>NW_012114744.1:3977126-4071838 GCF_000951035.1 Colobus angolensis palliatus | reverse complement strand
ACTATTCATTGAATTTATTTTTGTACCCTTAGCTTTCTAGGTAAAGTCATTGTCAGTCATTTATATTTACTTATAAGACTTGGGAATTACTATTAATGTTTTATAACATTTAACTACCAGTGACATGAAGTTTATAGTAACCATCAAGATGAGTTAAATAAGAGTTAAATACTATATTCATATCAAAATGTGAACAGATTAAAGGTAATATTGTGCTGAATAACATAGACGATTATTTAAAAAATTCATATTTTACAAATAAGTAAATAAAATTCACCTGTAATTTGTCCACTCAAACTTGCCCATTCTTAGCATTTTATGATCTGTGCATCTGGATTTGACTTACGTGAGATCAGACTTAACATACTGCTTTACAACTTCACTTTGTTAACATTATGATTGTTTCATTTTTTTCAGCCTTTGCATTTTGAACATCTTTATATTTCATTAGCAGTTTTCCAGGTAGCTGTGTTAAACACCTTTTTATACTTGCATTTTGTCAATTACCATATTTTTAAAAAAGTTCTTATTGCTGGAAACATAGATAATCCTTTTTAAATTATTTCCTAAAAATACAAAAAGGATTGACATAAAATATCTAAATCTTTGCAAATCAATTGTTTTTATAGCTTCACCAAAAAGAAAAAAAAAGAGGGGGGAGATTAAATGGTTCAAAAATGTCTAAGGATTTGACATTTATTGCTAAATTTTCTTTCAAAAATATCTAATCAACTTATCTTCTTATAAATGTTATGTAGAAATATCTCATTATAGAGAATCTTTTATCAGCCATAAGCATTTTTACTTTAATTTTACCCTTTATTAAGATGGATAATTAAGAACACTACATATTGACCTAAATTCTGTCTTCTGTGTATTCAGGCTACCTCTACAGAAAGACAAGTTTTGGCTCTATTTTCCTTTTGGCTACTTTACAATTGTGTTTATTTTCATTCTTGTAAGAAGTCAGGATTTAAAAAATGTATGAGCCATAAAATTATTTTCTCAAAATTGCAATCAGACTTAGGATTTATAATGTATGTCCTAAGCATTGTCAGCAAAGACAAAGTTACCCAGGCATTGCATATTTGACAGGTGATTTTATCTTTGGTTCTTTTATATTTGTTGTTCTGTTTTTTTAATAGAATTTGTCTATTCAGGTACATTCATACTATGGAATGTTACTCAGCAATATTAAAAAGTAGCAAAATTAAAAAAAAAAAAAGAATTTGTCTATTCATCTTACCAAAGAAGCTCTCCTTGAGTTTGACAACGTGGTGGTGATGGCAGGGAGGGGTGACATAAATAAGTAAATAAAAATACAGACCCTGCTCTCAAAGTATTTAAAAACCAATTGGGAAGAGATTAGCATAAAGAGTCTTGATACAAGATGAAGTGCTCAGTTTTCCCAGAGAGATGTGAAGGCAGAGTCTGGGAGAATGCTGACGGATACAATTCTATTGTCCCAGGGAGCCAGATAAGGGAACATTCTATAGGACTTGAAATGTTGAATGAGATTACACTTATATTTTCCAAGGAAATAGACATTTGTAAATGTTTAAAATAATACCAAGAAAAGTAAATTTCTATAGACAAGTAACACTGCCTTAAAATAGTTAAAATTTCAGAGCTGCAGGAATCACAGGAATTATGTAATCTTACATCATCTCAGGAAGTAAAGGGAATATTTGGTAAGGTGTGGTAAGTTTTAAAAGAAAACCCCAGTTGGGCATAGCCATTTACAATTCTACAAATGTCAACAGAATTGTTGACTGAGCAGCTATTTTAGGCTTGAAGGGGTTGAAATATTGAGTGAAAGTATTTAGACCTGTTGATGTGCATCAAATTGGTGGAATTTTTGGCTGAATTATCGAAATGAATAACCTCGTTAGATGATTCTGCCAGAGAAACTTTTGCTCTAAGTATACCTGGATTTTCTATTTATATTTGGCATTTAAATCAAAATATATTTCTTAGAAATACTGTTTTTGCTAAAGAGCACTTTCTATTGAAAGTAGATAGTTTGAGGTTTAGCCCTTATTTTGATAGTAATTAATTGTATAAACTTCGGAAACTCCTTTGACCCTTCTGGATATTGACTTTTCTCACTGATTAAAAGAGGACATTCTGCCCAGTGATCTCCAAGTTCCTTCCAATTTTGTCTTACATTAACATTTTTTCCTTTCAACAAAAGTTAGTTGTATTATAAATCTTAAAATTGGATTTTACTTGACAGAGAATCTATGAAATTGGCTGTTGGAAGCACAAGTGCCCAGTTGTATCGTCAATAATTAGTTGCTTCACTGAAAATGCATTACTTTTTATAAAACCTTCTTCACTTCCTTCAGAGATGACTACATTTCTCAGGGTAAGCTGCCCTTTCTATTTAATGCATTGTTAAAGCTCAAGCAAGTATAAAGGGCTTTTTTTTTTTTTCATTGTAAAAGAAATACTTTATTTTGCTTTAGAATACAGCTACGGAATTGTAGTACAGACTTATTCTGTGTCGAATACAGGTGGGCTGCAAGATGAAATGCATCTTTACTGTACAAATAACGAAAGTTGCAGCATCTATGGCTATAATTACAAGGCACAATTATAAGTTAAATTGAATCTCTAGTCATTGAATCCGTTCATCTCATTTTGAGTGGGAAATAATAGTTTTCCTGGAGATGTTACTTCAGCTAAGCAAGAGATTGGTTGAATAATAACACTTGTAATTTTGTGTGACTAGGCCTGTTTTCATGTTACTTTTCAGAAAAATGCTGATTGTTTTCTTCATTCATGGGATATTATTCTTTTTAAACTTTCAGCTCAAGGCTAAAATCTTGTCTGGAGCATGAGAAATAGGTGACCCTTTCTGCAGGTCTAATGCTTGCCTCAGCAGCTTTTCCAAGAACCCAGCGGCAGAATCAAATTATTAGAGGTCATGAAGAGGCTGATTTTGGCAGTGTGCATCACGCTGGAGGCCCATCACTAATGCAGCCATAATTTTTATCAAAGTTACAGATACAGCCAGCGGTGCCAAGAGGGTTCAAGATTGACTGGCCCACCCATACCCAAACTGTAGATACCTGCCAGTTCACAGGCTCTGAGGTCTCACTAAGCACTCACCTGTTAAAAGATTAGTCCGTTCCAGCAATTTATTTCACTTTGAAAACATCGTTGGCTGACACTCTCCGCTTTATTTCAAGTATTTTCTGATTTTAAGCTCATTTTGTTCTGATGAAATACAAATACACACACATTTTCTATAGGGTGCTATTTATTGTAATTGAAAAAGGTATGTTTCTTGAACAGCACGAGTGTATAGTATTTTAAGTATTGTATTTTTATTAAATTGTTCATCAATATTTTATGACAACTAGATTTTTTACTTGAAATATCCATGTGGGTTTGAATTATTATGTCACTCACTGCCCTTTGAAAGTTCTTCCCTGAACATCTTTGTATATATTCAGTAAGATAGTTTTTGCTCTTAAAAAAATACAGCCAGACTGTGATCAACTTATATATCTAAGTTCCAAGTATAAAAATGTAATAGAATGTTTTCACTTAAAATTTCATTTGAACATTTTTCTTATTATTTAATGCAAAGCAGTAAAAAATGCTTTCAAAAGTAAGTTTTATGTTTTTTTAACAACAAAATAGTTATTCCTTTCTATGACATAACTGACCAAAACAGTACATTTTGTGATTCACTGAAAAAGAGGGTAAAAAGGCATAAAATAAAAATATATTTCTACAGTATACATGACTAAGGACACATATATAACTTTGAGGCCAGAGATGTTGTCATTTCAATTAAGTATTATTTAAGTAGTTAGCTCATTCTATATGCTTTCTGTTTTTGTGTAACTACTCTAGAAAACCTTCTTAGACCAGTGCATTTTGCAAGTTACTGTCATCTAATTGAATGTGATGACTTTGTCAATTCCATTTGTACAAAATATCAACATACTTTAAGTATGTCTCTTGTATAAGGCTAGCTTTTTGTTCAAGATTAATACTACCAATTGCTATGTTTGAATTGCATGGAACTTAGATCCAAACAGGAGGACTGGGACTAATAAAATTCAGAGTTGCTGGCAGATGATAACACTGTCTGGAGTGTCGAGAAAATATGCTTCTGTAGGAAGACATCAGAGGGAAAAACATAAATATTAATGTAAAACACTAAAACGTAGAATAAATAAAGGAAGCAGACAGTTCTTAGTGTGCTAGCGGTGTCTCCTTCTTAACAATATAATTAATAATTGCCCCCAATCTAATGTTTAGTTCTATTGTCACTAAACCAAACAAGAGTCTTAGAAATAAAATTCCCGGCTGGGTGCAGTGGCTCATGCCTGTAATTCCAGGGCTTTGGGAGGCCGAGGCGGCCATACCACGAGGTCAGGAGATCGAGACCATCCTGGCTAACACGGTGAAACCCCATCTCTCCTAAAAAAAAAAAATACAAAAAATTAGCCGGGTGTGGTGGCGGGTGCCTGTAGTCCCAGCTACTCGGGTGGCTGAGGCAGGAGAATGGCATGAACCTGGGAGACAGAGCTTGCAGTGAGCCGAGATACGCCACTGTACTACAGCCTGGGAGACAGAGTAAGACTACATCTAAAAAAAAAAAAAAAAAATCCCCTAATATTAGCAGAATTGGTTCAGTAATAATCACTAATTATAATAGGACTCTAAGCTTACTTTATATTCAGAAATAGATGTACAAATACTCAAATCATGCAAATTAGCCCTTGTATTGTTTGTAACCTCTTATTAACTCACAGATTTGGGAGATGTTTAGTAAAGATATTAGAAGTCTGCTTAGAATAAATACCACTAATATTAAGTTATTAGATAGGTTAAAGGTTCAGATGCCCTGTATTAAGATTAATTTGGCATGATTATTGTAGACATTGTTATTTAATTGAGATATATAATTTTTTTTTTTTTTTTGAGATGGAGTTTCACTCTTGTTGCCCAGGCTGGAGTGCAGTGGCATGATCTTGGCTCACTACAACTTCCACCTCCTGGGTTCAAGTGATTCTCCTGCCTCAGCCTCCTGTGTAGCTGGGATTACAGGTATGCACCACCATGCCCAGCTAATTTTTGTGTTTTTACTAGAGATGGGGTTTCTCCCTGTTGGTCAGGCTGGTCCCAAACGCCCAACCTCAGGTGATCCACACACCTGGGCCTCCCAAAGTGCTAGGATTACAGGCGTGAGCCACTGCCCCTGGCCGAGATACATAATTTCAAAAAGAGTTATCTAATGATGCCAATCTCAGTTTGAAAACTGAGTACATTTCTTTTTTGAAAACACGGTTCTCCTGAAATAAAATACTAAATATTTGATCATTGTAATCTAGATTTAATTTGCAACCTTTTTTCATTAGCTGCAATTATCCATGCTATCAACTATTCAGAAAATTGGCAATGTTTTCTTTTCATGTGAAATTATTCATGACAAGGAGTATTGACATTTGCCATATTTTAATAGAGTTATTAATATCAATATATCTCATGGTGATGATCACATCTAACATCTTATCTCAATTCCTGATTCATACAGTCATGTTGATTCTTCACAAATACAATCAAGACATAGTTTTTAGAACAGCTAGCTGTGACAAAGCTGAAGAGCAATTATGTATGTTTGATTGAAAATAATTTCTTGGTTACATTGGGAAAAGCAATGATCTTTTCACGGAATTCTCATTGTAATTAAATCAAAGAATTATTAAAATTAGCCATATATTTGCATTATTTTTCAATATTCTTTGATTATAATCCCAGTGTTACAGATCTATTTTAAAATTTGACTTCACTTTTATTGGCAGGCTGTCTAGAAAGTAGAAATGAAATAACTAAACATACAGTTTTTCAATAACATGTATGCAATTATTTGAACTATAATAACACATACACTTTTGTACATGTATGTGTGTGTGCGTGTGTGTGTAAGCTTTGTTCTCCAAGAATCTTTTACTTTTTTATACATATTTTAGAATCAGATTGTCAGTTTCTGCAAAAATATCTTGCTTGGTTTTCTATAAGGATTTAATTGTCACTTGTATTGGTCAGGGTTGTCCAGAGAAACAAAACCAACATGCAGATATATGAAAGGAAATTTTTTAGGGGAATTGGCTTACATGAGTATGAAAGCTGAGAGTTTCATAGTAAGTCACCTGCAAGCTGGAGAAACAGAGAAGCCAGTAACTTGGCCCAACCTGAGTCCAAAGGCCTTAGAATCAGGGAAGCTGATAGTGTAAGCCTCAGTCAGAGTCCAACAGCCTGAGAAGGGGGTTTGGGGGGCATTTATGGTACAAGTACTGCAGTTCAAAGGTCAGAAAACCTGGAGGTATAATGTCCAAGGGCAGGAGAAGAACAATGTTTCTGCCCCAGAAGACAAAATTGTGCCCTTTAGATCTATCCAGGCCCTCAACCAATTGGATGGTCCCCACTCACACTGGGGAAGAGCAGATCTTCCCCACTTAGTCCACCGATTCAAGTGTTAATCTATTCAGGAAACATCAGAAATAATGCTTTATCAGCTATCTGGGTATCCCTTAACCCAGTAAACTGACATCTAAAATTAACCATCACAACACAATAAATCAATTTGGGGCTAATTACTGTCATAATCATATTGAGTCTTCAGTTCTGAAAACATGACATTGTCTCCCCTTATTTTTAATTTGCCTAGCAATGTCTGGCAGTTTTAATTGCATAGTTTTTCAACTTCTTTTGTTAAAGTTACTTTTAAATATTGTACTGTTTTTAGACTACTGTTAATGGAATTGATTACTTCTTTTTATTTTCAGGTTGTCCACTGCTACTGTGGTAAAATACAATTAACTTTCATGAATTATAGTCTGTGACCTTGTTGAACTCTAGTTCTAATCTCTCTCTCGCTCGCTCTCTCTCTCTCTCTCTCTCTGTGTGTGTGTGTGTGTGTGTGTATGTGTCTGTGTGTCTTGGATTTTCTATAAAAAGTGTCTGGTAATCTGGAATAAAGGCACTTTTACTTTTTACTTTCCAATCCAAATTCCTCCTATTTCTGTTTCTTGACTCTACTGGCTAGAACCTCTAGTACAGTGTTAAAGTGATGAGAATGTACATTCTTGCCTTCTTAGCAATGATAAGGGAAAAGGACTTCCATCTTTCACCAATAAGGATGATATTATCTTTATGTTTTTCTTAATTAACTTTTGTCAGGTTGAAAATTTTTCTATTTTAGTTTTTTGAGAGTTAAAAAAGTTACCACGAGCGAGATTTGATTTTTTCAACTTTTTTGCATCTATTGAGACAATCATGTGAGTTTTGCCTTATATATTATAAATGATATTGCATTAATTGATTTTAGAATTTTTACAAATATTGCATTTCTGGTATATATTTCACTTGATTGTGGCTTTTTTTAAAAAAATATATGCCACTGGATTCAGCTTTATTGAGGATTTTTGCATCTATATGAGAAATATTGGTCTGTAATTTTTTGCTTTTTTCTCTTATGATATCTTTGTCTGGCTTTGCTATCAGAGTAACACTGGCCTTGTAAAATGAATATAGACGTATGTTCTCTCTTCCTTTATTTTCTGAAAGAGTTTATAAATAATTAGTATTATTTGGTGTTTATACATTTTGCTGGACTTAACTTTTTGTGGAATTAATTTTAATTACAATTCAATTACTTTACTTATAGATTCATTCAAATTTTATATTTCTTCTTGAATCAGTTTCAGTAATTTGAGTCTTTCTGGAAATTTGCCAACTGCATCTAAGTTGCCTATTTTGTTGGCATGAAGCTCCCAAAAAAGGAACTTTATTTTCCCATGTAAACCATTTGAATTTCTGTAAGCTTTGCTGTGATGAATCTTCTTCCTTTCTTGATTTTATTAATGTGTGTGTCCTCTTTCTATCAATCTATCTCTCTCTCCTTTTCTCATTGGTTTTTTTTTCTATCAGTTTTATCTATCAATTTATACTACCAATATTATGAATCTTTTCAAATAATCACATTTTAGTTTCATGTATTGTTTCTATTTTTCTGTTTTATATTTCATTGACTTCTATTAAATTATCCATTGTTTCTTTCCTTCTGTTTCCTTAGGCTTAGCTTTCTTTACTTCCCCTAATTTCTTAAGGTTAAGCTAACGTATCAATTTGAGACATTTTGGTTCTTTTCTAACACAATTGTTTACAGCTATAAATTGTTCTCTTGCTACTGCTATAGCAGCAGCCCGTAAATCTTAATATGTTGTGTTTCATATTCATATCAAAATATTTCTAATTTTCAGGGTATTTTCTTCTTAAACCCATAGGATTTTTAGAAGTATCCTGTTCAATTTTCCAATATTTATATTTCCTTAATTTTCTGGTTTCTATTTCTAATTTAATCCCATTATAGTCATAAAACTTATTTTGTAAGATTTAAACAAAACACTTAAATTTATTGAGTCATGTTCTTTGTCTTAGCATATAGTCTATTCTGGAAAATGTTCTATGTGCAATTGAAGAGAATGCTCATTCTGCTTTGTGTGGAGAGTTATAGAGATGTCAGTTAAATGAAACTGGTCGACAACATTATTCAAGTCTTCTGCGTGCCTACTGAGTTTTTGGTCTTGTTTTTCTATTTATTATTGTGACTGTGATCATTAAATCACTAGCTACTGCTTTGAATTGTCTATCTCCCTTCATCTCAAATGCCCTTAAACTGGTGCCTGTATAAATAATCTTTGGTACCTCTATACTGTAAAATATTACCCAGAAATAATACAAAGTGATGCAGACACTTTGAAAAACATTTTGGTATTTTCCAGTTGTCTTATGTACACATGACCCATATCTGGTACAGTATGCTGCAAGAATCTCATTCCTATAATTTATAATAATAAAAATGTGTCCAGACAGGAAAGAAAACCAAAAATATGTCTATACAAAAACACATGCGTAAATATCTATAATTGCTTCATTAATAAATACCAAGAACTGAAATCCATCCAAATTTCCCTAAACTGGTAAATGCATTATCAATCTGCAACACATTGATGTAATGGAATAATAGTCAATAATAAATAAGATCACAGTAGTGGTACACATAACAAAATTATAAATCTCACATTTATTATGCTAGATCATAAAAGGATACACACTATTATTCATTTGATACTCTGGAAAGTCAAATCAATGGGGACAAATCTAAAATCATCAGTTAGAGAAATAGCTTTGGAGGACAGAAAACTGGCTGCAAAAGGGCATGATGTGACTTTTTGATGGGATACAATTCATCTCTTCTGTCTCTTTACCATGGTTATTGTTACATGATCACAGTACTGGCATTAGTACATACAAAAGGCATTAGTACATACAAAGTGCATTTATCAAAGCATATAGAATGTTACATCCAGAAATATTAATTTTACTATATATAAATTATGCTTTGATAACCCCGACATAAGAAGAATAAAACTAGAGACAGCCTCAGTTTCAGATATAGTATAAATGTAACACATCTGAAAATTGTCATCATAGATAATTGTACATAAATTCTGTCTTCCCCATGTTTTTTCAAAATGAATAGAAACCTCTATATAAAACATCTATTTTAGAGAAGACAATGTAATGAATAAAAATTGGACCAATACATAGAAGTGAGCTTGTGAAACATGTGTTGAAGAAATAATTTTTCATTTTTCTATAATTAAAATGGTCTAATGAGAATTTTATCTATTACATGAGGTTATCCTCCAGACCAAAAAGCTTTCATTTTCCTTTTTGATTGTGCATACACACTACTTTTTATCATGTTCAAACTGAAAATAATTTTTCTCATGAATTCATTACCCTAGAGTTACTGTATACTGACTAGTCAATAAAAAGTTTTTAAAATGGTAATGATTAAAACTTCCCTCACATCTCAGGTCACTCAAATATAAGCTCTATTTTAATGTACACCAATTGTAGTGTATTCATATTTTTCATATTAGGCTGACTACATAACTGTTTCAAAATATTACTTACAGATGTAGGGTTCAAAGTTATAATATTTAGATATAAGGTGCTGGAGAATTCGATTAATTACCTATATGTATCCAAGCTGCTTGTGAGTTAGTGCCTTGTCAATAGTTTACATTTATAATCTACTTCTAATAACCTTAACCCAATCATTTATTCCTGTTGCTATTTTCACATAAGTACCTACTGCCGGGGAATCTCTACTGATAACTTCCCAGATTTATTCCACGTAAACCTGGAGTCAAGTAATTGAAGTCATGGAACACATACAAGCAAAAGTCTTTTTATTGAAAGAGCTGTTCCACAGTTTTACATAGGTCTACTGCTCTCTGGTAATTGCATTTTTATCACTTCCTATAAAATTTTATATCTGATCTATATACTTTTGACTTATTTTTTTTCTACCCTGTTTAGGCACTTTTCATTTTTTTCTACCTTGTATTTCATAGTAGAACATATTACTCAACTCTCACCCTCTTATTTCTATGATCTTTTGTCATTATTTTGAGCTATCACAGAATACCATTAGACTAACTCTCTTCTTTAGAGAGAAACAATGAAGTAATGAGTTGATAAGTAGATTTTTGTGAATTTTCCAAATTTGTAAAGTTGTATAAGCATTAACTTAACAGTAAGTTTTAGGGATTCACTTTTTCCTATCCTTCCAAAACATTCAACTCAGTATTCACAGAAACGATTCTCTTTCAAATTCAGAATTCACTGGTCTGTAATATTTAATTAAATTATACACTTACAGCAAGAGCTACAGCTACGATAAAGGATTTTGGTGATAAGCACAAATTAATTTTAGAGACTTACTGATGGGAATACATGGATAAGATTACTCGGAAATTCTCTGCATCTGTAACTACTATGGGAATGAGGAACAGGGTTTAATCTAGATAGGCATTTAAGCAGTGAGTATTTAAAGGTGTTCTATTGTATATATTTATTAGACCCCAAAAATATTCTTTTAAAAATTGAGATGAATTCAATTTCCCCAATTATGCTAACAATTATTTCTATCACCTGGAACCACTGGCTTCTCGATTAAAGCATGTGAAAAAATTATTACATACTTTATGGCAGTTTACAAATCTTATCAAACATGTTACATAATTACTGCACAATTTCTGTTTAACAATCATTTATTAAAAGAATGGCAAGAAAACATTTGTAAAATGGTCATTGTAAATCTTTTAAAATAATGTTCTATGTAAAAATATGCGTTATTGGCCGGGCGCGGTGGCTCAAGCCTGTAATCCCAGCACTTTGGGAGGCCGAGACGGGCGGATCACGAGGTCAGGAGATCGAGACCATCCTGGCTAACACTGTGAAACCCCGTCTCTACTAAAAAATACAAAAAAAAACTAGCCGGGCGAGGTGGCGGGCACCTGTAGTCCCAGCTACTTGGGAGGCTGAGGCAGGAGAATGGCGTAAACCCGGGAGGCGGAGCCTGCAGTGAGCTGAGATCCGGCCACTGCACTCCAGGCCGGGCGACAGAGCAAGACTCCGTCTCAAAAAAAAAAAAAAAATGCGTTACTACATATATACATTTATTACTCATCTTGTAATGCATTTTATGCAATATAGTGAAAACATGCATGACACATAAATTATTCAGAGGCCATACACAGAGACTACTTAATCTCTTCACAGCAGGGAATGTCTGCTTTGTACTTCTAAGATTGACAAGATACAGTGGTGTTATAAGAAAGCCTGATAGAAATTTCAATTACTGTAAAACAGATTGTGATCTTTTCTTCCACATAAAGCATAACCAAGCAATCATCCCCCCATTATCTAGAGTTGTTCATTGACAATGTATGTGTTTCAACACATCATACAGGGCTCTCCTTTAAGGGTCTTTAAGCTCCATGATATTTGAAAGAAGCCCATGATAAGCTTTATGGATTGAATTGTGTTTCCCAGAATTCGTATGTAGAAGTCCTAAACCGCAACAAGACTGTATTTGGAGACAGAAACTTTAAAGAGGTAATTAAGGTTAAATTAGGTCATGAGGGTGGGTCCCTAATCTAACATGATAGGCATCCTTGTAAGAAGAGGAAGACATACCAGGGATGCACAGGCAAACAGAAAAAAAATGCCAAGTAAGGCCATTGCATGAAGGCAGTCTGCAAGTCAAGGACAGAGGCCTCTGGGGAAGCCAATCCTGCTGACACTTTGATCTTGGACTTCTAGTCTCTAGAACTTTGAGAAAATTAATTTTTGTGTTTTTATGCCACCCAATCTGTGGTATTTGTTAGGCAGCCCTAGCAAACAAATATAACAAGCTACTCTGGTGAAAATAGCATAACAGACTAAAAACTAGTAATACATTTTGGTCAAGTATGTGTCAAATTCACTTTGCTATTGTTTTTAAGAAGGGGTGTAGCTAAATATAATTAAGCACTAAGATTTTTGCAACTTAATATTCATCATACCTCTGACTTGAACTTACTTTTGTGGCATTAATTTATGTGATTCCTTATTTAATTGTATTCTATTTTATATGGATTTCTACAAAGTAAACCTCTCAACTATCCTTTTGATTTATATTGAAAGTGATTATATTCTTTATAGTAAATAATTAAATTTAATATAAACAAATCCTTCACTGTATGGCTAGATAATGATTCTTGCTGTCACAATTTCATTGCTGAGAAACTGACTAGAGAAGATTTGTGGTTGACTGTGTAGTAACATGCTATTGTTTGGCCCTACTTATAAAGACCTCAAAGTATTCACATACAAATCAATATGTTCTCTGTGTGACACTATCTATGTTTTTTCCCATTAGAAAACTATGCTGATATTGAAGAATTCTTATAAATGTGATAAAAATACAAAATAAATTAAAATGTAAGAAAAAAGTCATTGGAAATTAATAATTTCAAATTTACTTAAGCATGAATTTCTGTTAGGAAATGCAGTTGTGTTTAGAACAGTTTAAACTTTAGAGCCTGTCATTTAATTCTATGATCGCCTTCACTTGTTGACACTAATGTACATAACATCTAGAGAGCTGTAGGTACAGCAAGGGCAAAGACTGACTGTACAAGCAATTTTACAGAGTAATTTATAAAATGTGTTATGCAGTTATAAAATCAGTAAGGAGTTATAAGATCGTCTGCTAGTTTGAGAGAATAAGAACTAAAGGAAAAAGAAGTAAAGAAATGTGAAATTAGATTTATGTGACAGACTTTTAAAATCATCAGTTTTATGATATCCTGTTGGTAGGGGAAAAATTACATTAGACTCAAATACAGGGTGACATATTTTAGAATATAAACTATCACTCTGCTTGCTAGCCAGGCTTATATTACTTTGTTTTTTAATGTAATGTAGATCTCTCAAAAGTCTTATTATTCATACTACCAATACTGAGGTGTTCAACACTCTGGCAAGAAAATTTAAATCTATACAAAGATGCTGCATTTCATGGCTTGGAAATTTTTCCTCCAATAAAGAGGCACATTGATTGGTTTTGTTCCTGTCGGGAATCCTTAGTGTAAAATGTTTTTTGCACTTTGTTTTGTTTCAAGTTTGTTCACTACCTAAGAAAAGGATAAGAAATTCAACTGGGATACACGGTCTATGCATTAACAAAGCAGTCCGTGAAAGACTGAAATGTTAGTAATAAATATCTGTAATGTCTCCTACATTCATTTGAAAAGTGAAGGATAAGGCGAATTACATTATTTGAAATCATGCAGATAAAATTGAGTTTATCTAAGTAAAGTTGTCTTTAATTGGTTGATTAACAACTAAATGAAGGGATCTTTTGACTCAACCATTGACTCCCTAAAGAAACTTAAGGGAATTTAGCCTAATCCACCCACTTTGCAGGTCAAAAACACATGTGAAAGTATTAAGTGACTTTTCTGTCTTGCATAAGTATTGCTTAATAGCTAATTGAGAACTTTATTATAAAGTGACACCATCTGTATAACACATTTAGAAAAATAGAAGTAGATGTGCAGATATATTTATGAAATTTATAGAATTAGTACCTTATACACATAATGTGAAACCATTAATTTATTTGAGAAAACCATTGCAGTATTTTACATATTTAAAATTCACTTTGAACCTGTAGATGTGGGTATATTTTTAATACTTCAGAAATTAATTTTACTGTCTTAATGTGTTGTGTTTGTTTAAAATCCATAAAACACACACTTAATATTACTTTTAGAAGTTCAATAGTGAGTTAATGTGGAACAATTAATATAATTATGGATGAATTATATCATAATATTGCAAGAGCAGCTTCAAAACAAGACTGATGGATGGTTTCCTTCCTTTTAAACTCAGATGTATTTGCAAAACTATAGGACAAATAACCAAAACAGGACACATGTTTTAAGTGTCATATAAAAAGCATTTCAGAGATAATATCAATAAAATTGTAACAAAACAATTAATTATAAGAAAAGAATTTAAATTTAAGTGTTCAGAGTGAACCTACCCATGCTGGTGGCATTGCTGCTTCACTCTAACACTAACACTTACCATTTGACTATCAAGTTTCCTTGGAGCAATGCAGTTGAATATGGCTTGTCATACATTCTGCATTTCTAATTTTATACTGAATTTTTTCTTCTCTACCAATTCACTTAATGAAATTTTTAAAACTCTGTTTCAAATTTTAACCAAACAATGGTGAAATTTTCCAAGCAAGTAACCTTGAATTACTGTATGAAGTGGATGGAGTCAGCCATCACTGAAGTGGAAGCTGTGCTTACCATTTCCGTAGAATTATATGGTATATTAGCTTTAATTTTTCAAAAAGCAATGTAACTGTATTACGGGAAAACTCTGTGATAATGGATTATAAAACTTTTAAAACCTATAAAGCTTACTATTTATGAACATGAAAAAAGCTTTACTTTTGTTAAAGCTGGTAAGACTCCGTGAGAGCTGTTTGTTTTTGTTTTTTGTTTTCATTTTCTTCTTTGGCATTGTGGAGCATATGGACTGTTTGTTGTGTCTCTGGCATCTGCAGGGGTCCATATATAAATGTTATTAATAAAAATTATATTACCTTTTCTTAAGCATGTTTTCCATTGTCTATCATTTATCTTTTAATCTATATTTAATGTTTTGAATTGTCTCATCATCATTGTATGCATTTATGTAGTACAATGGGATGTTTCAATGTATGTACACAATGTGAAATACTTAAATTAAGCTACTTAACATTTCTAACACCTCGCTTACTCATCTTTTTTTTTCTTGTGGTGAGACATTTAAAATTTACTCTCTTAGTTATTTTGAATTGTAACATACAATATCATTGACTACAATCACCCTGCTATGCTGTCCATCATTCAAAATTCTGAAAGCATATAATCTTAGATACATAGACACAGGGAGCATTGTACACTTGCTAAAACACCAACAAATAAGATAGTAACTTGGTAAATAAATTTACCCTTAAACAAATTTTGCTCATAATTATAGATGTACTAAACTAAACAGATGGACTTGGGCTCATGTATTAAAGATCAAGAAATTAAGTGTTGATACCCCCAGTGAGACAGTGTAGAGTCTGCTGAGGATTCTCCAGAGGAAACACATTGCCTTTAGCCACCTCCTCCTCTTCCTTCAGTGAAGACTTAGGGATTGAATGGAAGCTTTTCAACTAAACTCATTTATAACACACACAGGAGAAGGGAGTCAAATTGTGAATCACAAAGGGGACTGTGCTTCTGATTCAACACCTGCAGCATTTATCTTCTTTAACTTTTCAATTTCCTTTTTCAAAGCTAGTATACTGGATTAAAATAGAAGTATGCATAGGAGATAGCTGGTTCTTTTATTTAGATCTATTTGCTCTCTATTGGAATTGAGGACAGAATACAATGGTTAACAAAATCAATGAGCAACCTTTCCATTGAGTTTGACATTTCTTCCAGGATTTCAGGTTCTCAAAAACCAAAGTTAAAGAACAAGGAAAATGGTTGCAAGAAATTAATAATATGTCAAGTTTATTTTTCTATCTGCTTTGATCTAAATTTCATACGTTGTTCTTGTTCTTTTAATTATATCTCATATACCAGTTTAGTAATGCTAAAATCGATGAGAAGAAAAACAGGATTTTTTTTTCTTTGAAAATAAGGACTTTTTTTTTTTTTCAAAAACAACGTGGAAAATGTAGATGATTGAAATGATTTTCAAGCATTTGGTTGAAAATGTTTTATTATTAAATCTTCTACTTTTTTTTTTTTAGGTGCAAGAATAAGGCTTGCATTAACACAGATAATCGCTGTTCCTTTCCAGACCTCTGCGTCCATAGGAAGTAACTGCCATTTTGGCCCAGGCAGGAAAGGGGGTGCAATTTGTGAAATGAGAAAAAAAATATTTTCAGAGTCCCAAATTTTGGTATAGAGAAGCCTTATTGTGGCTCATTTTCTCTGAATTGGTTCTTGACTCTAGTATTGCTAACTCCAAAAGTAATTGCTAACCAAAAAGTACATTAGCTCGTGTGTAATAAAGTCGCACCGGGTTCTACCAATATTAGCCATTAATTATAATTTTGTGTGTCTTTGTGACCTATAATGAAAGGATCGGAAGTGTGAAGCTACAGCGGGTCCCCACCATCTTGCTCCACAGGTCCCTCAGAATCCTGTACTTCTGAGGTGCTTAACAGCAGCACTTCAGCAGCGCCTTGCCTTGTGTGTTCTCAATGAGTATTTTATGCATTTTCTGTAGGACTTCAAAATAAGCCAAGCAAAGTGCTGAATCTGTTACTGTTCTCCAAACTCGAACAATATAACATTATATAAAAGAAATGAACAGCTTTCTGGAAAGAATTTTCACAGTAGAAATCACTTAACATCACTGAGCTGGCTTTATTTTTGGCAGCATTGCCTTTGAACACCTGTTCCTTATCTCCACGGTTTGATATAAAATTCATTTTTATATTTTTCCTATGTGTCAATCTATCTACAAAAGTGTCAGGTTTTCTTGCATTGGTCAAGTACTTTGAAAAAGAGTTCAGCTTATCTTTTTTGATAAGTAGACCAGGATAAAGTACGCACGAATCAATGACTTAGGAAGGAGTCTAAAATCAGTTGCACAAGCTCTGTTATTCATTTGGTTTGGGCTATTTTTAGTGGAGCATCACTACATGAAACAAGCTGGGTGCTGATGAAGAACTAAAAACACAGTCCTCATTTCTCTTGCTCAGAGAATCTTTCCTGCCCTTGGTATGAACACTAAGGCCGAATGCTTTGATTGTGTGATCATTCTCAGATACTGAAAAGTCTTCTGCTCAGTTTGTTCACTAACTAGTATCAGTTTAGTAATTCATATATTTGTTACAGTTTCAATATTCCAATAATTTAAGTATATTTAAAGTTAAAATTTCTCCCTCTCCCAACTCTGGTCTGCTTTAGACTGATTGTATATGGAGTAAAATAAAAGAATCAATAGTTTTATTTTATTTTCTACTTTTCCACTTGGATCTTCTACTCCCCTAGTTTGCTAATTCTAGATTCATAGAAATGGAATAAGGATGAGGTGAACAAAAAGCAGCTGTTGGAACTCTCTGAGCTTGGTCAGTGTTTAAAACTGACACACCCTCTCATTGGATGGTGCTTGGGTGGTGCATAGGTAAGATTGCCAGGTAAAAGGCTCCCAGACAGAAATTTGCATGTAGGAAATTTATTGGGGAACACTCCAGAAACACTTTCAAAGAAGTAAAGGGAGCAGGATTAGGCAGATGGAGAGACTGAGCTGTGATGCAGTAGCAACAGAGGCCTCAGTTGATCCCACAGGAAGCTCTGAAACTGAGATGGCCCTTTAGAGTTGGCCAAACTTGAGTAAAGTAGGCTAGATGTTTGCATCTCCATGTTCTTCAGAAGGACCAGCTATTCAATTTGCTCTGTCCCTGCAGATCCTCTCAACACAGAGAAAATTTTGTAGAGAAACTCAGATATGAGCCATGATGATACTATGGGTCCCTTTCTATCAATTAAAACATTGACCCTCTGCCCATCAGGGCAAAAATAAAAATAAAAATAAAAAATCCCTGGATTTCCCATTTCCCTAGTGTACAGTTACCTCAGTAAATAGTCATAGACTCTCTTTGGAAAAAAACTAGGTAATCATTTCTACAGACAATTCCCACAGTTGCAGTGCCCTGTCTTCTTGGAATCCGGCCTCTCCTTTAGTCAATGAGTTCCAAGTATGATAACTGGTTTGAGGCTGGAAACTGATAAGAGATCATTACTTTTTATTAAAGCATTGTCTTCCATTTTCTGATCATTCATTCTTAATTTTGTTTGTATGTATAAATGAAACAGTGTCTTTATTGGCTGTACATCAATGTTGTGCTTTGGAACACTGTGGGTTTTTTTGTTGTTGTTGTTTTGTTTTTGTTTTTGTTTTTGTTTTTGTTTTAATATTCTCCTTATCTCTCAGCAGAACAGACAACCCTGACTGCCATTCCACAAACTTGTCACCTGTTGTGGTAATTGCCTCCACCTTGCCTGAGACAATGGAATGCTGCCATTTGTCCTCTATTACATTAGTATTTCTTTATCCCTGTTGCTTCTGGGGAGTCCATTTCTAAGACTGTATCACTTACTACCAAGAGTAACACTCAGAATCTACTGAAGATGGGTGTTTCGTAGACCCTCCTGTCACAGAGAATTTTCCATCTCTAACTCTCTTAACATTGGCAAATTCATCTCCTCTGGCAGCTTGCTTAGGATCCTCCAGCCCTTTTCAGTTGAAGCTTTATTAAAGAGGACTCTAACATCTGATCTATAAGAAACATGTTATTTGGGCAGCTTTCGTTTATTGAACCAGCCTTTCCTTCAGCTGATTCAGACTTTCGCAGGTAGATAATGATGCTTTAAATTTGTCAGTTGAGGGTTGAACACTCACCTTGCAGTGTCTACATTCCAGAAGAAATATGAAGCATTTTCACTGAGATGAATGGGAGGTACCACCACCTCTCCTCACTATGGTGAGGGAACTCTAGGCACACCACCAACTCTCTTTATGGAGGTCCCTTGAATATCCACTGCCATTGTGGCTACTTCTGGATGGTTTAGCAGAATTTAGGTTGTCAGCTAAGAGTTGAATTGTTCTTGGCAACTTCCTTAGCAAGTTTTCCTTTGGTTGTCTAATACATCTTTGTTGAATAATAAAGTACTTTTTGGAGCTTCAGATATACCGAGAAAAAGACAGCAAGGGAGAGAAAGAGAGATTTAAAAAATCATGTTACATGTCCTGTGAGAATTTTGAGTAATTAAGTTTACAATGAATAACATTTTATTTGGTATAAACATGGTCTCTGTAGTACATCTGAATAATATATCAATGACAGTTTCAAGCGCATATTTTTATGATGTAATATTGTAAGTCCTGTAAGCATTACAATGTGTAGCCTTGCATCTCTAACTTCCTCTTAAAGCTTTACCAGGGGGAATTGTAGGCTTTGTGGGACCTAAATCTTGTATAATTTGGGGTTCTCTTAAAGGAAAGTAACACAAAATTACAAAATGAAAATTAATTCAAAAAGTGAATACTTATTAAAAATTAAAAAAAAAATTACCAATGAAAATTTTTAAAGCTAATTAACATCACACAATCTGGAAAATAAGATAATTTTATTAGTTTTATTAATTTTATAATTTTATTACTTTTCTAACATGCTTTTATAATTTGTAATTTTTTTACACTTTAGCTGTATAGTCTTCAATAGTCCCTTCATATCATAATTTTAATACCATTTTCTTTAGAGAGAAAAGAAAGATGATTTAGTGTTTCGTAAGCAAAAATTCTTAAACTTTTTTGATAGTTATTTATCATTTTAAGCCTCCCAATTTATTATTAGTAAAGTAGTGTGCATTTTGAGGATTGTTCTCAAATTTGTAATAAGTTTTACCAACTTTTTTTCACTTATAAGCTCCATGATCTCAACTTTCATATTTCCTTGTGTACTCATTAACTAGTGTGTCAACAATGTCATGGTTTTAGTGGGATATTAATAACTTTCATGTTATCTTGTGGTCTTAGTTCATTCTGTGCTGCTATAACAGAATGTCACAGGCTGGGTAATTTATAATCGGTAGAAATTTATTTGACTCATGGTTCTGGAGGCCAAGAAATCCAAGATTGTGGGGCTGAATCTGGCAAAGGCTTTCTTGCTACATCATGGTATGATAGCAGCCATCACATGGTGAGAGAGAGAGAGAGGGAAGGGGTTGGACTCATCCTTTCAAGAGGAACCTGCCCTCCAGATGACTAGACCACTGCTGCAGTAATGGCATTAATCCATTCGTGACAGCAGAACCCTCATCACCTAATCATCTCTTAAAGGTCCAACTTCTCCGCACTGTTGCACTGTGGATTAAGTTTCCAATGCATAAACTTTGAGAGATACATTTAAACCATAGCATTTGTCATGTAGTATTTAGTAAATATTTAATCCAGCCTTTTAGTTATTTTTGGCAGTGGACTCTGTCTATCCAAATACTTACACAGCCCTATTATTGGAAAAAAAAATAGAATTAGAAAGATGTCTTCTTTCTTAAATGTATGCTCACTAGAAAGCTTTCTGATCTGTATTATGGTGTTTGAGTAGATTTAATCATGAAAATTGAAGGCCCCATGTAAATGATATGTATCTATTCTTTTGCCAGACCCGGTTTCATAATAAAGGTGTAAAGACACATTCTGGTACAAAGATTTTTTTATTTCTCAAGATCAAAATACTTTGAAGTGGAAGAGGGAAAACGTTTCTAAAATTACAAAACTAAAAACTGGACCTTAGATAAACATAGTAGTCTAATTGATATGCAAATACTCTGAACACTGTTTTGAACAATGCAGACAACCAGCCTCTTTCTTACACTTGATACTTTTGAATTATGAAGAATAGCATTTTAAATGTATTTAGAAGAATAAAGTAGGCAATATTTACCATATTTATCCTAATGAGAATTAATAGAAAAATATATGATTTACCAACTCATATTAATGATACTTATCTATACATCTTGATCAAAATAAGAAAATTAAGGAGGAAAAAGACAATTTTGAAGCATCATCAGGAGGCTTGTTAAGAAGACAACACAGGTCTGAAAGGTTGCTGCCTTACTGAGAATACATGTTGAGTGAGAGGAAACTGGGTCTACTGAACCCATCACCAGTGTGAAGGATGAGTAGGGACAGTGCCAAAGGAAATTTAGTTGCTGGAAAAGACCACCTACTGCAGCCTACTCACTAATTGCTAGTGTGTCTTTAGCCTTTTGTTAGCAATGACTTCAAAGATTATTAAATGACAAATGCATAGATGTGTATGTGTGTGTAAACCATTACAAGTCCTTTAACAGCTTTTAGTTCCAAAAATAAAAACAAACAAACAACACTTTTCTATAAATTTGCATTTCACTTTGTAATTGAGGTCCCAAGAGATAGTTAGTACGAAGCACAAGGTAGGTGTTTATCAAGTGCCTAATAGGTCCCTGCTGAGTGTTAGATACTCAGGCACAGGGATCTTAACCCAAGTACTACGCATTTTCCAACAGCAAAATGTCAAGCAAATGAAAGGAGTTTTCTCTTCAATCTAACTGAGCATAAACATGAGACTCAATTGTCTCTGATACAGCTTCCAAGTCTTCTCCTAACTCTAAGATAACAGCTCTGAATGCCTTTACAGGACTTATGCTGCTTTCTCTGAGACCAAGCAGCAGTAATGTGTCAAAAATAGACTCCTTTTGTCCTGCTTCTGCTTTCACTTTCAATGAAAACAGACTAAGAAGAGGTTGTCATGATTTACTCTTCTTTTTACTTCTTGCTTTAAACATGGTTGTCATAAATGGAGATTTAGTTCTCCAAATATTTGATTTAGAATCCTCAAATTTTAGTCTCTCACCATTGTGTTGACATAGAGGTCTCAAAGAACTTTTAGAAAAAGGAGTTATTTTCCTGTCTTTGGCCACATATTACTTTTTCTCACTTCTTGGAGTGTGTGATCAGCTGTCCACACTGTTAATAAAGTTCTACTATTTCTTTATTAAAATCCACAATGATACCAAACAACTTTTGAATTTTTTTCTTCCCCTACATTTTTAATTTGGCTGATGCTCTGCTTTAGTTATCTATTTTTTGAAGTACATTTTGTTAATTTACATTGTTTGTAATTGACATCACATTGTTTGTTCATTTAAAGATGATTAGAATGAAACTATAAGAAATTTCCTTATTTCTTTAATGTCCTTCATATTTGTGGTTAGCTCTTCTTCCTTTCTTCATGACATTTTTCCCCTTCAAGATATACTGCATATTTCCTTCAAGATATATTGCAATAGTTTGTGAAATTACTCATTACTGCATTCCAATTACTCACTTTTCTTTTGATCTCTGCATGTTTTTGATGTTTGTGTATCTTCTTTTAAGAATTTATTGAGCTATATTTTAAATGCAATAAAACAAAAGATCTTAATTGTTAGATGAGTTTTAGCTATTGCATTTAATCAAACAACCACTACTAAAATTGAAATAAAATAGCATAATTTAAAAAATTTTCAAGCTATATTTGACTATTTTACATTATTTACATTTTCATAAAAATTTCAACATCAGCTCATCTTTTTTTAAAAAAAAGACTTTGGGATACGTTTTTTATTTTATTGAAACAACATATCAGCATGGTGAGAATAGACATCATAAAAATTCAGTCTCCTAACTTACGTGTATGGTATATCTCTGTATGAATTTAGAACACTTTATTTGTCATTTGTAATTTTTTACTCTGAAATAATTTTAAATTTAGAAAGCTGCAAAAGAATAAAAACATTCCTGCTATACCTTTCAACCAGATTCCCATAATGCTATCATCGTACATACTTATAGCACAATTATTAAAACTAAGACACTAACATTGATAAAATATTGTTAATGAACTTACAGACAGTATTTGAACTTCATCATTTTCCTATTAATATCCTATTTCTTTTCCATGATTCAATATAAGGTTTCACATTGCCTTTAGTTGTCATGCCTAATTAATTTCCTCACACCTGTGGTTCTTTGTCTTTCATGACCTAGACACTTCCAAAGGGTACACTCCAGTTATTATTTTAGAATAGCCCTGAATTTGGATTTTTTAAAATGTTTTCTCATGTTTAAACTGTGGCTGTGCATTTTGGCCAGTATAAAACAGAAGTGCTACTTTAACATTCTCAGTTCATCTTATCAATAGATAAATTATGTCAATTTATCTCATTACTGGTGGTACTAACTTTGATCACTTGGTTAAAGCAATGCCAGTTAGATTTTTTCCTATACATAGCTATCATTTTACCCTTTGTAGTAATCTCTTGGGATGATTCCTTGTGACTAGGTAAATATCTTATTTCTCATTATATTTTCATCCACTGATTTTAGCTTCCATCACTGATTAGCATCCACGATAGTTGTTACCATTATGTTTTCTATTTCCATTATTTATTCTACATTTTAAAATTGAAATTCTATCTAAGAGATGTTTCTTCTCCCCATTTCACATCTGTCGATCTGCATTTATATTCATAAATATATTCATAAATACTTATTTTATTCTAAGGGATACATGCCCTTTCTATCATATTCAATTTGTTGCTCAAATTTTGAAGAGTTGACCGTTCATAACTCCTTTGTCATTAAATCCTGTGTCCTTTTGAAATGTTCACATTAATTTTTTTTTTTTTTTTTTTTTTACTACTTCATCACTATCTGGATAAGATTCTTATGTTTTCATTATGTCAGACCCGAATAAAGCATTTCTCCAAAAAGCCATGATTCTTTTTATCAGAGAATGACATTTAAATGCCAAGATCTGAGCAGTAGGTGTGTTCATTATACTGGATTGTCTTTGCTTCTAGAACCCTTGGAAAGAGCTAAGAAATACATCTATATATTCTCAAATACATCCATATACACAAAAATTGTTATTTCTATAGTTATCTAATAGCTATTTTTCTCTTATGTTATATACTTCTAACTTAATTTCACTGTGATTAAAGAGCACAATTAGTGTCCTATGAGTTGCTGGTGTTTTTAGAATTGCTATATGGCCAGAATATGGTATCTGGAATATATCTATTCTGGTATATAGTTTCCAAAAAGTATTAGTCTGTTAAATAAGATATTTCTGTTTTCCATCCTTTATTTTCTTCATCTGTGGAGAGTAGTGAGCTGCATTTATGGCTCTGCCATTTAATAACTATGTAAATCTAAATATTTTACATAATTTCTCATGAAGTTTCTGCATCTTAAAATGATGATTATAATGATAAACCTATTTCAGAATCAGGAAGATGGCAAGATATCTGAAGGCTATTTATGTTTGGTGTCAACCTCAGATTAAGAAAACAGACTATAGACTGAAGAAGCAAATACGATATAAGAGAGATGATATTTAAAATGAGAGTTGTTTATATAAATAATCTGGTTAGAAAGTCAAATAAAAGTTAAAAAAATAGAAATATCATCCAAAATTATATCTGTGACCAGTAGTACTAAAAGGTAAACATCTCCGTTAAAATGGCATCAAAATATATTAAGTACAATTGAATAATTTAAAACCAATATCTGCCAGAAAACAAAAAAGGCATACAAGGAAAGGAAAAAGAGTAAGGGTTGGTCTGTGTGTTTGTGGTGGGGGTGTGGGGGGTGGGAGGGGTGTGGGGACAAACAAAATAAGAATTAGCGATCTTAGAGTAAATATTACAGCATCCTGGAGCTACTAAAGAAAAGGTCCCTTCATCTGTTGGCCTGCTGATGCGCTCTTTATAATGAATAATTCCTAACATTTTGAAGGAGTGCATTGGGTGCTTGAGGACACTAACAGCATAAAACACCAAATAAAGGAGAATTATGCAGATCCGGCTATAAAAATGGGAAAAAAATAGCAAACATCATTTTGTGAAGGTATATCTGTGTGCCAAGAGAGAACAAAAAGATAGGTAAATAGAAAGAAATTCTATTCTTCCATAGTAGGGAAAAGAGAAAGATATTGGATATAATTTGATCAAAGCTATTAGGTACAATTAGATGTTAGAGATAGGCTGTGCCAGGTATTAGGTGTGAAGAATTCGTATGGAGATATGTTATGGACCGAATGTTTGTGTCCCCCAAAAAAAATTCCTGTGTAGAAGCAGCAACCCAGCATGCCTGTAATTGGAGACCGGGCCTATGAGGAATTAATTAGGGTTAAACGAGGTCATAAAGTTAAGGCCTTAATCTGGTAGAATTGGAGGCTTATAATAAGAGGAAGATAGTCTCTCTCTCTTTCTCTCTGTGTGTGTTTCTCTCTCTCTCTCCACACACACACACAAAGAAGAGGTCATGTGAGCACACAACAAACTGGCAGCTGACTCTAAACCAAGAAAAGAGGCCTCAGAATGAAACACCCTGATCTTGGATTTCCCGGCCTCTGGAACTATGAAAAAATAAATTTATATTGTTTAAGCCACCCAGTGTATGGTATTTTGTTATGGCAGTCTGAGGAAACTAATACAGAATGTAGTGATTAATTCTCCCTCACAGGATTAAGGAAGCCCAAAATGGTGAAAGAGCATGGCACAGATGCTATGCTGACTAGGACCATGCTAACATAGGCACATAATAAGCACCACAGTGGAAATGGCAGAAGGATTACAGAGATAGGCATTTTAAATGTACTAATAATATATAATTAATTTTGGGGAAAATTTCAACAAAATACATTTTGTTATTAACACTGAACAGCGAATCAAATAAATTATTGGTGATTAAATATGAGACATTCATTTTACAAGACAAACACATGCAAAGAGGTAATGAAATCCAAGGAAATTTTTCAGAGTAAAATAATAATAATGTAATTGAGGTTATTTGACTTCTATGAATTTTATTTTATCAACTTGAAAATGGAGATGATATGATTCATCCTACTTATTTGAAAAAGGTATTGTATATTTTCAGTAAGATAAAGCTTTTGAAATTTTATTATAAAATATTGAGGATCACATAAATTCCAGTCATTAATTTATATAAATTATGTGAACAGAAAAATACCTAAAGCTTGTGAAGAGGCTAAATTTAGTAAATAATAGTTATGAATATTTTCCAACAACAACATGTACAATCCTATTTTTGCAGCTCTTGTCGGTAACCCTAGAAAATTATAGGATGTATTTAGTTGGAACGAAATATACATACTCACCAAGAAAAACTTGAGCCATGCTAATGTAAGTGAAATTGTTTTAAATTTGAAAGTTAACATTTCAAATTTTTGCCTTCTACATTTAGAAGGCAAATGCTCAGAGCTGAAAGACTAATAATATTATTACACTAAGGAGAAATAACTTTTACATATGGAGAATATAGAGAACATAACAGTAGTAATGATTAAAGGCAAGATTTAATAGGAAAAATTAAAAAAAGAGAAATATGAAATGTCTAAAATGATAAAAATAGGGCAAACAGAAAGCGGGGATGAGGACATTAACACATGTCTATGAGAACATGCAGAACATTGCCACCAGGGGTATGACAAAGTTAGCACTTCACATGTTTAACTTAAGTTTCAGATAATTTCAAAATTATCAACACAGAAAATTAACAGCAATAAAAATAAGGAATTATGGGGTAGAAGAAACAGAGCTACATTTAATCTTTGAGTTTGCCATAGTAACAAAATATTGAAAGATTTACAGTTGAAGAGGTCTCATAAGTGCCTTTGGACAAGACCTTGTGCTACGGGACAATTATCCCTCACAATAGTGAGGTTGAGTACAATGTCTGTAAGTGCATAGGAGAGAAATGTCTTTGCTGATAGTACTAAAAATCATGGTACAAGAGGTGACTCCTTGAGTGTATTAACTAGACAAGTGGAAAATAATTATGGGGTAAAAAAAAGAGTGCAACAAAGCAAAGAGGCAGAGAAATGAATGGCTTGCCTGGGAAATGGCAAGCAGTTTATCCTAGATGTATCAGACCATCTTGACTATGTCAAACAAAGCAAAGGTATAAAAATACATTATAAATTAGTTCTCAGGACTGTATGAAAAGGAAAATTATGAAAGAAGATCAGGGGATTTTAGGCCTACATATGAAGCCATTTTGGTGTATTAAAAAGTGTGAACTCTAAGTGTAAAGATCACAAGAAGACTAAGACAGATAATATATTATGAAATGCAAAATGAGGTAAGAATGTCGAGGACTACAAATCTAAGGTGAATGAGCTTCTAAGTAAGAGACAGGCAATATTAAAGTTGACTTCGGTGTTGGCAGTGCATATAAATGACCACTCATTAGAATTCTGTAAATTGGTTTGTGCACTGGCACTGTATCTTGAACCCAAATGGTCAATGGAAACCTACGTACAAAGAATGTGAAAACACAGCTTCCCATGTTTATTCTTACAGGGTGGATGTGGAGGCCAGAAGCTTTCTGTGCAGGCCCATTCTGTTCTTCCACTCCCTTTCCATCACAGGAGGCAACTCTGTTGAGTTCAGCAAGAAAATTACTGATCGAACAAAAAATTAGATGTTGAGCTATCGTCCTCCTTCTAGTTCTAATTAACACTTACATGATTTAATACACTTCTGAATATAGCATTCCAAATTCTTTGCAATATTTCATATGCTTTTAATTAAAAGAGATGAAGAAAAGAAACTAGATCACAATGAAAATAGTTTAAAATTTGGCTGAAGATGTTATCACTATTTGTTATTTTATATTTCTATTTCCCCATAAATAAAATGGATAGAATGGACAAAATGATGTATATAGCTCTTCCCAGCTTTAAAATTATTTTAATATATGGATTTGGAAATAGAAAATTAAAAAGCTGGCAGAGCTTTAAAAATATCAAAGTGATTTCTGAATGCCAAAATTAAATTGCACATATTCATTTCAAAGATTTTAATCTGGTCCTTTTTTATTATTAAATGAACTAAGTATCACATGATTTTAATGCATTAAGTGGTGGGGTAATGGAACAACAAAATGCGCTACACAATATACTCAGATGTCTATCATTAATGCTTTAGTATTCACACATACACTTTCTAGAGTCAAAAAACATAGAAAAATTATGGAATACTTTTGTTTCCATACATCTACATAACCACCTCTGGCACCTAGGCTTATGCCAGTTTCAGCTGTACAGTGGAAGCCAGAGAGATTCTGTATTATTATTATTATTATTATTATTATTATTATTATTTTGAGACAGAGTCTCACTCTGTCGCCTAGGCTGGAGTGCAGTGGCGCGATCTCGGCTCACTGCAAGCTCCGCCTCCCTGGTTCATGCCATTCTCCTGCCTCAGCCTCCCAAGTAGCTGGGACTACAGGCGCCCGCCACCATGCCTGGCTAATTTTTTGTATTTTTAGTAGAGATGGGGTTTCACCATGTTATCCAGGGTGGTCTCAATCTCCTGACCTCGTGATCTGCCTGCCTCTGCCTCCCAAAGTGCTGGGATTACAGGCTTGGGCCACTGCGCCCGGTTGAGATTCTGTGTTATAAAGATAGCCTGGCCATGACTATATAAACAGTTACCCAGAAATGTCAAAAAGAAAAAAGATCTAGTTAATCAAATATTCAAAGTAACAGAGGCTAAGATGTATTTGCCAAGTAAATCCCTGTCCCATCCACCAGCCTCTCCAATCCACACACACTTTGATGAGTGAATATTCTGTCTTCCAGAATAAATGTGAAATTAGGTCTATTTTCAACCATTCCTGGAGGATCCGCTCAGAGGTGCACCTTGTCTGTGCTCCTCTCTTCTTGATTGTGCTCTGCAGACACCCATGGCCTACTGACTGCTGGTTAACACCTGGATGTGAGCATTTCCCTTTCCACAGAGGCCAAAGGGAAGCTTACTATGCAAAAGCCCCACTTCACTCTCCTCTTACCTCGCTTTATTTTCCACAACGTTACCTCAGAATGTTGTGTGTGGGGGTTAGAAAGGATCTTGTGCAATAAATATGCCAGGGTACAAAAGAGTAAATACCACATTCCTTTTTATTTTCTGACCCATGCTAACCCTGCTCCATGTATCCCCTTTCTGGGTAAAGAGATGAGGTAATTTTTTTCAGTTATGTACTTTGGGATAAGGTAAGAGAAATTATTCGCTCTCTAAAATCCATTGAATACTGCAGTATGAAGACTTACTTCTCTCTTCTACAGCTTCCTGGTGGTATGCTGACTGACCGAGCGGCCCTTGAAGATGGCAACTCTGCTGCCTTTGTGCCTGGCTTAGATTCAATTGTTTGCTTAGGAATTCGGACTGAAACACCCAAGCACAGCTACCAAGGGGGGCAGCACCTCATAGTCACCGCCTTCCAAGGGTCGGTCCTCTACCTCACAAGAGTTACTGGGGAGCAAGATCGCCCAATAGGATGAAAGGCCTTCAAAATCTCAATCCCTTCTCAGTCACTGTGGGAACTCTCAAAACACTTCTATTCCTACGTTCACACCTCCAGCCTAGGTGTTTGGTTTTGTTTTGTTGTTTTAATTAAAGCATGTAAGATTGGACTAAGAATTTTCTTTTCAGAGGTCCTGGACACTACTGTGCCGTAGCAAAGCCCAGAGGAAACGCAAAAGCTTAATTACCTCTTTAAAATGAGATTGAAGAATGCCTGTTTCTTGCAGACACATAGAGCGAGAGAAATAAATCATAAATTTCCAGCAATTATTGTGCCACATATAACTTTGTCTTATGTTTCTGGAATGGGGGATGTGTGGAAGACAGAAATGAGGAGACACATCCAACAAACTACATCGTTTACATTAATCAAAACATTGTACAAATAAAAGCAAAATTCTAGCTGTGGAAACTACTTTGAAGAAGAGATGAAGACAAACAGTATCTAATAATAAGTAAATATTACCTCTTAAATCCCTGAGATGTGGATTAAAATTCCAATTTAGATATTATCTTTACATGGCCCTTAAGCCATCTTCTTATTCTTTTTTCCTCTGTTATAAAATAGACCTAATGATACTTACATCACTGTTATGAGGATTAGATAGAATCAGTATAAAGATGTCACACAACCTGACACTTAATATGTGCTTAATAAATGGTATGCTTATTGTGGTTATTATCTTCATGATAGATGTTGAAGATAAAATGTAAAAAACAGTGGAATATAACTCCCCCACATATTGCCCCAGATCATTTTTGCTTTACCGAATGTGGCAGTTAAATAGAAAATAATCCATTAATGACTTTATACCTATCGCTGAAGGCAAAGACCCAGACATATATTAGTAAATTTAGAATAACAGCTTCCTATCTGAGACCATAAAGATTCCAATAAGTTTAACAATGTGACTCACCCACCTTTACCTCTTGCTCTGAAATGTAAATACGCCTCACTGATTGGAGGGTATTAAGAAGCAATACACCTATTTCTATGTATCTCTTTTCATTCTAAAGACATTGAAGTCACTTAATCAAGATCTAGAAGTAATTCTAAAATTACTTGATTATATAAAGTGTATCAGAAATTCAAGACATTAAGTTTCCCATTAAGTACAGGAATTGGAGATGCATGATTTAAATTAATTTTGTACTCCTGAATTTTATGTACTATTAAAATGAAAACCATCATACCTGCCACATATATAACCAGATATAAAACCAACTAGAAAATATGCTGCAATAAGGCACTCAAGAGTAAAAAGAAACTTTTATTGCCTTGGGAGGAAAGAATCTTTTAGAAGGGCAAATGTAGAAACTTTTAGGACTGTTCATGAAAAATGTCTGAAAAGAATAAAAAGGAAATTTTTCAGACCAAACTTCAAAGCACCTTCTAGACTTTGGAAACATAGAACATTTTCTGAGAGAAAGTGCGGAATATTCCATCACTGGGGATGTGGTTGGTTCAGATGGTACTCCTAGTGTTGGTGTTGGTTGATAATGTAAAATCTTAGCGTATTTGAGAAGTAGTTTCAGAAACAAATTCTACAGGGGCTGATTATTTTACTTGACTGTAAAACTGGGAAAGTGACTCTGTAAGAAGTCAACTAAAACTGACCTTGAGCTAATAGAATTACATAAGTCTAATATCTAATCCAGTCTCACTATGCCTATTAGGGCTTAGTTGGATGAGTTTGTAGAATTTCTCAAAGCAAAGACCATACAAATCTCAAGAACTACATCTCTCCAGAAGGCTTTGGAAACACTTTCTTAATAAATTTCTGTGCTGTGAGTGTTAATTCAGCAGGCTTAGAATTGGACTAAATTGGTTTTCTAAAGTGGCTGTAGAGCACTGGCCCTAGTTAAACATAAAATGTACAATACCACATTAAGAGTGCTGCTTTGTAACCATGGATCTGAGCAGTTTGAGGTCATTTTGCCCCAGTTCATCAGTCTTCCTTATTGGTAACAGTGAGACTGATGATTTGCTCTTGGTCTCAGTGAGACCCCTGGAGGACATTACACTGACGATCCTGACATCGCAAGAATATATTTACATGACCAGGAAAACCCTGCTCAAGATTTCTTCTTGGTTTCCTTGGTGTCAGGGTTCCCCATGTACCTTGAAAGAATGAGACAGAGAGATAAATACACACACACACACACACACACACACAGAGAGAGAGAGAGTACATACATCCAATATATCCCTGTAGAAAGGACATTGGGAGTTGGCACTGGCCTTACAGTACCCCTTCTGTGAGGCAGCCAGAGCTCTGATAGATATGCTTATTTTAATGCTTTCACTATGTTTTCTCCTTTTTTCTTCAATGAGGCATCCATTTGTCAGCATTGCTTTGGATTCCTGTGAGTCCCCTTTAGCAATGGAACCCTGGCTAACTGTTACAGTTAATGCAGGTTCCTGAAAGTATGCTGTGATACAACGTAGAACATATATTATATCACAAATATTGCTGTCTATTACATGAATTTAATGTGAATTTTTGAGGAAAAACAGCTATGTTTTATTATTTTCATTATTATTTAATGTAATGTCAGGAATGCAGTTCTTAGAATACGTATGATGTTGACAGGTTAAAAAAAAAAAGTTACACTTTAAAATTTTCTTAGCCAGGCATGGTAACTCAAGCTTGCAATTCCAGCACTTTGGGATGCTGAGGCAGACAGATCACTTGAGGTCAGGAGTTTGAGACCAGCCTAGCCAATATGGTAAAACATCTCTCTACTAAAAATACAAAACAGCCTGGCGTGGTGGTGCATGTCTGTAATCCTAGACACTCGGGAAGCTGAGGCAGGAGAACCTAGGAGGCAGAGTTTGCAGTAAGCTGAGATCACGCCACTGCACTCCAGCCTGGGCAACAGAGTAAGACTCTACCTCCGTCAATCAATCAATAAAATATTATTTATATCAAACTAACCTTATTCTGACTTCTCATGCTAGATGTTCAGGAAATGTGCTTTAAATCTTGCTGGAACTCTCTCTTCACCTACTGCCAATGTGGCACATGTTTACTAAGTGTTTACTAAATATTTGCAAAACAAAATACCACCCAAAATGGAAGCATTTAACTTTGGCCCACATTGATTACCACTGAGGTGCTGGGGTTCTGACACACATGATTCTTTGAAGCGCTGATTCTTCCAAGCTATGCTTGGGGAATGAGACCAAGAAATATGGTTCTTAAAATACAGCCTTCCTAGCATTACCATAAATCCATTCATCCTCTTGGCCAAGTCACCTATTCAGGATTCTGCAAGACAGGATCAATGTGATCTCAATACCTACATGACCCATAGGCTGCTTTCTCCTCCACAGTGAAGAGATACAATGTTTTTCTTCCATCTTGCTGCCTCTTCCCCTCTCTGCTTCTACTTAATAACCCACTCCAGGACTTCAGGATTAAGAATAAGGAACTTGGAGGGATATTATCAAGATACTTTCTGCCAGGCTAGTAAATTCACTTTAGATGAGAGGGGGCAAAGTCTGGCTACCTTCTGAAAATGGAGTGGAAGTATAGAAGACGAATACATATGGAAACATCAATAACTGATAGCATCTAAATAAATAATTATCAGCATGTATTTGTACATACTGGATCAATGCTTGTGGAATTACTAAGAAATAAATTAGGCTACAGATAGAAAGAAATTCTAATTACATTTTAATATCTTATCTGAAATATAGTTCATATACCATATAATTCACTCAAAGTGTACAACTTAATGGTTTTTAATACATTCATAGTGTTAAAGCAAACCAAATATGGCCTGAGAAGGACTCCATACTTCTATGTTTGAGTCCTTGTGTACAAACCACAACCTAACTTAATAGATAGGCGAGACTGAAAACCTAACTTAGGAGTATGCACCTGTAACAATAGCTGAGTCTTGGCCAATCCCAGCAGCCATACATCAACCACTCATACACTGCTGAGTGTTCAAACTGTGTTCAAATAAGGGAAATGCCAAGTTGTGACCAATCCAGCTGTTTCTGTACCTCACTTCCAAGTTCTGTACATCACTTTTCTCTTTTGTCTATAAATTTGTTCTGACTACAAGGCATCCCTGGAGTCTCTGAGTCTGCTGTGATTCTGGGGGCTTCCCAATTAGTGAATTTTTTCCTTGCTCAATTAAACTCAGTTAAATTTAATTTGCCTGAAGTTTTATTTTAACAGTAGATATATGCAACCACCACTATGGTCAATTTTAGAACATTTTCATCACTTCCAAAAGAAACATCATATCCTTTAATTATCACCCCCTATTTTCTGCCTCCATCCCTATGCAAACACTAATCTAGGTTTTATCTTTACAGATTTGCCTGCTTTACTTATTTAGCTCAGTGTTTTCAAGGTTCATCCATGTTTTGGCATGTATTAGTATTTTGTTCCGTCTTAAGATTGAATAAATTTTATTATATAGACTTTATATAGAGAGATTTTTAAAAATCTACTCATTGCTTTATGGGCATTTGAGGTTTTTCTCCATTTTTTAACTGTTTTGCATAGTGCTGTCATAAACATTTGCATATATGTTTTGATGTGAACATGTTTTTGTCTCCTTTGAGTGTAGACCTAAGAGTAGAATTGTTGGGTCATATGGTAACTCCATGTTTAATCAGCTGACGCCAGTTTTCCAAAACAGCTGTGCCATTTTACTTTCTTATCATCACGATATGAGAGATTTGGTTTCTGTACATCTTCACAAACAGTATTTTGTTATCTGAATTTTTGATTCTAGCCATCCCAGTGGGTGTGAAGCATTATCTCATTGTGGTTTTTATTTGCAGTCCCTGATGACTGATGATGTATGTGTCACGTCATTTTTTGGGCTTATTGGCCTCTCATGTATATTCCTTGAATAAATGATTATTCAAATACTTTCTACATTTTTAAATTGGGTTATTTGTAGTTTTGTTGTTGAATTGTAAGTTTTCTTTATTTAGAAATCACATCTTTTATAAAGGCTTATCTCTTAATTCCATTTTTATTTTGGTTTTATTTAAAGAGAACAATTGTCAGTAGTTTTTGTAGTTTCACAATTTTCTAAGTTTCCAGTCATTTGTCATTTTTGCTGGAATTTGGTAGGACACTGCACAGTTACTAGGTTCAAAATTCAGAGACTCTGAGTTTGTTGAGATTAAGCAGAGCAGGATGTGGTTAGAGCTCGGTGAATCTTTTCACAGCAAGCTATGGGACCAAAGTTAAGACTGTAGCAGGGAAACGCAACAGAAACAAAGTGATAGGGAGTCAACTACCTGGGGCTGGTGCAAGAAAAGAAAATGTGCAGAGGCCTAATCTAGACTGATAGACTCTGGGGTATTGATTGAATGTTTCTGCTTCCCTCCTGGTGTTCCTTCCCTTCGGCCTCAATATAACTCATCATTTGTATTTATTAATCAAAACCCCATGTGATATACCATTTTATGAATATTATCAGTTTATTCCCCTGGTTTTTAAGCAGATCACAGTTCTTTTAGCCATTATTTTATTCCTATTAAAAAAGAACAAGCTGTCATTTCAGTTTGTTTGGAGGAAATGCCACATGTTTTCCCAATAGTGCTACTCCATTTTCTCCTGATAATGTCCAAAATAAATTAAATCCATGTGCTCATCCACAGCTCACATCAAACTCCTTACTTTGCAGGGTTTAAATAACTTCAGATAAGTCCCTGGGGTTATCCTCAATTGAATTAATAGCTGGATTCCTACCACATAATCTTTTGAAAGGCAACACAATCTTCCCTTGTGAAATGGTTCCTCTGACACTTTTCACTTAAAGGGCTACTTCGTACATTTAGTGTCTGTAAAAAAAAACACCGAAGAACGTTGTTAAATGCAGGTTCTTGGGCCACAATCCCAAATCTTCCAAATCAATAGGCCTTGGGCAGGACCTGTCATTCTGCACTTTTAATAAGCTTTTAAGGTGATTCTGAGATAAGAAGTCCACAGGCCCTACTGTGACATGAGAAACCAGTCTTAGAAGATCGTTTTTCTTCTTAGAGTAAGAGGACACTTTTTTCTTGCTCTTTCTATCAACCCTCCTGATCTTTCCATCGAAAACATCATAGACAAACTCAAGACCTTGCGTCATTTTAATCTTTTCATATTATTTTTCCCCTGTCCACTCCATTTTCCCTACCCATGATATGTATATTAGATTTTTTATTTGATATCTATCACATCATATTTGATAATTTTTATCTTCGTAATTATTTCATTTTGGAAATGTACTTATTTTCAATCTTCTGGTTTTCTTGTAGCATTATACACAGTGTTTCTTCTTTCTTCTGACCTAACCACTTACCCCTTGCTTTCAGTTAATAACGGAGCTTGTGAGGTGTACCCCCATCAAAGTTTCAGCTACTTCACGACACTTGTCTGCAGAATTTTCCGGGAAATACTGTCTTGTCAATTTTTAGTATTCTCTGGCTTTCAATGACATAGTAATTTCCTTTGCCTTTCATAAGCTCCTTCCTGTATAGTTACAGATGTGGCTTTCATGGCTATGTGTGGTTTATTTCCACTTACATATCAGAATTCATGGAAATGTCACCTAATTTTTGACTTTTTGGTATTTATCACTATTAACTTTATCCTGGATGCACACATGAAGTATTCTGTATAGGAAGTAGACTTCTTCATTACTTTACAGAAAATAATAAATACGTTGACTCCCTCTCCCACCTTGTCCCAGATCTTACCTTTGAAGAGACAGATGAGAGTCAGGGGAATCTTTCCTGTGCAAGTGGCTGGGACCTCCATGGTCATGGGACAAGGAAACATTATTTTTCTCTGCTTACAAACGGGAGACTTCTGCCTCTCTCTCCTTCTGAAGGAATCGCCTCCCTACTTTATCCTTTTACTACGTAGAAAAAAGGATTTCTAGGATCTAGATAGTCTTGTTGTCTTAGCTTTTATGATCTAGAGATGTTTCCAATTTCTAGGGCTTCATTTCTTTTGAAACACAGATATCTAGATAAATAGCTTCATAGTCTTCCTGGCACCTGGGGGCCCAGTTTAGTAATCATTTGGCCCTTTTGGACCAGAGCAATTTACCAAATGAATGTCTACAAATTGCATTCTCAAGTCACATGGAGAATAAAGTGCTTCCAGAGAAGTAAAAACAAACATTCTTTTTTACTTTTTACATCTCTCTGTCTTAGAAGGAAGGGGCTTTTTACAGCAGTATGGAGAAATCCAGGGAAGTTTATTTTCCTACAGTAACATGCATTCAAAAATTATTAGTAAAAGAATAAGAAAAGTTTATTACGCAGGAAGTTAAATCAGCAACTCTGGGTTGCTTAAACCCGGCCCATTCCAGAAAAAATAAATAAATACAAAATAAAAAGCCTGTCTCCTTCATTGGTTCCTGGAAGATGAGCTATGAGCCCTTGTAATATTCTGCCTAAATGTATGTTTGTATGCCTTGAAGCTTTGGACCACACAGTAACAGTCTGAGCAGATAGTTTGTGGTAACAGTATAGTTTATGGTGCATACCTGTGTTTGCTGTGGCTCTGATGGGTAGACTCTATTAGCTGAGGTCAGTCAGGAAGGGGCTGCATACCTATGTGACTGACTTCCAATAAAAACCCCATACACCAAGGCCTAGCTGAGTTTCCCTAGTTGAAATGCTTCACAAATGTTGTTGTTGGGAGAATTAAGCACTTCCATGCAACTTCACTGAGAGAGGACAGCTAGAAGCTTATGCCTGGCTTCTCCTGGATTTGCCCATTGCACATTTTGTTTACCAATTTTAATGTTTCCTTTTAGTGTAATAAACTATAACCGTGAGTATGACAGCTTTTCTGAGTCTTGTGAGTCCTTCCAGTGAATCATCAAGCCTGAAGGCGATCTTGGGAATCCATAACACAATCGTAAAGGATTAAAAAATAAAAAATAAAAAAATTATATAATGACTTTTAGTAATTCTCGGAAAAATGATCAATGTTGAATTATATATTAAAATGGGAGTTTAATCTGAAGCTCCTTCCAAAGTGAAATGCTAAATTAATGTGCAATTCTTTTCAGTGTTCTAAGAAGCAATTAGATGACTTCCAAAACTCTCAACCATTTTGAAGGCTTGAGAAGGCAAGTGGTGAGGATAAGAAGAGTGAGAAGAATTTCTTCAGAGTGAGCTATTCTGCTTTTCTTCTAAACAAAGGGTGAAGGCTGCCCCTTCTTTATTTAAAATCAGATGATGCTATAAGGAAACTTCCAGAAATCTTTGGGTACATGGTGAACTGGTTTCTAATTCATGATAGACAGCTGGCAGAGCCAGGCTAAAGTGGTCTAAAATAGTAAAATAAAGGTAACTTTTTGACTCTATTTGTTGAAGTGAAAAATACAAGATTTTTCTTTTTTTTGTACCTGATATAGGCCATACTTTCAAGAAAATCTGCATAGGGTTTTCTTAAACCCTATACATGATAGACACCTGAAAGAATTAGGGAACTTTCATAGTAGAATACTGATTGCCTAGGAATGTGGGAGAAATCACAGGCAATCACTTGATTGCACAGGAAATATGTGCTGTTACCAAGGGAACTAATAGACATTGGCAGATATGGGAAACTTTCTTAATAACTCATCAAGGTGCTGACAGAGTAAACCTACAAAATGTAATGAATGATACATCATCGTGATGGTCCTAGTCAAGTGAGAACTCTCCTGGAGAGTTGTCACTCCTCCCTCTCCACAACTCTAAACACAGAAGAATGTGGGGGCTCCAAAACTGTGGTTAGGAAGGGGAGGAAGAAGTTGAGAAAAAGACCTATAAGAAAGGAAAGAGAGGGAGACAACCGCAGACATTCCCTTCTCTGAATTCAGGTTTTGCAATTTGTGCATCTTGACTTAAATGCTTATTTTGTCTTGTACTGATCCAGCTTCCTCACCTTACTTTTACTTAATATTCACATCCTATACCTTCTTCCATTTCTTTAAAACTATTTGTTCTCTCATAATTTATGTTTGCTTCAAGGAAGAATTATATTTTGGTTTGTTTTCTTCACTGGAGTCCAATGACATTAGCATTGAAAGCACTTATACATGTTAACCCAAAATAATTGAGACAGTGTCAGTCACTTTAGAAAGTTTATTTTGCCAAGATTAAGGACACGCCAGTGACATAGCCTCAGGAAGTCTTGATAGCATGTGTCGAAGGTGGTCGGGGGTATAGTTTGCTTTTATACATTTTAGGGAGACATGATACATCAATCAATATGCGGAGGATATGCATTGGTTCAGTCTGGTAAGGCAAGATAACTTGAAGTGGGGGCTTCCAGGTTAGAAGTAGATAAGAGACAAAAGGTTGCATTCTTTTGAGTCCTTGATCAGCCTTCCACTGAATATACAATTTGGTCTAGCTCAGTGAATAATCTGCATTTTACCTAAGCAATAGGACAGGGGAAGCAATTAGGTATGCATTTGTCTCAGGTCAGCCTTAGATGATGACTTTGAGTTCTGTCTGTCCTTTGTCCACAAGGAATTTCCTCTGGGTAAATTGTGAGGAAGGTGTGTAACTGCTTATCTTTGTAGCTAAAATGGGAGACAGGTTTGCCTGACATAGTTCTCAGCTTGACTGTTCCCTTGACTTAGTGATTTGGGGGACTGGGATCTATTTTCCTTTCACATGTATGACGTCATTACTGAGATACTGATTTATGTCTTCTGTCATAATGATTATGTCCTCCTTAGCACATCTGCCTTATGTTCCCCTTTCATTCATTTCTTTACATGTTTTGCATTAATTCAATATTTTTATTATTGGGTTTTCCCTTCAATTAATTTTCTACATATATATTTACTTACAGTGATTTAGTGGTAGCCCTTAATTTGTCATAGACTAATACAAATGTCCCTGGTACTACTAGAATTCATGAACCTTTACACTTTGCTTATCCTGGTACTGTATGTATAAAATACTGTATTTTATACATAATTGCTTTGCATTTTATTTTTACATATATTTTAAGTTGCACAAAACATTATTATGTTTTATAACCAATATTGTTTATTATGTGCTTATTTACCCCCCTAGTGTATTTTATTCCTTCCCTTAGTTTCATTTTTTAATCTAGAATTATTTTCATTCATCCTGAAGATAAAGTATTTCTTGCAGTAAAACCTACTGGCAAAAATATAAGATAAAATAATAATAATAATAATAATGGTCTAAACTTTTGTTTTTCTGAATGCAAGCCTTCAATGGTAATAAATACTTCTGCTGGTTTAGGATTTTAAATTGGCAGGGTTTTATTTTGTTTTGTTTTGTTTCTTTCAACAAAAGAAACAGCAACAATTTATTGGCTTAAACAACAAAAATTTATTTCCCAGCTTGCCAAATGTTCCATCCTACAAAACTGTAATATTATGGATGTATATATTTTAAGCTGCTAAATTTGTGGTAATTTGTTACTTAGTAATAGAAAAATAAAATACTCCCCTCTTGCTCTCCTGGAAGTTACCTGTATACTAAGCCTAAAACTTGAAGGAGATCTGTTTTGATCTTCAGATTTTCTCAGCCCAGGCCCAGTCTCCTGACCACATGACTTCAGATTGTGACACCTGTTTTGAAAGGGATACTGACAGTGAGCATAAAGCACTTCTCCTGCTGGTTTTATCTTTCCAGCAAGGTGTCTTTTGTGAAAATTTTGAATACCTTGTCTTTATTGCTTCTACAATTCTCTGATGCATTCAATTACATGTTTTAGTAATTTGTCCTCTTTAACCTAATTGATGCCTCCGGGAATGTTAACTTTCACCCACCTCAGTCTGTCCTGAACTAGATAATTTAATTACTAATTACTAATTTTGCACTTAGTGACTTCAAGTTACTTCATTTTTTTTTTCTTTTTTGAGACAGAGTCTCATTCTGTCATCTATGTGGGAATGCTGTGGTATAATCTCAGGTCACTGCAACCTCCACCTCCTGGTTCAAACGATTCTCATGCCTCAGCCTCCAGAGTAGCTGGAATTACAGGTGCGCACAACCACACCAGGCTAATTTTTGTATTTTTAGTAGAGACAGGGCTTCGTCATGTTGGCCAGGGCTGGTCTTGAACTCCTGACCTCAAGTGATCTGCCCACCTTGGCCTCCCAAAGAAATATATTTACTATTGAGAAATTTACATTTCTGACCAAAAATTTGATCCTGGTAAAGGGAAAGACTAACTCCTACAGAAAAAACTTAAAGCACGATTGGGAGAGAAAATAAAGTTGCTTAACGATATTTTGTTCTTACGTGATGCTTGTTTAATGGAAATATAAGTGTATGTGTACATGGATGTGTGTTTGCTTGTTTTTATTGATGTGAATATACATTTTAAAACAGAAAAAAATTATGTAATGGACACATACAAAGTTTCAGACTCCTGTACCTTTGAGTCTTAGTATTGAGTATTTTAAAATTGTTTTTCATGTTCCTTAAATTTCGATAAAGAGATCACCCTGCTTTTACACTTTTGTATTATGAAAGACTCAACATAAGAATAAATAAAATCACCTTAAAGAGTTAGACTTCATATGCTAACATCTGCGGAGTTCTCTGTCAGGGCTACAAACAAGCACCATATCTCCACTCTGAATCAACACCGTTGGTCTTTACTCAGGTTTGTGGTAATTAATCAGCAATAAAGGATTAATATACTCTGGTATAATCAAAGGCTGTGGTTATCACACTCCTCAGGATGATGACTTAAAAAGTCAACATTTTTCAATATGAATTTTGCAACCCTTAGTTCTGCCTTTCCCTTATCCTCAGTTCATTCTTTGACTCAACACTAACAGAAAACAGTTCTCTAATCCTTTAAGGGGAAGTTGTGAGGTAGAATTTTTAAAATGTGTTTGCTCTGAGGTGTTTTTTTTCAAATTGAATGTATGAATTATATTTTGGAGAGCTGACACACAAGCTTATAGGCAGATCAACTTGCTGTCAGAATGGTGGATGTGATGAGGTTAACCGTGGTGAAATTAGGCTAAATTGGGGGCAACAGGCTTGCAACCAGACCTGTCTTCTGTGCAGGAAAGTAACCAAGACACAGAACGACTCTCAAGTGCTGGACATGTGCATCTTGTTCTGAAAGTAGAGCAACAAAGGCATCTTAAGCAAACTATTATTTTTGGGGAGAAGGAATGCAATTAACAAGGCCTCTTGACATTTCATATCTTAGTGAATTGATTTGATTATATTTGATGGCACTCTTCATATTAAGAAATCTAAGCAGACAAGTAGGTGATCTGAAAGATGTTTGTCAATTTACAGCCAGGTCCCAATGTGTAATTTAGAGACAATATGGACAGCCAGGACAGCTTTCGATTTTAGAATTTGGAAAAAGAAAGGTCCCATGTTCTTAGACAATGGTGCAGGGGATAAGGAAGTTTATAAGGTAGATAGTGGGACACAGGGAATTCAATGACAAAATCTGAGATACACACAAAAAATCAAGGACTCGGTGACCAAAGCTGAATGTCTTTTTGGGAATACGTTTGAGAACGAGCTAGAAGGGAGGTTACTAGAGCTGACACACAAAATCACATTCAGAGAAACACTAATGGTAAAAATACTAAATCTCAAGGTGAGGGATTTGCTGTTCACATTACTCTTGACCGAGGTCAAATTGGTCCTAGAATTCTGGTGAGAATAAACTTTCAAGTTAGCTGGATGTTTCTCCAATGGTAATACAGACAGAAGAAACTAAAGAGCAGTATTTGGCTAATCAGGGCTTCCACAAAAATCTCTTGAAAAATTTAATTCCATACATTGAAATTATCAAAAGTCATTTTATTTAAATTATTTTTAAAGTCGGTTTGAATCAAAACAGTAGCATTAAGTATAAAAGGTATAAAATACTTTAATTTTTTTCTGTAACCTCAAATAAACTAAGTTTAAATATAATATTAAGTATTCAAAAATGTAAAATATAGTCAGATTCTAAATTTGTCATAAATGGTCCATTATGTTCAGCAAAGTTTATATTTGAAAGAGCCGTAAGAACACGTGGAGTAAATTAGGTTATCACCTCATAATGAAAAATGAGAATACAGCAAAAAATATCTCAATTATGTTAGAATAAGGTGCAGAGACTGAACAAATCTGTTAATAGGATAATTGCAAGCATATAAAAGTGATTAAAGAATAATACAAAATCTTAACGCTAGTTATACTTCTCTATTTTAAATACTTCAAATCATCAAATTCATCAATTAATATAACATTGTTTTTTATGGTTTGCAATATTTAACACACAGCTAAGTGCCAATCTTGCTATGGCATTCTACTATTGAACATATAAAGTAAAAAAGCAATGTGAAGATGACACCTACAGAATTTCAAATAAAATGCTGTTTCAGATAAGAAAGATAACAATTATATTAGATTATAACCTAAACATCCAAATTTTACTTTAAGTATATTAACAATATAATTAGAATTAATTTATAAAATACACAGACTATTTTTAAAGAAAAGGCATATTTTCAGTAATTTTTAACATGTGCTTTTTTGCAGCAGTAATTTACACTACAAAGGATAATATATGACGGAAAAGAGAGTAAAGGGAAAATAGTCAAGTTGGATTTAGACTACACTACACTGAATGATGTGCTTGTAAAACTCCAGGATCCTTCTTAAAATTTAGCTTATATTCAGAAAGAAATCTAATTATCAGGCTTCTAACAGACAAATGAAAGCTCAGCTCAGAGTCTAAACCAAGATAACTGAAGTGTCTCCACAGTTTTGGCACTAATTGGTCGTTTACAGCCCAGGGAAATTTTAGGACTGACACCAAGAAAATGAAAGGCTTTTGCTTAGTCACTGATGTTTAAGTGACAAAAGGCAACAGCAAAGTCAATCTTTCTCCAGGGAAGAGTTGAGAAGTTCTGCAGAAACTGTTAAACTAATGTATCTATAAATATCTGTGGAGCTTTGTTTGCTACCTTTTCTTTATTGCATACATATAAAGTTCCCTACATAGTGTTTTGACATGCATATGCATAGTGAAATGATTACTACAATCAAACAAATGAACATATCTATCATCTCACACCTTTGATTTGTATGCCTATATGTATGTGTGAGTGTGGTAAGAGCACCTAAAGTCTACTCTCTTAATACATTTTCCATATATAATGCACAATTATTAACTATAGTCCTCATGCTGTATATTAGATCTCTAGTTTATTCATTCTGACCCACATGCCCTCATGTACTCTCCAAAACCCTGCCCCAGTAATCACCATTCTACTCTCTAGTTTTATGTATGCAACTGGTTAATTTTTAAAATTCCACTTATACCTGAGATCATGCAGTATTTTTCTTTCTGTGTCTGGCTTATTTCATTTAGCATAATGTCTTTCTAACTCATTCATGTTAATGCAAATGACAGGATCACTTCTTTAAACTGAATAATGTTCCAGTGTGCATACATGTGTGCATATATATATGTGTATTTACTGTTGTATACATACACAAACACACACACAATACACAATGGATGTGTTCACCATTGTTTGGTTGACACTTTGTTTTTTTTCCGTATCTTGACTCACACTAATTAGAATGGCTGTTATCAAGAAAAGAAGCAATAACAAGTGTTGGTGATGGTGTGGAGAAAAGGAAACCCTTGTCCACTGTTGGTGGGAATGTAAATTAGTACAGTCATTATGGAAAACAGCATGAGGGTTACTCAAAAAAATTAAAATAGAATGGGGGTGGGATTACAGCAAATTATTTCATTTTATAGTACGTCATCAAAGTAGATCAGACTGTTATATGTTCCAGCAATCCCAATTTTGAGTATATACACAGGGAAATGAAATCAGCACCTTGCAGAGATGTCTGTATGCCCAGGTATATTGCAGCATTATTTGCTGTTTCTTAAGCCAAAGCAAATTATAGTTGGTTATAGACTTAAGAACAGGGGTATTAATGATTCCTATATATAAATTCAGTAGTAATAATATTTTATTTCCTAGAATTTTTACTTTACACCCAAGCAAAGTGAAACATACAAAGCCTCACAACATGTGACATTTTAGAATTATATCAATTTGACTAGTCTTAAAATTACACATGTCAGAATGTTGAATGTGTGCTACAGATGCTTAGCTATGGCTCATCAATTCCCTCTCAATCTTTAATTATACAGTACAAATGTGGGTGAATTCATTGAAAACTGGATTTTTCATAAATGGAAGATAAGTTAGCCTTATTAAACAATATTCCTTTCCATGAGCAATTTCTGAAAAGTATTAGATATTAAAAGATATTAAAACTTTATATTTTTCTGAGGCATTACTCACACTGAGAACTTTGCCTGGCATTCTGAAAATGATGGGGTGGGATTACAACAAATTATGCTACCTTTCAGTTTATTACCAAAGTGGATCAGATATTCACACACCAGATATATTATTCATAAAATGTCACACTACATTCTGTTGTATTATTTTAATGTTATTAAATGGAAGACAAATGATTGCTTAAACAATTATTCTTCATTTAAAGGAAAATATTTCTATAATTACATGTAGGTAATATTTAAGTAACAATTGTAGTAAAGATTCAAGTTATATAAGAACAAAAGAAAATATATTATGATTTTTCATCCAAGAATTCGGAAAAATATTTTGAGGAACTCGGGTGTTCCTTTTTCCCTTAGATGTTGGGATGTCTTTCTTGGTCTTCTACTACTCCTACCTGTCTACAATTTTTAGTCAGTAATACCGATGGCTTTCTCTTCATGACTTCTGTTTTAAGGAATTCTGTGCTCAGCTTCCTCTCTTTCCACACATCCCCCTATTGTCTCAGCAATCATTAGCTAGGTAGTTAGTTATATAGAATGATAGATTCCAAGTTTATATATCAAAGCCAGACATTTCTAGGAGGCAGTTATCTCATTGTATGTACAACTGCCTTTTAGGACAATTCTGTAAGTTCTTCAGGATCAACACATTCATAACTGAACACATTAACCTTCTCCTTTTTCTGTATTTCTTACATCCATGAATGACACCATTATCTAACTACTTACATATATTAAAATAAACTGGACCTGGTATGGTGGCTCACACTTGTAATCCTAGCACTTTGAGAGGGTGAGGAGGGTGGATCACTTGAGGTCAGGAGTTTAAGATGAGCCTAGCCGAGACGGGGAATCCCCATCTCTACTAAAAATATAAAAATGAGCCGGCTGTGGTGGTGGGCACATGTAATTCCAGCTACTGGGGTGTCTGAGACAAGAGAATAGCTTGAACCTGGGAGGTGGAAGTTGCAGTGAGCCGAGATCATGCCACTGTTCTCCAGCCTGGACAACAGAGCGAGACTTTGTCTCCAAACAAACAAATAGCAACAAAAACAAAAAAACTCGATATCAATATAAGTTCTTAATATAAGTTCTCAATATAAGTTCTCAATATCAGTTCTAATATAAGTTTTTTTGTTTTGTTTTTGTTTTTGTTTTTTTTTTTTTTTTTTTTTAGAATGTATTCCTTCTACCTTTTTTTTTTTTTTGAGATGGAGTCTTGCACTGTGTCCCAAGCTGGAGTGCAGTGGCGCAATCTCGACTCACTGCAAGCGCCGCCTCCCCTGTTCAGGCGATTCTCCTGCCTCTGTCTCCCGAGTAGCTGGGATTACAGATGCCCGCCACCACACCCGGCTAATTTTTTGTGTTTTCAGCAGACACAAGGTTTCACTATGTTAGTCAGGCTGGAATTCGTGATGTTTTTAAGCATTAATATAATCCTCAATTCTTTGATGGACTTCAATTAGAAAGTAGCTTTTATTATTCATTAATCAATATTATTAATAGAAACTACTGTGAATTCGCTAACATTTTAAAGTAATCTTCAGTTTATCACTAACCAAATATTTAAAAATTAAAAACTAGTGTGTGTGTGTGTGTCTACATAGGCAGGATGTCTTGTTTATCCAATTTTCACATAATGCTTAATTCATATATCATTCCATAAAATCCCCAAAAGTTAATGGTAAACAGGCTGAAAAATACAAATCTCTCTCTTTGAAATTCAAATACTCCTAATATTGATCTATTTTTAGACCTTCATTATATCTTGTCAGAATTACTAAAATAACCTGCTAAAAGTTCTTTCTCCCCCATGCTGTGACTGATTCTAATATAGTTTAATCTGACAGTTATTACTAAAATACAAATATTTACTTGAAAGCCTCTCTTCAATTCCAACAAAGAAGGGCCATTCAGTATCTTAGAAAAGTATGTAAAGTGATTTTTATTCTGGTGCTATTTTACCTTACTTTTCCCATATGAACACTATACTGTACTCATATCAAGATTCTTCTAATTTGACATTTTTCTATGTTTTTACTATTTCCCTTGGAAATTGTCCCATGTTTTACCCTCTATACACCACTGATGCATCACCATCTGTCAAATTTTCCCTGACTTTCCTAAGCAGGTATCAGATCCTCCCTTGATAGCACCTTGCTAATATCTTGCTGTGACATTCTATTCTGTGAAAATTGTTTGATTATATGACTTCCAACTAGTGTGTGAACTCCCTGAAAACTGATTCTGCATTATTTACCTTTGCATCCCTAGTAGGTAGCAATGCTAGAAATATATGGAAGGGTGGAGGGGACAGAGAGAGGGCGAGGAAGACAGAGATAATTCCAAACCAAAACATTTTATTCTCAACGTCAGACTCATAGAGCCATCTGTTCACTGATCATTTTTACCTAGATGTCTGGCAGATTTCTGACACTCAAAATTAAACTTGAAGTTTCTATTTATTTGCTTTTCCTTTTTTTTTTTTTTTTTGCTTTTATGTTATCACATTATGTTGTTTTCACCTAAAATGCCCCACACTAACGTTTCTGTTTTTCTCAACAATCTTTCTATCTCCAATTCCTCTGGCCCACCTTTTGTCAGAGACAATCCCTGAATCCCCTATGTGAATGAGTTCTGTATTTCCTCAGAGCTTTTAAAATACTTTTTAAAATTTGTTTTCACTTTGCTACTTAGTACTTTTCTTCGTGACAGAAGCACATCTTAAATTCACCCTTTCTTTTTACTGGGTTCTAAATATCTACAGGACAAGTCCTAATAATTTCCCATTTCTATAGTTTCTAACAGCATTCCATAAATAGAGTAGGTCACTAAAAATGCTTTTTAAGTAATATTTCCTGCTGCATACAAAGCTATAAAAAAATCACCCTATTATTTTTTATCTGTATATTGACTTAACTTATACCTTTGTTCAAGAAGTTTACTAAAATAAAAAGATGGAGGGCTAAATATGATACAAAACTGTGAGACTAATATTTTCCAAATTCAAATAACTCATGCTGGGCATGACTTGAATTATTAGGGAAAATTTCATGAAAACACAAGTGAGAATAACAGTTCTCTCTTTGAAAAACAGACTACTGGTTCAAGATAGCATATCAAAAATAAAGAAGAGTTAGGAAAGAAAAAAAAAAAACCTCTTGTTTCTGTACTCATTTTTAGAGGGTTTATTACTGCTTGGCTAAACAAAATTGTCTTTTCATGGCAGGAACAGAGTAAAAAGAGTAGATTAAATTAGTCTATTATGGAAACACAGAGGAGACCCAAAGGCTTCTCTTTCAGTTAAAAAAAGCATGATTTCAGGGAACAGTTATACATTCTAATCACACTATATAAAGATACACGATAAGAATTCATCAGCTATCTGAAATTTTTACCAGAATTCCACATGTATTCTGCATAAAAATATTCTTTAATCAAATTGAAAAAAAATGGCCACTATTGTTTCCTGTGGTTAAATCTGTAAAGTATTACCCAGCTAACAGTCAAGTATATATTTACTCAATTAATACTTTAGTTTGATTAATTAGGATGCACAAATATTTTAATTCTAAATAAGGTACAAATTCATGTATAAAAATGTTTTTGCATAACCACTGAATTTGTGGATATGCCTTGAATTATTCAAGAAAAATGTAAAGAAAGCATCATTAAGGAATATTTTGTTCTTTCTCTCTTAAATACAAACTATTTATTCAACATAACAGATACAAAATACAGGAAAGTTTTTAAAAAGTCTAAAATAAGTTTGATTCTGTGTTTATTTTTAGAGTTTATTGTATCCAGGGGAAATAAAAACAGCTTCTTATTTAAAGAACTCAATAAAAGAGTAGATTAAGTAAGTCAGACTATTATGGAAATAGAGATGAGGCCCAGAAGCTTCTTCACTTTCAGTTAAATGCTTAATTTCAGGGAAACATTCTAGGGTCTAATCACAATACATAAAAGGACTCACAAGAATGCTTCTTTTCTTAAGCTCTTTCATAATGCCTTTGCACAGATTTGCCTTTCAATAGACGTTGCAGTGTCAATGACACTCCATTTGAGCTTATTCTCTGACTGATATGTCAGGCTGATGTGATGGATGGCATAAGGAGCAGAACTATCTTGGAGATATTTGACTGAGAGCTTGCTTCTGGAAGAGATGTTAGGGAAGGGATTCAGGGCCATGAAGAGCTGGAGAAGTATGTGAGGGTTTGTCCCATGTGCTGAGCTCTTGCTGGGCTCTGTGACCTTGTGTCCTCAGGAGAGAACCTATGGACACAGAAACTGCAAACAGAACATAGAGCAGCAGTTTTCATTGAGGATCTTATAAAATGCAAGCACTGCTTCTTTGGACCAATGTTACAAAGTATGAGAGGAACAGAAAAAAACAAAGAGTATTCTCATCGCATGGAGCACAGTACTGCTTTGAGATTGAGACTCTCAGGGGCCACATGTCCTATTTTAACAGGAACATTGAGCATGAGGTGGAAGCAGTGGTCAGAGGCAGTGCATATGACTGTGACAATGCACTACCAAAAGTAGCTTCTTAGGCCAGGGAGGTCCATAAGGAAAACTTGAGCAAAAGAACACAGGGAAATTTAGGTGTGCGATATACCAAGAAACATTTAGGAGTGAGGATTTTTCAAGATTCTGACGCTCTTCAATCTTAGGCTGATAGGGAGAAGTTCTAGTGACATTTGGTTTTTCTTCTTTTTTTCTTTCGAGACAGGATCATGCTCTATCACCTAGATTGTCACAATTACAGATCACTACAGCCAGTCTTGACCTCCTGGGCTCAATAGATTCTCCCACCTGAGTCTCCTGAGTAGCTGGGATTATGCCACCACACCCAGTTAACTTTTTAATTTTTTGTAGATACAGAGCCTCACCATGTTGCCCAGGCTGGTCTGGAGCTCCTGGGCTCAAATAATCCTCCTGCCTCAGCCTCCCCAAGTGCTGTGCCCAGCTGATTTGATTCTCTTGATACAATCTAATTATACTTATGCACAGTGACCCGCAGGTCACATCTATAATACAAACTAATTTTCATTAGAAAATGTTTCACTGAAGTATCTTCACAAATCGAATGTGAGTTGTATAAAAGATCATAAGCAAACATATCCAGCGGGAAACAGAGTCCCACACCACAGGATTTTATCTACCTACCATCCTGAGAATAAGTTACCCATTGTGTGTCTGCCTTCTTTTCATGTCTATAAAATAAACATAGTGAGATTGACCTCAATTTATTTCATTTACATAAACGGCAAAGACTATATAAGAATATTGTTATTGACACAAGACTGTATTGGTGCCAGAAATTTTCGTGGCTATCGGTGCCTTGCTCAGCATCCGGCTCACTGATAAGTTTCCTCCACGCACTCTGCCCAGCTGGCTGCACTCAGCTCGCACTACCGGCCTGGATTCTACGCCCGCTGTGGGTCTATACTCAGCCTGCGGCTGGTCCAGGCATGCCACAACCATCTTCCACCTTAGGCATCAACATCTGGATGAGGAGAACCTGATGGTGCCCAAAATCTCAGAGATGCCAGCAACCACGGAGCTCCAAGGAGTGTTATGGCTCTCAGCCAGGGAGTTCCGAGGTCTGAGCCTTCGAGGACTGTTACAGCCCTCTCTCCTTGCCGCCCACAGCATGGCAAATTGGGGGCCATGTTTCAGTTTCTTCGTGTTACAGCTCATTTAGTTCTGCCGCCCAGCTCCAGCCTGCAGCTCCTGGGCGGGCTTGGCCCTGCTGCTGCCACTTCCCATTACATAGGGTGACCAGCACCAGCAAAGGGGAGGAGGGTTACAGTGTTACAGTTCTGGCTCAGGAATCCCAAGGTCTGGGCTCCCAGAAGGGTCACCACTTTTCACTTCCATAGTCCAGGGAATGGGAACGTGTCACCACCTGAAGCCTGGCAAGCCGGCCAGGAACATGTTACAGTCCTTTTTACGCCCCCCACCCGCACCACGCTCCCCGCCCCACCCGTTCATCAGGCTCCAGGTTCCTGTCCCACAACCAAGAAGAATGCGGTTAAGCGAACATCAGAGAGCGAGCAAGGCAGGGAAGGATTTTACTGAGTGAGTGAAGGAAAGCTCTCCACAGAGAGGGGACCTGAGAGCAGGTGGGCTCTGTGTGAGATGTCCAACATGTGGCTGAGTTCAGGTTTTTTATAGGCTCAGAATGGGGGAGTGTGTGCTGATTAGTCATTGGCAGGCCTGGACAAAGCACCATTTGATTGCCAGAAAAGGCATAAAGGAAGTTTTCACTCTGGTCATGGAGTTTACCAGGTACTGGCAGCCTGGTTTTCAGTCTTCAGGCTGTTTTTGGCTTGAAGGACCCGCCCCTGTCTGCCTTAGGAATTTGTCTGCCTCTTGTCGCTATCTATATTAGGCTTTTATGCTACTTGGGTGAAAGTTGTTTCATGAATCTGGCAATTACATTTATTTTATATATTGTAACGTTTAATTCACAACAATGCAAATATTCAGCATTTTCTCTCATTCATTCATTCATTTATTCACAATTTTGGCTGCCTAATTTTTATGTACTACACTTAATCAAAATGATATTATTTTATACTCATTATCTCTTCATTTGATATTATCTTTTTAGTAAGAAATATAAAGTAAGCTCAAAATAAGACTGCAGTCTCCTTACAATATATTCTTTGAAACCTTGAAAATCCTCTTAGATTAATACAACTTGTTTACTAATACCTGTTTACTAATATGATCCAGGTCCTTAAACTGTGCTTTCATTTTTCTTTTGTTAAATATCTAATATGGTAGAATCCAAAATAAGCTACCATAAACTAACAAGTTATTTTTCTATAAATTTAATACTGTTTTCAAATTGATGTTACTTGACATTTTTATGATGAATAATACATTAAACAGATAACTTTAAAATTAATACTTAATTAAAAATTGATTTTAGGTATGATTTCCAAGTGAGATTTTAAATAATTTGCATATTTACTTACATAGGTAAGTAATAAATTCAAAGTAATGACAATTAGCAGCTATTAAATATTCAATATATTTTGATTTGTTAAATGCATTGAATATATTAGTGTGGGTCAAAAAATATGAAGTAAAGGCAAAATTAATTTAAAGTATAAATCTAAGTACAAAGAGAAAATTAATAAATAGAAAATACATGTACTGTATTATTTGATGTAAATAAAATATTCAAATCAAAATTAAAACTAGTTTAACTCCTGATGGAACAGTAAATGAACACAAGCTGCCCATTTTATTGACTCTAGAGATTATAGAAAAGACACAGTTACCTGCAAAACCATTACTGAAATAAAAATATGTCAATATGTGATGAAGGTAGTAGCAGCATCTACGTTAAAGAGGTGCTTAATTGGGAAGTGAAGATCACTGATATAACCTTTTAGTTATTCTATTTATTTATGAAGATTTTGAATGAGATAAACATTCTGTTCTAGACCTTGTTTTTTCTTTATTAAATAGCACTTTTCTCTGATTTATTATTTATGTAGTTTCTTGGTACTTTTCTGTTGTTTGTGGGAAGGTGTACATACTGTGCAGCCAAATAAATATGCAAAAAGTGAACACTTTCATGTAAACAATACTCTGATCTAAATACACAGGATGAGAACGTATAAAGAATGTTTATAAATCAGTAAGAAAACACAGGTAATAAGGTAGTGTCTATGTGTAGTTCTCATATTTTTGTGCATAGATTTGTAGAGCTTCTGAAATCTGAGCGCTAATTCTTTCATCCATTTGGATAATTCTGAGTTATTGTCTATGTGAATTTTTTACATTATCTTTCACTTCTTTTCTCTCTCTTACCCCATTTTATCTCTCTCTCTCTCTCTCTCTCTGTCTCTCTCTCTTTCTCTTTCTCTCTCTGTCACACACACACACTTCCTTAATTTTTCTTTCTCTTTGAACTTATCTTCCATTTCATTTATCATGTTTCCTGCTGAAGCTAAATAGTTATTAAATCCACAAAGACATTTCAGTATTTCCATTACTGTGTGACATGTAAAATTTACATTTAGTGTATCACTTTACCGGAGTTTGCTATATTTCATCTGTGAAAACCCATTCCTCATATTTCGAGTTATTATGAAATAGTCCAGGAAGGAAGAACTATACTAACTGCTTTGCTGTAGCATCTCTAAAAGAACTACAAAGAACTCTGACAGCCATCAGACATCTAAAAAAGAAACTGAGTTTATGGAGGCAGTAGCACCAATTATAAAGAGGAAAATTGTCAGTAAAGCCCTATTTTGAACAAATTTTATTGTTTAAACAGCTGGCTCTGAAGTAACTCTGATAGAGCAATAATAGTCTCCTAGTAAAGCTGTAAAACCGAAAAGCAATTACACCCCAGCCATAATGCCAAATAGTCCTATTAGTGGTTCTATCCAGCCTCTAAGGACCCTGTGTTTGCCTATGTCAGGCACAGTTCAGAGAGTTGAGAACATAAAAGAAGAAAATGTTCTCTTTACTTCTTCACAAATAAACTCACAGAAGCAGAGAACATGGAATTTAATCAGGCCAATTTGGCTGGTGAGACTTTCAGAAAGATGACCTAAAATATATCACACAATCTCCATTAACTGAGAGATAAATGGAGCTTCCACTAATGAAGAATGTTTAAAAAATATTTTTAAAACACTAGATTTAAGGAACTACTCTATGAACCAAATTTATGCCTCCACATCCCAATTCGTATGTTGAAGCTCTAACCCATAATTTGACTGTATATGGAGATAGGGCTTTTAGGAGGTAATTAAATGAGGTCATAAGGTTAGATCCTAATTCAATTGGATTGGTGGAAGAGGAAGAGAAAGAGATTTCTCCTTCTTTCTCCACCACATGGGAACATAGTGAGCAGGCAGTCATCTGCAAACCAGGAAGAGAGAGCCCTCTCCAGGAACAAAATCAGCTAATACCTTGACCTCAGACTTCCAGCATCCAGGACTGCAAGAATAAAAATTTCTTTTGTTCATGCCACACAGTCTGTGCTATTACGTTACGGCAGCTGGGGCTGACTAATTCGAGCTCTATTTATTGAGTTTTTGGCATTTCTCTAGGTGCATTATGGCCATTATCTCACTTTACTCCATACTAATGGTAAAAAGTAAGTATTTTTCCTCCACTGTTAACAATAAAGAAATTGATGGACTGAGAAATAACATGTCTTGAATTACTCACACGTTTGTTTGGCTTCAGGGATCCTTCAACATCACATGAACAATCCTCTATCAAATGAAATACATTGAAAGGAAAAGAGGATATATGGCTCCCTGGCTGGGAAACTTGAGGGCTTAGAGTGGGCCCCTTATTCAAATAAGTATTTTTCCTTATTGTTTAGATGCTTTGCATGACATGATCTTCATTCCTGACAAATTGCTATTGTAATACAAATATAAAACCTATATGGGCCAGTCACAGTGGCTGACACTTATAATCCCAGCACTTTGGGAGGCCAAGGTGGGTGGATCACTTGAGGCCAAGAGTTGGAGACTCTTGGCAACATGGTGAAACCTTATCTCTACCCAAAATACAAAAATTAACCAGGTCTCATAACCCAGTCTCAAAATAAATACAAAATAATAAAGAAGTAGATTAAAATTTAAGAATAAAATTTAAGAAATATGAAAGCTTCTCTCTATATATATTTATTTATATTACATATTATATATATTTATATATTTTTATATTATATATAAATAAAACAATTCAATCATCAAGATACAAAAGTTAATCTTAGTACTCAAAATTGTGGTGTTTTAAAATGAACTGTAAACTTAAGTGTGGACAAAGATAGTGTTTCATTTTTATTTGTAGAATCGGTAATCTCCATTTTAGTGTTTTTACTTCTCTTTTTCTAGTGTTTTCAGGATAATAAAGAAAAGAATTGGGTTTATTTTTGCTGACTGCCTCTAGAAGACATCAAAATAGATAATGGACATCTTAGCTGGTGTTTGCTATTACTATTTGAAAGATATCTTACCTGCCTCTAAAAATCTGTTGTTAATATGAATTATCTAAAGTTGACACACATACTGTCTTAAAATCTTAACTCCAGCACTTACTATGTAGACCTGGGCAAATTTACTTATAAAGAATAATATCATTTTTAAATGACATGTAAAAATACCTTAGTATAGTGTTTAGTTTGTAACTGTGTCTTAGACTTTCTGAAATTCCAGTGCCTATATTGGGTTGGAAGAATATACTGGACTTAATTTTTTGAAGAAACTCAGTATAGTAAGCACCTGATGCAATTAGATATTCTGCAATCATCCCACCAAACTAATCAGAACACCTATTTTGGTATGTGTTAAAGAGCTACCAGGTCTGTTTATCCAGCTTAGATTTAAAAAGGTCTATATTTTGCAAAACACACAGTTAAAAGGTACAGCTATAACTGATGTGTTATTGAGCGGTTAGCGGAATTCACTTAAATGAAAAAGATAAGGACTTAATTTTTCTATGTAACTATTGAACAAAATCCATGACAGTGAACATGTTCCTGATCAATTTTACTCCTTTTGCTCCAGATGATCCTTTTGCTCCAGATGATCCAGATGATCACTTGAGGACACGACTCTCCCAGAGGGTAACTCTTCGCTCTTTCCTTTGTGAGGTTATAGACACAAATGAATATGCATGGCCATAGCTGCTTCTTTCTATAGCAGTATATATGAAAATAGAATATTAGTGCTAGTGCAAGATACTCGAGTTAAATGAAAACACTCCACAGGAAAAATAAACCATTTTGACAGTTAAAATTTGTAGTTTTTTAAAAGCAACAAAATTGCCAAAAGTAAAGAGTGTTTATTAATTACAGAAACATAAACTCTTAATGACATCTCATTGATACCCATTTAATTCTTCCTGTATCCAGAGGATGTCTCTGTGAGTATGCCTCCATTATTCAACAGAAAAAAAGTGCTTTGTGAACGCTATCAAAATCAATTACAGTTTGTCCACTTCAGGGGGCCAATGAGGCAGAGAATTAACCTCCAACTAATTTCCAAAGTCATTTACCAGTTGATGGCTTAGTACATTTACTGCCACAGGCACCATGCGCTTTGGAACATTTGCAAAATTCATGCTATAGGTTGCAGGAAACGTATCCTCTGGGTCATTACAAACCCATGAGCTACATATATTTATTTTAGACTCACAAAATCCTTTGAGGTCCAGACAATGCACCTTTAGTATTAATTTATATTTAATACAAATTTAGTATTATTATTAAATAAATGCTTAAAATCAACAAGAAATCCTTTGCTCTCTAATGCAAAATAAAAATCTTCCAGTCACTTAGTTAAATTATTCTAAAAGACACAATAAAAGTAGAGGGTCAATATGAGTTTATATGAATGCTATGTTTAACTCCTTTTATAATAAGCAGGAACTACCTCCAGGCATTATGACATTTACAGATGATGAAATCTATTAATGTAATCTATTTCTCCAGGCAAAAATAATTATTGTGACTTAATAGATTCTGTTGTCTAATTATCTCCTAGGTTTTAAGTTATTGAAATAGATAATACAAATATATTAACTCTCCACAGCATACTTTTTAATTGTTTAAAGATTTAGTCACAATTTAATCATTTTACATTTTTACAGCGATAACTCTTTATATCATTTGAGAGTCTGATTTGAACATTACTCTAAAATTTGGAAAATCTTGTATCTTCTATTTAAGTGTATAAATGTATTACCAAAAGTGGGTAATAAATATTGCTTTACATAGAAAACATTAACAATATGAAATTGGCTAGAAAGAAAATTTCTCGAAAGATGTCAGGATTACCAGATAAGAAAATGTAACCATGCGCTCAGTATCAACATGTCTAAAAACATCCTCCTTATGCATTCTACTATACAGGTAAATTGATTTACATCAGCCTCTGGAAAAGACAACCTAGAAAAGATGCAGTGTCAAAGAAAACTGATATTGGGTTAGGGGAAAAAGAACAAACAAAGCATTTTTGGGGTTATATTCAGACCAACATTTCCAATACGGAGTGATCAAATGAAACTTTAAATATCTGAGTTCATATCCTTTGCTGGGACATGGATGAAGCTGGAAACCATCATTCTCAGCAAACTAATACAAGAACAGAAAACCAAACACCGCATGTTCTCCCTCATAAGTGGGAGTTTAACAGTGAGAACACATGGACACAGGGAGGGGAACATCACACACTGGGGCCTGTCAGGGGGTGGAGGGCTAGGGGAGGGATAGCATTAGGAGAAATACCTAGTGTAGATGATGGGTTGATGGCTGCAGCAAACCACCATGGCACATGTATACCTATGTAACAAACCTGCATGTTCTGCACATGTATCCCAGCACTTAAAGTATAATAAAAAAAGACATCAAACATGAAAAAAATCTGAATTTTCAAAACACTGAAGATAACAATGTTTCATTTGTTTTTCTGCTATAGAGTTTAATCAGGTGCAATATTTTCTAATTCAATCTTGAATATATTTATCTCATTAATACAAAGGGCTTTGGCTTATAATTATCATGTTTTACACATAAATAGAAAGAGCTCTTAACACAGTTGCAACATCAGATAAAAATATTCAGAGCCCTGGTTAATCAAATTGGCAATACCCATAGAGAAATGGTCAATCTCAGGAATTCTTAGAAATCTACATATCCCCAAATATGTTCTATTCCAAAGGAGGAAATGCTCACTATTAAGAGGTTAGTAAATAATGTTGCGAACTTAACTCTAGGAAGCAGTCCTTGCGATACCTGAAACTGATTCTGAGTCCATGAGCTCTGGGCCATGGAGCTGGTGCTGGCCTGGGCTGGGGCACAGAAGGCAGAGATTGGAATAAAGAGATGATGGAGAAGGCTGGGCTATTCTAAGATGGGAAGAAGGGCCAACAAGATATGTATTTTCCTCATATGTCTTTTTATAGCGCTTTTTGATTTATTTTGGCTTCTTTTAGACCCACAGATTAATTTTAATAATGTAATCTTTATTATCACAAAAATAATACTATGTTATCCACCAAGAAGAATTTATTATATTCCAGACATTGTGCTAAGCATTAGTCTTAGGATGTCTTCAATAAACAAGCACTTTTGAAGATTTTGATTTGGTGGTCTTCTCAAACCAGGGTAGCTAGCAGCTTCCCAGAAGAATCTACATATAAGCTAGAATACAAAATTTCCTTATTTTTTCATATAAACAGGAGACATCAAAAGAAATTCCACAGGCTTCTTTGTCCCATGCCTCTCCCTAATATCACATCAATACAGGTCCTTAGCCTCCAGCGAGTTGGCTACTTTATAAAATAGCTGAGAATAATTGTCAAGGGAATCAAAAGTACAAAAAGATTTAATTAACAGATTTTAAGAGGTAATTGACCATGCAGGATTTCAAATGTGTTATGTATGACCTCTTACGTGAAACTTGTGCCCTCATACAATGATTGCACCTTATAAATTATATACACATACAACCACACACACATAATCACTTCATGATTACAGAATTCTACATACATCAAGCATTTCCTAGCTTATCCAAAACCCTTTTATTTGACAGTAGTATCATCAGCAACTTAAATCCTGCAAGTGAAGCAGATGGCGTCAACTGCTCGTACCAACATATAGTAAGTGTTAAAGGTTTTTTTTTTTTTTTTTTTTTTGAGACGGAGTCTCGCTCTGTCGCCCAGGCTGGAGTGCAGTGGCCGGATCTCAGCTCACTGTAAGCTCCGCCTCCCGGGTTTCCGCTGTCTCCTGCCTCAGCCTCCCGAGTAGCTGGGACTACAGGCGCCGGCCACCTCGCCCGGCTAGCTTTTTTGTATTTTTTAGTAGAGACGGGGTTTCACCGTGTTAGCCAGGATGGTCTCGAACTCCTGACCTCGTGATCCGCCCGTCTCAGCCTCCCAAAGTGCTGGGATTACAGGCTTGAGCCACCGCGCCCGGCCGTGTTAAAGGTTAATTGAACTGCCTCATCATGAATTATATATATTTTTCCTCAATTTAGCAACATTTAGAAGAAAATGATGTTTTTCTCATAGCTTAATTAGTGTGATGGCATTAATTACAATCACAACAGTTCTAGCACTACTAAAGATCAACCATGAAACCATTAATATATAACAAATCAAATGTTTTGACCCTTAAAGGAATGTCTTATGTTCCTGGTATTGCAAACGGCTTTCAAATGTGCTTTAAAAATTGAAGCATCACCTAACATAGAGATGATGCTCTTCCAGAGTCAGCGTCCTCTGCAAAAGCCAGCGAGGACTACAGAACCCTTGTGGTTTCTCAAGCACACTTTCCCAGAACAGTATAATTTCAAAATGATACTAAAGAACTAGTAATATTGTTGGCTGGCTCTGGTTCCAAAACAAATGAAAATAGTTTTGAGGGTCGTAGATTTCAACTCTACAATCAGATACCTCAACTGCCACTTATTTTTTTTCTATTTTAAAGTTGTTTCTCCAAGGGACATAATAAAAAATAAAATTGTTTCTCTTCTTATTTTTCCTTTCATATGTCATTTTAATAAATTGTTTCAGATTTTTAAAATTAGCTAACTGTAAAACATACTTTGGGGTAAGATTTGAAGTGTGTATAATATTTGGGGTTTCTGTGTGTGCAAGTGGATGCACAAACGCGCAAATGAGCAGGGTCCCTGTTTTAAATACACTTATATCTCCACCATCTAGTATAAGTGCCAGAATACAGCAGGTCACTTAAATAGCTTTAAAGAAATAAATTAAGACTTTAAATTGTTGAAACTTAAGGTCAGCAGAAATAGTTTACGTTTCTATAGTCATCCCTAGCTAGGTCAGCTAGGTCACACGTAGAAGCTTCCTCTTTGTGTTTTCATTAACTCATCAGGAGTATGTCCATCTTTAATACTATTAACCAACATTATATGGCTGGTCAATTTCTTTTCTTAATCCACGTTGTGAAACACCACCAATACCACACACAGAAGTGTTAGGCATATGATTCACATCGTATTTCTCATCTCTGAAATTTTATTCACAGACACTATGTAACTGGTCCTGATATCTATGATGCCAATGCCAAAGTAGAAAGAAGGAACCTCAAATAAGAGATTCCCATATAAAAATACTCCATTGATGTAGCATCTATAGATTTTTATACTGTCTTTGAACACAATTTTAGGTATTAGCTCAACTAATTTAACACTTCATTATATAAAATAAATATAAAATTATTTTTATTAAAACATCTGTCATGTTTCATAAGCAATTTTCTAGCTTAATTTGGGGATATATATAAAATCTATGTTCTAACTCCAATTAAAAAAAGGACTAATGTTATGTTCTTAGTAATGAATAACATGTTTTCTTCAGGAAATTTCAGTGCTTTTTATCCTTAATTTCATGTTGGATATTAATGATGTTGCCACAACTGAGCTCTCAGTAGCACTGAGTGAGGCTCTACTTCCAGTACCGCAAATAATAAAATTTATCTTTCTGACTCCAATTTCTTGTTTTTACAGGCTTTGGACATAGAGCAGATGAGGGTTAAAATCCTGAGTATCATGTACTGCATAAGTTTAGACAAGTTATTGAATTTCTCTGAGGCTCTATTACAATGAGGATAATTTATTCCTATTTTTTTGTAAAAGTTAGAAAAGAGCACGTATAAAACAGCTCTCCAAATAGACAACACTCAACAAACACTTTTGTGTATCTTTCAGAGCTAAGTCTCTTAACCTTGATTATTACAATTAATTCTTTCTTATTGTTCTTCTCTCCCTGATCACCTTACCTTGTCTGTATCACCTGGTCAATCATTTCAACTTTGTTCTCATTTTATATTTAATTTTTAAGACTACTCCTTTTGGTATCATCTTTTATCAACCTATATTATTTCAGCCATCTTTTTAGTTTTTAAAACTGTACCTATTTCTGGAACACTCAGCATAGCCAGAGGAAATCACATATAGGCATGTTAATCAAATTCATTATTCACAACTTTTCCAAAACCAAGGTTCATATTTCAGAACTGCTGATAGATACTGCGTTAATACTTTGGATGAACCTCCAATGCAAACAGTTTCCTAATCAAATCTTATTATTTTCTTCTTCAAATTTGCTGTCTGTCATTCTTTTAGTGTTTAAGCTTAAATAACTGAACTCATTTTTGACTGCTCTGATGGGTGGTCTTGAGCAGTTCAACTACTGCTGAAGTTATCATTCTAAAACACAAATCTTTTTTTAGTTTATTATACGGCTTACAGATTTTGATGGCACACATATGATTGCAGAACAGTGCTTAAATCCCTCTTCAATTTGGCTTCTAAAGTTTTTCCCAGATTTTCTTGAACCACACTTTCCTTCTCCCATGTACTTTTTGTTCCAGCCAACACCATTTTGCTTAACATGCCATGTGACTTTTCTTTCTCTTTTTTCTTTTCTTTTTTTTTTTTTCTCTTTTTGGGACAGAGTTTTGTCCTTGTTGCCCGGGCTGGAGTGCAATGGTGGGATCTCGGCTCACCGCAACCTCTGCCTCCCAGGTTCAAGTAGTTCTCCTGCCTCAGCCTCCGGAGTAGCTGGGATTACAGGTGCCCACTATCACATCCAGGTGGTTTTGTATTTTGAGTAGAGACGAGGTTTCACCATGTTGGTCAGGCTGGTCTTGAACTCCCAATCTCAGGTGATCCGCCTGCCTCGGCCTCCCAAAGTGCTGGGATTACAGGCGTGAGCCACCATGCCCAGCTGCCATGTCACTTTTCTTTAATCTATTTCCTCAAAGGAGAATTCCCTTCTGCTCATTGTCTTCATTCCCTCGTGTTTTCCTCATAGTAATCTTTCAATTCACAACCAATATATCACCTCTCCCCATCCATACTTTCTTCATCCACCAAATATCTACCTGAGTGTTTGCTAAGAGTCACATGGAACTTGAGCATCATCAAAGTTGAAAAAGTTATGCTCCTGCTCTCCAAAACTTTATATTGTACTTAGAAAATATACATGCAAATAATCAACTGAGACAGAAGAGTTAATATTATATTATATAATATGATTGCTTTAATTGAATGTAAAAAATAAAATCTGGAGGGCTTTCTAATTAGTACTCAGAATTTTTAACTTCAGGAATCCTTTGACTTCTATAAAGATATTTTCCTGAAATAAAAAGTACCTTGATGCAAGATTTTTTTTCTGGCCTTCAATCAAACCCAGTACTGTTACAGGTAACATATTTGGCAAGTTCATTGGTGGGGACAAGATAATATAGATCAGACCTGAAGAATCTGCAATTGAAAGAATTTCTTTTAAATCATTTTGTTATTTCAAATACATATCTTATATATCCCACAGGAAAGAATATTTATTACAACCTAAAGGTATATTATTCTAAAAGGAGCCTACACTGATAGTTTAAGTTAGAATAAATATCTCTTTCTTCCATACCACAGCAATTTACTATGTTATAACAATTACTCTTTTTTCCCCCTCTCTGGACTGTAAACTCTTAATGGAAGGACTCTGCTGTCATCATGCCATTGAAACACCTTTTTTCAAGGTTGCCAGTAATACGTCTCTGTCTCCATCTCATTTTATCCCTCAAAAGCCCTCATACTGTGGACTGCTTTGTGCTCCCTGAAGTACTGTTATTTCTTGTATTTCATGGCATGCCCTTTTCGGGTTTTACCTTTTCCTCACTAATTTATCACTGTCCCCTTAGCTGGTTGCTTATTTTCTGCCGAACCTTTTAATATTTTGAACTCTTTTCTTCTCTCCATTGTGACCTTTCTTTTCTTCTCTCCAATCATTTTCTACCTAGATTATTTAACGAGTTCCCATAGGTTTAGATATTACCTTTTGTCCACTGACTCACAATTATCTCTTTCTGATGTCCACATTCAAATATGCAATTGCCTTTTGATTCTCCACTTTAATATGCCAAAGGATGGAAAAAAGACCTCAGAATTTTCTGTACAAAATAAGCCTCCTCTCTTACCCTCACAAGTCATCTTTGAGTCCATCCATGAAGATTTTTCTGCCTGATACTTAAAAAAAAATTCCTTGCTTCCTTCAATTTTCTTTTTCTTTCAGTCACTCCTTGATACTACCCTCTTCTCTTTACTTCTACTACCATTATTTTAATTCTGTCTTTATTATTTTGGGCTTCAATTATTATAAATGTCTCTTAACAGATCTCTGTTTTTCCATTCTTGCCTAAGTTCAATCAATTCTTCACATAATAGAAAAAAAATGTTTCTCTTAACATAAAATAGATCACATCTCTACCTATCAAAGATCCTTTAATGCCTACTAAAAGCACCCAGAGGAAAAAAAAAAACTTTCCAGTGGCCTCCAAGGCCCTGAATAATTGGTCCCCTTTCTAGCATTTTTATTCTGTGTTTTCTCATCACACTGTGGTTCTTTCAATTAATTAAAAAGCTACGCTCTTTCTCATTTTGAGCTGTCTGTATATGCTACTCCATCAGCTTGAAGGCTATTGTCCTCTCCATGTCAAAGGCTTAATTCCTCTTCATTAAGGTGTCAGTCACTCTTTGCCTTACTGTTCTACTTAATGTTAGTTCATTTCCCTCTTCTATTTCAGCTTCCTCTTTTCTTAGAAACAGCAATTTTAATGTAGGAGTATTTTACCTGATTTATTCCTATGGCCACAATTGGCACAAAGTCAAATAAGAGCAGGCCACTTCCTTGCCCTCTTCGTCACGTTCCTTAATACAGTTCTTTGGAACTCGGCAGCAATCTAACCTTGTGGATGAACAAGTAAATAAATACTAAGTGCTCAATAAATATTTGTAAATTGTGTGTGAGTCCTAATCGCATTCCAAGAATGTGGCAGCCATAAAGAGAAGGAAAAATATATTTTGATTGAGGAAAAAATAGAAAGTAGAAAATCCATTTGGACATAGAAAATCCATTTATTGTACAATAGTCAGTATATTTCCAAAATGCCGCTGATGTTTATTTACTGGAAAGAATATTGAATGTTTCATTTGTGATGTATCACAGCTTTACTACAAGGGTAAGTTTATAACATCAGTTGTCAAAAATTATTTTGTGTCTCAGAATTTCACATTTTTTTCAATATTTTTCTCAAGTCTTCTTTCCAATTAAGTGATGATAATATGGAATATCTTGGTAAACAGGAATTTCTATGATTCTGCAATTATTTAAGCAAGTATTAATATTAAGCACACATAGCATAAGTGTGTTAAAAATGTATATGTACATACCAATATACATACGTATATATAAATACACACATACATATGTATACATATGTATTTAAAACAATCATTACCAGTTCATTTTGTTACATCTGTATAGCTATGAATATGAGCACAATACACCCTACATTTTCATTGTTCTTTTTCTTCTGTGCAATGGTACACAAATGGCATTAACAGTATTCAAGTATAAGAAAAAATCAGAAAAAAAGAAAACTTAGTAGAATTTTCTATCAACATATCTCTCCTCAAAGATTAAATGGCCAGCTTACCCTGCCACGTGTAACTAACAGTTATTTTTGTGGCCCTCAGATTTGCAGCTGAAACAAAACTTAAAAACAAACATGCTCTTATGATATAAGCTTTGTAAGTAAACATTCAGTGCCTTGGAATAATATAATTGCTTGCCTTCAACAAAGTGTTTCAATATTAATCTAAATACTGTTGTTTTCTTTTACATTTGCCATTATGTGTTTCTTTTAGATTTTTCCTTAGCTGCCTCGGTCAGTGAAAAAAATTAGTCTATTTACTTATTTTAGCATTTTATCTCCTCTTAATTACTTTAGGTAATAACCTCTTAATTTTAAATGTGTTTTTTTCTTCAAGAAGCATTTTTATAATCCCAAATCATACTTTAATAATTCAACAATATTTTTATAATATATAAAATATAACCACATTCATCATGTCATTGCACATATAATTATATAGTACCTACTGGACAATTAAAATTTGTTTATGCTGATGGAAAATTGCCCTTATTGTTATTGCAATAGCAAATTCACAGAAATTTCAGGAGAGTTCTGAGTTCCCAAACAAATTTAAAACTTTTTTTAGAAAGAATTATGTACTACAGATCTTCTTGTATTAAACTATTTATCACTGAAGGTAATTACCCAATTTTTCTTCCAGCTTGTTAGTATCTATCCTCTAGTATTTTATGCTTAATTTAAAAAAACTATTTTATTGTACGTAATATTTTACAAAAGGTAAAAGATTACTTGAAATATATATATTTTGAAATAGAGAACCTCAATAGGCAAAAAAAAAAAAAAAATCTTTTGGAATGAAGTTTTTCAAGGGATGTGACCTCCCAATCATATTTTTTACTAAAATAATACTTCGAATTCTAAAACAATGGAAGAGATGCATGGGAATGAATGAAATCAAAATTCTGTATTTTCAACCTGATGACTTATCACATTTTCATAATAAAATCTTTCTGTTTTGTCACATGGCACACATGTATATTCTGTTAGATATACTTAATATTCATTGAGTTCTTACTGTATGTCAAGAACTTTATATAGATTTCATGTAATTCTAACAAACACCCTATATGTAGGTGCTACACATGCACACAATAATCACATGAAAACTAAGGTGCAGAGTTTAAAATACATATTCATGATCATTCCAGCATCTAATTTATTCAAGTAGCCCAATTATGTAGATCTATCCTAAAGGAGGAAGGGAGCAACATTGGCTTGGCATCACTGAAACTCTGCCTAACTCATCCTCAGGGCAAATATCTATCCCTGCTGTTTTAGGATGCACATACAAAATGACCCCTTATTAGCTCATAGTTTAATTCAGTTAGTGTTTTTCTTTCTCTGCTTCTGCAAAATTTACCCTGATAGTATTAAAATCTTGCAATTAGCACCATTGGTAAGACTAGTTTGTTCCTGAGACATAGAGGTAGAGCCTAAAGTAAATAAATAAAATTAAAACACAATTTTGAAGCTGATTATCTACTCATTTCTTTTTTATGTTTGTCTAAGAATATGTTTTCTCAGTTTTCATCAATCTGCATCATTTCTTATTTTTTAATACATTTTCTTGTTCACCTAAGTGATCCCTATAGCAGCTGCTTCTTATATACTCCTGTATTTTTAACAAGATTTAACTTTGGTGACCACTCTCATCAGGGATCATCTAGTCAGTCATCCCTGAGATGATCACATCACTTCGATTTTGTGAGTCCCCTTCTCCTGATAGTGGAGACATGCCCATTTGACTACACTTTGTTTGACATCTAACCCTACCTATTTCCATTCTCACAAATTCCAGTGTCAGTTTTTGTGGTGGTTGTTGTTTGTTTTTCAGAAAACTGCCTTAATATTATTTATGTAAACGGCCTCATCTGCCTAACCAAAATCTGAAGAAGCAAACTTTCATTCTCTTTAGAATATTATAGATATAGACATTTAAAAATTATATGGGAGACCATGACCAAGTATCTTGTTTTGGGCTTCTTCTTTACAATGAATAGTTGTAAAGTTGGACAAAATATAATGGGCATCTCTACTCATGCACTGGACTAAGGATAGCAAAAGAGACAGTAAAAGAAAAGGTAAACATAAAGGTAAACACCACAGTTACACTAGCTTTTTCCTGGTGGAACTTTCCAGACCACAACACAGGGAAGGATAAACCAAATATACTGAAACAATGGAATAGACACATTCAAAAGAATAAAGTGGGACTCATCTCACACTATATATAAAAATTAACTTGGCCGGGTGCGGTGGCTCAAACCTGTAATCCCAGCACTTTGGGAGGCCGAGACGGGCGGATCACGAGGTCAGGAGATCGAGACCATCCTGGCTAACACGGTGAAAGCCTGTCTCTACTAAAAAATACCAAAAAAAAAACTAGCCGGGCGAGGTGGCGGGCGCCTGTAGTCCCAGCTACTCCGGAGGCTGAGGCAGGAGAGTGGCGTAAACCCGGGAGGCGGAGCTTGCAGTGAGCTGAGATCTGGCCACTGCGCTCCAGCCTGAGCGACAGAGCGAGACTCCGTCTCAAAAAAAAAAAAAAAAAAAAATTAACTGAAATGCACCGAAGACCTACATGTAATAACTAAAACTATAAAATCCCTAAAATAAAACATAAGGGTAAATCTCCACAACCTGAAATTTGGCAAAAGATGCTTAGCTATGACAATAAAAGCACGAGCAACAAAAGGAAAACAGATTTTTACTTTATCAAAATGGAAAACTTTTTGGTGCTTGAAAGAACACCATGAAGAAAGTGAAAACATAACCCTCAGGAAAGAAAATATTTGTAAACTACATATCTGATGAGGGACTTCTATCTAAAATACATACAGAACTGTGATAACCCAAAAATGAAAAGACAAAGAGGAGCTTCAAGATGGCTGACGAGAGGCAGCTGGTATTCATTTTGGTACACACAAAAAAGAAGCAAAATAGCAAATAGGTAATGGCACTTCAAATATATCATCTAAGAGAGAACACTGGAATTGAACAGATACGTGTCAGGGAATACCTAGAGTAAAGGAGGAGGGAAAAGTAAGAAGCCTGGAGATGGCTCTTCACTGCAAGGAAAGGGTAAGTGACAGACCTACAGTGGTTCCTATTCCACTGTGGACTTTGACAAGTTTAGCCACTGGAGAGTCTCTCAACCTTCACAGGCCGTGAGACTAACATAAGGAGCTGCCTACAGACCTTACAATGCCATTGCTCCAGAAAGGGAGCTCATGCTGGGTCCCACACACACCAGAGTCCTAAGCAACGACAGTAAGGCAATATTCTCTGCTTTAAAAGAAAGAAAACATAATGAATTTATAAACATGAGAAAAGTGGTCCAAGATATAATTGTTTTGGAGAGTGGGAAAGGCGATTAAATACAGGACATCCAGTGGGATTGCTAAAGGGCATTTATTGGCTTATTTACTCATTCATTCGGCTACATTTACTGAGTTCTTACTGTGTTAATATCATCTCTTCTCTTTTGTTCTCTGATGGACTTTGCTCTTTGTGTCCTTTGAGATTTGCGCCATTGTTTTCTCTCTTTTCCAGTCATTACTCTTTCTCTTTCTTCTGGGTGTTTCCACAGTCATGTAAACATGCACTGGGAAATCCCATTCTATAAAGGATTTTTCCCCTGACTCCACCTCCCACTTCAATCTCACCTCATTTTTTCTGCTGCCCATTACAGGCAAGTATCTCCAGTTTATAGTACAGCAATCATCCACTATTTTTTAAATGTTAAAGAAGTTTTAAACTAACAAGAGTGCGCAGTGACTCAAGAGAAGTGTTTCAAGATGACTGACTACAAGCATCTGTTACAGAAGAACCAAAATAGCAAATAGGTAATTACACTTCAAATAGATCATTTATGAGAGATCACTGGAATTCAACAGAGAAGTGACAGAAAGCAACTAAATGAAGGATGGAGAAGGGAAGCTTCTGTCCTGCTCCACAAGGATGGGCTGGGAGCCTGCAGAGGGTCTCCAATGCAGGAAAAGGGTAAGTAAGAGACCCCCAGTGGTCCACATTCCCACCATGGACTTTGGAAATGACAGGAGAACCCCTCAACACTGGCGGGCCCTGGAACTAACATAGGAAGCTTCCTGGAGACTGTATGATGGTATTGCTCCAGAGAGGGAGAGCACGCTGAGTCCCACACACCCCGAGTCTTAAGCAGCTATAGCAAGGTGCCATTTTGAGAGCCCAGACCACACCAGACTGCATTTTGTGCTGGGGCCTAACAGCTTCTGTATCTTCACCTTCCTGGAGCCCATTGACAGCCCCTACTTGCAGCCACCACCACAGTTGGCTGCTGCTGTCAGGGCTGAAGCACAGGCCACTGGCAGCAACCTCACTGCCTCCAGCAGCAGAACAGTCTCTACCTACAACAGCCAGTACTTGCACACACCTCCCAGGAGCCTGAGGTCAAGTTCACCTGGTTCAGCTCTATGCCCACTGGTACCTGAGTATACTGTCTGGGGGCCAGGAGATCACCCAGTCCCATACACTACCATTGGCACCCAAGTAGTCTTCGCAAGGGGCCTAAGGGCAGGTCTATCCAACATGCTACTCCCATCAAAGCTGGAACCCACCTGCACATGCCACTTGTGTTCCTGGGGACTAGCTCATCCAGCCCATTACAGCTGTTACCAACACCAGCACAGAGCGCCTGGGAGTCAGTTGTCCCACCACTGATACTGCCATTGCTCACTCCACCCACTGCCCAGTAAATGGAAAATCTGCCCATTCAAAGCACCTGAGCAAATCACCTGGAGACCCAAGAATGAACCCACCTGGACCCAGGATCTGAGCATGTCAGAGACATTATTACAGGTATATTTCTAGGAGACACTGTACCTGTTCAACGGGAGATTTTGTCTTGAAAATCTATCAAAATGTGTTTATAAGAGCATGCCATCAATATCTACCTAGGTTCCTTCTTTCTGTCTTTTGCAGGAGTCAGATCTCCATTGTGGTTTGATGGCTCTTTGGTTGGCTTCCCAGTTTCATTAGTGGCATTCCCCAGTCAAGCTTTGCATGTCTCATGTCATCTTGGCCTCTGCTTCTCCAGGACCTGAACTAAAGTATATGGGAGTCTTGGTGAAGCAATGAAAATGTAAAAAATGATTGACTCAAAATTATGCAAATTCAAAGTATAACGTATAATATTTAGAAAAAAATACTGGATGCCCAAGCAACAGAATAGGTACTACAGAAGAAAGATTCCATGTGCTTCTTCAGAAAATATAAATGGAAAGAATTCAAAATGAAAAACAAAAAAATTAAAAGATTAAAGAAAATAAACTTTAGTGCCCTGTGGAACGATATCATACAACCTAATATATAGATGATTAGAAACCTAGAAGGAGGCTGGATTGAGAATAGAGAATTTCAATCTATTTTTCAATAGAATTGAAAAATATATTTTAAAATAGTGGTCAAATTTTCTTCTAATTTGATGAAGAACATAAGTCTAGAGATAAAAATAAGTCTTGATAAAACCCTATTATAATATATAAAAGGAAAACCACATCTAACCAGATAATAGTTAAAGTGTTAAACGTAAAAGAAAAAAGAAATTTTTTAAAGCAACCTAAGCAATAAAACTCATTATATATTGGAGAACAATGACAGAATTATGATCTGTCTTTGCAGTAGAAACAATGAGGGTCTGAGGACAATATAATGCTGTATTTAAAATGGTTTTTAAAATGTCAGTGCAGATTTTACACCCAACAAATATGTTCTTCAAAAAATAAGTTTATTTAAAGAAATTATCTGATAAAAGCTGAGATAATTAGTGATATGGTTTGGCTGTGCCCCCACCCAAATCTCATCTTGAATTTTAGCTCCCATAATTCCAACGTGTCATGGGAGACACCTGGTGGGAGGTAATTGAATCATTGCGGGGGGGGGTCTTTCCTATGCTGTTCTTGTGATAGTAAGTCTCACAAGATTTGATGGTTTAATAAAAGCGAGTTCCCCTGCGCATGTTCTCTTGCCTGCCACCATGGAAGATATCCCTTTGCTCTTCCTTCATCTTTTGCCATGATTGTGAAGCTGCCCCAGCCATGTGGAACTGTGAGTCAATTAAATATCTTTCCTTTATAAATTACCCAGCCTCAGGTATGTCTTTATTAGCAGCACGAGAACAGACTAATACAATTAACCACCAGCAGAGTTAAACAAAACACACAAGTCAAAGTTGAAGAAAATATTATATGAAAACTCAAAATAGACTGAAGAGCTTCAGAAGTTACATGTATTTTTAGTTTTTAAAAAATTATTAAATAAAACAAATGACTAAAGACAATAGTATATTGTCTCATATATAAGATATGTAGAAGTTAAAATCGGATAAATTAACAACAGATAATAATTGAGGATTACAGAAATTTTAGTGTTGTGAAATTTTTACATATTCCATGAAGTGGTATAAGGTGATTATAAGGCTGGGTTGGGAGGATAGTTTGAGCCCAGGGGTTTGAGACCAGCCTAGGCAACAGAGTGAGATCCTATTTCTACAAAAACTAAAAATAAAAATTAACTGGGCATGGCGGCACACACTGTGGTCTCAGCTACTCAGGAGGTGGGAGGATGACCTGAGCCTGGGAGATTGAGGCTGCAGTGAGCTGTGATCAGACCACTATACTCCAGCCTAGGTGACAGAGTGAAACCCTGTCTCAAAACAAAAGAAAACAAAACAGGGTGACTAAAAAATGGAATGTCGTAAGTTATGGATGTATTCTATAATTCTTAGAGCACTAATAATAGTACAAAGAAGTGCAGCTAAGATGTGAATAGAAGAAAGCTAATGAATTATTTAAAATATTTGAAACATGAAAGAGAAAGCGAGAAACAAGAAAGAGAATACAAAGAAACAAATTAAGATAATTTGTTTTTAAAGACGATAGTTAAATCCAGTAAAATCTATAATTTCATTAAATATAAGAAGAAAAAGTATTAAAATTGAAAGTCAGACTTTCAGATTAGATTCAAAAAGGAAGATTAGAAACAAAAGCAATTTTGTTTACAACATTAAATTTAAATATAAAGTCACAAACAGGCTTAATTAGAAAAACTGAAAGAGATCTGACATGCAAACACTTAATATAAGGAAAGCTGGTTTGGTTATACAAATAGGCAAAGTAGAATTCAAGAAAATGGTTATTAATAGATGAAGATAAAGATAACAGTGTTAAGTCTTCAAATGTACCAATCCTAATGTGACTATACCTAATAATAGATTTTCAAGTTACATGAAGCAAAAATTCAGAGTGAAGGAGAAATATGTAAAATTCCAACTGTAGTTGGAAATTTCATTATTCTTCAGTAATTGTTAAAACAAGTAGTTAGAAACCATTAAGAATATTGACGATCTGAGCAACACTGTCAACCAATTTGCTAATAAACATCTTAGAAAACAACTATCTTTCCCTACAATGTATTGTATGTTTACCCACAACGTTCTCTACACTGCTAATAAAAGTAATAAAACATTTTTTGAAGCTATTGCAGTTAGATTCCACAAAGCTCATGAAGGGACTGTTTGTTTTGAAAAGATTTCTATTGATGAAATCTCAAATTTTGACTTCACCAGAAAAATAAAATTTTAGTAACAACATTCTCCAGGCTGTTCACCTCCTTCAAAGGCTGGAAATTAGTTTTCAAATTATTGATTCCAGGAATGTGTTTTTCAGTTCATTTGAAAGAGATTCAGTATTGAAATCTATTATTATTAATTTTATTTGCACCATGTCAGGCTTAAACACAGGAAAAGTAAAATTTGTATATTCAAAAGGAAATCTTAAAACATCTTATGAGTAATTTGAAAGATAATTCTGTTGGCTATTTGATAAAATTATCTAATTATTGTAGGCAACAAGATTAGAATCAATATGGGTGTTGGAGTCATCAGACTTGATATTTTGTATCCAAATGCCCCTTCCCACAAAGTGCTCAAATTCCAGTGGTGGACAGTGTGATGATGATGACAACAATGACTATGTAACATAAAAGAATATCTTTGCACACACAACATTTATCATGTCTTTCATGCCAACCTCAGTGCATCTGATTTTCCTGATTACCAAGAGTGACAATGTGAGACATCCGAATTTTTGTTATTTTTTTCTTCCTCATAGGCATCTTTGTGCAGACTACCAAAACTGAATTATGCACACATACTGCATATTATTCGAGAATATGAAAATTGCATCTACAGTTCACTTTATACAAGTAAATTTCCTTAGGCATTATTCTTAGCATTGTAAAGGCAGAAAAGTATTTCAGGCAGAGTATTCTCATGACAATTCCACAGCATGAGAATACATTGCTTCCTAGCAATACTATATCTCATTATCCAGAATTATTTAGAAGAGCAAGAGATAAGAAATTTGGGAAGTCAGAAGCTATGTCTACTTACTGTAAACATGAAGGAAAAATGCACATGATGGCAGAGAACAATTTTCAGGACAACATTAAAAACACCATCTTGAAACAGAGCTGAAATATTTCCAGAATTTACTGTTAGACCATAATCTTAAATTTCTACACATCAAAGTAAACAAAAAAATTTATTAATTTAAACAAAAATATACAGACATTAGTAAACCTACAGCTTATTCTAGAGTTGTGTACAAAGAGGAAAATGTATATTTCCTTGAATAGGTTTTATACTATGTTTCCAAAGTAACTTTTTGAAGTTAATTTTATTTATTTATTTTTTTATTTCTGGACTTTCTTTTGGAAAGGACACTACCACCATTACAGTTAAAAATTATTTTTAACAGCTTTATTGAGATATAACTTAATATTATACCTCAAAAAAATTGTAAATGTTTAATGTATCTAATTTGATGAGTTTGGATACATGCATACAGTCATGACACTACCACCACAATCAAACTAATAAACATATCCATCACATCCAAAACTTTCCTTCTGTGTGTGTGTGTGTGTGTGTGTGTGTGTGTTTGTGTGGTGCCTTAAGAATGCTTAACATGAGATCTACTCTTTTAATAAATTTTCAAGGAAACGATAAGTAAATGATGTTATCTATAGGTAATATATTGTACAGTGCATCTCTAGAATTTGTCTTGCTTAACTGAAACTTATGTCTATGGAACAGTACCCCATTTTCCTTCCCTGCCAGCCCCTGGCAACTACCATTCTAATCTCTGCTTCTAAGCATTTGAATCTTTTAAATAACTTTTATAAGCAGAATCACAGTATTTTTCTTTCTGAGGCTGGCATGTTTCACTCAGTATAATGTCTTCTAGGTTCATCTATGTTATCACAAATGATAAGATTTCCTTGCTTTTTAAGATTGAATAAAATTTCATTGTATGTATATATTACATTTTATTTATCCATTCATCTGTTGCTGGACATTTGGGTTGTTTTTATTATATATTTGGCTATTGTAAATAGCACTGCAATAAACATAGGAGTGCAGATATTTCTTCACATTCCTGGTTTCAATTTCTTTGGATATATACCCAGTAGTCAAGTTGCTACATCATACGGTAGTTCTATTTTTAACTTTGAGAAACCTTCATACTGGTTCCACACTATTTTATATTCTACCAATGATGTACAATTGTTCCAATTTCTCCACATCATTGCCAACATTTGTTATCTTTTGTTTGTCAATAATAGCCATATTAACAAGTATCTCATTCTAATTATAAGTTACATTTCTCTGATGATCGATGATGTTGAGCACCTTTTCACATACACAACGGCCATATGCCGAAGAATAAAATTGGACCTGTGTCTTATCCTGCACATAAAAATTAACTCAGAACAGATTAAAGGTTTGAATGTAAGATCTGAAATCATAAAACTTTTAGAAGAAAGCATAGAAGAAAAGTTTCATAACTTTGGTCTTGGCAATGATTTCTTGGAAATGACATCAAGAGCACACGCAGCAAAAGCAAAAATAGACAAGATATATTAGATCAAGTAAAAAGCTCAGTAAAGCAATAGAAACAATCAAATGAGTGAAAAGGCAACCTAGAGGAGGGAGAAATAATGCAAACCATTTATCTGATAGTTGGTATCAAAAATGTATAAGGAACTCCTATAACTCAATTGCTTAAAAACAAATAACCCGATTTAAAAACGGACAAAATGCTTGGCTAGAAATTTTCTCTAAAAATAGTTTTAACACAAATGATGTAAATACGAATAAGAACTTCAGGTGAGATATAAATGTGGACAAATTACCAATGACATTTTAATATTACCACAAGACTTATGAAAACTTGTTCCTATGATACATATAAACTGGTTATTTATATGTGTTTCATCCAGTGTTCTGAAGATACATTGTCCTATCCAATAATATATAAAAAGTTTTTATGGTTCATGTGGATGTTTTAAGTCCCCAGTAGGAACTTCTGAGTTTCCAATCACACTGGGCTTTATACCGTGCTGTTTTAAATTTCTTTTTATTGAGGTTTATAATTAACCAAATCCCCAGACTCTCTTCACCCCAGATCTATGCTCGATCAAGCATTTAGATATGATGTATTCTCCCTCATGGTGACTTGCCCTGGATACACTAAGGAGGAAATGAGGCCCATCTTCACCTCTCAAACAGGACTCCCACTACCACCTCCATCAATAGTGGCTCCTGTGAAGTGCTTTGGCAGCAACATTAGTGGCTCTTTGTTTCTCCTCCCATCGCCCCCTGGAGGCCATTGGTGCCTGAGATAGCTTGAATCCGCTCTTCATGCTGACAATGGTTTTTCATGGAAGATATTATTGTTCACAGCATTATAAACGTCTAGAACTAAACCTAAAGATTCATATTCCTTCCAGAAAAGTCTCTGAGATTCTTCACATCTGGATGGCCCAAGGCAACGTTCTCGACTTTTCAGTGCTGAAAGAACACTTGCTTATGAAGCTCTAGTTCAACAGCAGATCTTTAAAGAAAATATTTTTAATGAATTTAGAAGAAATACCCAGGTTTGCACTAGCAAAGTAAGGATTTGTAATGTAAAAAGACACATATTCTTAAGATAGCACTTTATCCCTCTTCTTCTGTACTCTGGGAATGAAGTGTGTGACCACTGGAGCAGATTCTCCTCAGCTTGAGGTTAAAACACAGTTTCCCATTCCCTATGCAAGTCTCTTCCTTTCCCCATGTATCAATGAGAAATCTGTCTCAGTTTGGAGTGAAGGACCTGAATTATAACCCAGATAGTTCTCACTCCATACTCCTTCTGCTAGTTTAGATTGCCTCTCAAACTATGCCAGAAGAGTAACGTTATATATATATATATATAAAGTATGTGCTGTTTTTATCACTACTAAAATGTTTTAAAAGTATTTTTTAATAAAGAATGCTAGGCAGGTACAGCTATTTGCCTACACAACAACCATTCCTTTCTTATATTTTAACAGATGGTTAGTTTTTATCATGTGGGGCAGCAGTATATTTGGAAGATGATCTCTCCCCACCACAAGGAAATGAATTATATTATTTGAGGACAATAGGAGAATTCTGATTTCTCTTTGTCACTGAGTGATTTAGGAGTAAGGACTTTCTCAGGAAGTGGAGGGAGAAAAGCTTTGCTTTCTGAGGCTTTTGGGAAATCGTTTGCCTCCCCAGTTACAAAGAAGTAGAAGGAGAAATTCTCCTTTTCCTTTGCCTTCAGATGCATTGGTATGGGAACATGATATCAAGAACTGTAGCAACTATCTTTTTACAAGGAAGGTCAAGCTTGGAGTTGAAAGTCACCATAACAAAATGTCAGAAAACTGGAAAGAACCTGGGCCCTTGATGACAACAATAGATTTCCATAATAACCAATCTTGCAATAGCCAACTTCCAGTGTGATATAAAAATAAACCATTAGAAGGAACAACATACAGATACGTGCCACTACAAGGATGAACCTCAAAAACATTAAGTTAGGTGAAAAAATCCAGACACAAACAAATCCATTTGTGTAATTCATTTTGTATGAAATATTCAGAATAAGAAAATTCATAAACAGAAAACAAATTAATGATTCCCAGGGGATGGGGATGGGGGAAGTGAGAGTGGTTACTTAATGGGTACATAATGCTTTTCTGAGGTATTGAAATAGTTTTGAAACTAGAGAGAGGTGGTGGTGGCACACCATTGTGAATGCATGAAATGCCACTGAATTGTACACCTTAAAATAGTTAACTTTATGTTAAGTAAATTTCACCTCAAAATAGAAAAAACTTTGGATCAAAAAAGAAGAAAGAAGTCCCCTCTTTAAAGTCACTTTTTGATACTTATATTTTCCCTTGCAATTGGAGGTGTCCTAATGGAAACTGGAGATAAGGATGAACAGACTGTAAGTACCATAGCAAAGTACTCATGGCAGGTAGAATTCTAAGGTGGCCCCAACGCTTTTTCCTCTAGTGCCCATGCCTTTGTGGAATCTCCTGACCTTGAGTGTAGAGAGGTATGACTTGCTTCTAGACAATGCAATATGATAAAGCTGATGGGATAGTTATTCCTTTGAGTTCATTACTTTATACAAGACTGTCTTAGCTGACTGAAGAGATTCAAAGATAGAGACTTCCTGTTGGCCTTGAGGAAGCAAACCACCATGTTGTGGAGAGGGCCATGTGATGTAAAATGATTGACAGCCTCTAGAAGCTGAGGGCCTCAATCTGCAATCATAAGGAACTGAATGCTGCTGACAAGTAAGTTTGGAAAAGGATGCCAATCTGTGGATGAAATCACAACCTTGGCAGACATTGTTGTTTCAACCTAGTGACATCCTGAGCAGAAGACACAGTTTACACATATCTGGACTTTTAACCAAGAGAAACTGTGAGATCATAAATGAGTGTTGTTTTCAGCCTCTGAATTTGTAATAATTTATTATGTAGCAGTAAAAAACAAAAACAGTCCCTCAAAGGAAACCTCTCTGGATAAAGTAAATTGGCAACATATTTTCTAGTAAATGCTTTTGGAGATCATTAGCAACTTTCTCACTGGGCTCTTAATTTTTCCATTATGTATTTAGCATATTCTTAAAAATAGTTAACTCTCAAATTTAGTCATAGCTTTAATATTGTAATAACTACTTGACTATTTCTTAAACCGTCTCTTGGGCATAAAAGTATTCTATAACACAGACTTCCTAAAAGTATGTATTTTGTGTAAATTTTTCCATTAATAAATTATCAATATGCATAATTTTAAACATGCATTTGCCATTTTCAAATGTTAGTTTAATGTCTGTCTGTGAATTCAGGCCGTTTTTACAAAGTACCATAGAATCAGTTGCTTACAATAAAGCAGAAATTGATTTCTCACAGTTTGAGAGGCTGGAAGTCCAAGAATAGGGTGCCAGGATGGTGGGGGGAGTTGTGCAGGAGGGATATAGATTGCCGACTTCTTGCATCCTCTCATGTTGTGAAAGAATAAGAAAATTCTCTGGTATCTCTTTTATAAGGGCACTAATCCCATTCATGGAAGTTCCACCCTCATGGCCTAATCACCCCCCAAAGGCCCCATCTCTAATTACCATAACATTGAGGTTTGGGTTTCAATATATGAATTTGGAAGGGAAGGCACAAACATGCATCCCATGACAATGGCCAAGTACAAATTATTTGTCTAAGAATTAGTTAAACTGTCAAATCAACTGTGAATACCTAGCCAAACATAATGTTATCTTTAAAAATAATCTTGGAGAAAAAGATGTCCCCATAGATTACATTATTTCATACTCATAAAAGTGAGGAAAGCAAAACAGAATAAAAGAAAGAGGGGAAGAAATGAAAAAAAAAGGGAGAGAAGGAAAGTACATAATTTTCATAGTCCCTACAGAGCAAAGCGTAGGGATAGGTATAGGATAGCTTATTAATGCATGTGACATGATCTTTAAAAATCAACGAATGTTTAATTAATGCATAGATGAGAAAAATCCACCACAGGTTTGTGGTCTTAAATTTAATGCAATAATATGGCAGAGGATAATTTGAGTTGGAGGCAGAAAGAAAAATTTTGCAAACAAAGGAAAATGTGTGTTGTTGGGTGTTAGTGTGTGTATGTATATACATGCATGTGGGTGCAGCTCCACAGAAATAGCCTTTTAGGAAAAGTCAACAAAATCTGTGAGTATTGTTTACCTGGACAAATATGGCTACAATAGAATTTTGTTTTGTTTTGTTTTGAGATGAAGTCTCGCTCTTGTCACCCAGGCTGGAGTGCAATGGCACCATCTCGGCTCACTGCAACCTCTGCCTCCCAGGTTCAAGCGATTCTTCTGCTTCACCCTCCCGAGCAGCTGGGATTACAGGTGCCTACCACCATGCCCGGCTAATTTTTGTATTTTTAGTAGAGACAAGGTTTCACCATGTTGGCCAGGCTGGTCTAGAACTCCTGACCTCAGGTGATCCACCCGCCTCAGCCTCCCAAAGTGCTGGGATTACAGTCATGAGTCACCATGCCCAGCCATAGATTTTTATTTCATTCACACACCTCTTACATTTTTTTATAAGACAGGCAATTTTTTGTTTATTAATTTTTCACAAATCATTGAGTCATGTTCACATGTTATGAGTCACCTTATTTTTCTCAGTGATAGCATTCTCGTGACTTATATCACCTCCTGAACCTTAGTTCTTACTATAATGCTAAATGCTTTTTCCATTTGAGATCTAAATATGTCAACCTCCCTAAGATTTGATCTTCTTTGTATCATTAATAACTTTGTGATTTTTCTGAAACATTATCTTCTGAGTCATAGTTCCTTGGCATCTAAAATGTACAATAACTTTGGAAGAGAAAACAAAGTTTAAAAATGGTTTGAATTATCTGTTTTAACACTTGAAATTAAATATTTTCATCACAATTGGAAACCAGTGACCTAGACTGAATGCAAACATTTTTTTCGCCTTTGGAAAGTATTGCTGCTAATGCTAGCTCCTCTCAAAAACATCACTGTAAGTATAATGGACATGATGACAGTGATTTGGCATTGCCTAGAAAAATTCATTTTCTTGTTTCCATTGGCCTATAGAAAAATCTCTAAAGGTAATAGATTGTGTGATCCCTTGCAACCATTTTTCCCAACCTCAAGTAGAGATGTCCATTTGTGCATTTTGTTACCCAGTATGACTTGCACATTTGCTTGTTACAAATCCATTCACCCTATATTTGCAAATATATGCTTACATGTTCCCTCTATTTGTCTGTAAAGTTTGTGAAGTTTGATACCCTTCCTTTTTCTTATTCCTTTGGAAATATTTAGCACCTTTAGAATGCCTGGCATAGAGTAATCTCTAATACAAAAATATTGAATAAATATTAACCACTTTTCAGGACTAAACCCAGCATGATGTCATGGTCTTGTCCCATCTTTGACTGTATCCTATTTTTAAAACCTAGATCAGGACATACTACATAAAAAGATAAATTCTCAGGTTTGCTTGCTATTACCAAAGTTTTACACACTATTTCCCTTCAGTAATTGTTTTTCTTACTGTATTAGTCTGTTTTCACACTGCTGTAAAGATGCTACCCAAGAAAGGGTAATTATAAAGAAAAGAGGGTTAATTGACTCACAGTTTCTCACTTGCTGGGGAGGCCTCAGGAAACTTACAATCATAACAGAAGGGGAAGGGGAGGCAGGTACCTCTTCACAAGGTGGCAGGAGAGAGAGACAAGTGCAGGGGAAACTGCCACTTATAAAGCACCAGATCTCGTGAGAACTCACTCACTATCACGAGGACAGCGTGGGGAAAACTGCACCCATGATCCAATCACCTCCCATCATGTCTCTCCCTGACATGTGGGGATTGCAATTCGAGATGAGATTTGGGTGGGGCAAATGGTCAAACCGTATCACTTACTATTCTACTAAGAGAGAGCCAATAATAACTTGAACCACAGTAGAGATTTAGAGAACTAAAAAGATGATTTGCTTTAAGCTTTAACCACAATCAAGAGTGTTTAATGATACAAGTTTTGTAGACTGCCATCAAAAATCATACTCAGATTAAATCAGTTTATGCTGCTAGCATTCCTATTGACAAAGTCAAGGTAGCACTACCTAGAACTGCCTCATTCAATAGAAATATAATGGGAACCATACATACAATACTATTCAACATTAAAAAAGAAATAAATTATGTCATTTGTGACAAATGATCCAGATATATGCTGTTTATAAGAAATTCATTTCAAATTCAATGATGTAAGTATATTAAAAATAAAAACAATTGAAAAAAGATATGCATGCAAACATTAATAAAGCATGATCAATTATAATAATGTCAGATAAAATAGATTTCAGAGCAAAGAAATTTATCAGAGACAAAGAATTACACAAGGATAATATGATCAGTTCACTAGGAGGATATAATGTTTCTAAATATGCACACATCAATCACCTCTTTCTAATCATTGTTTAATCCTGTCCTGATATATTTTTTTATTCACCACTTACATTGGCAGTAAATGGAGTAAACTGATGAAACATGAACTGAATACTGTTGGTCATTCTGTTCCTATTAATTAAAACTTCAGGTTATAGTTTTAAAATTTATGTTCTTATTTTATTTGCATTTAAATCCTTGATATTTAAATATAGAAAATATACTTTATTTTCTATTTATATCATATTTATATTTCCAATATGTTTACTATGTAAATGTAATATATATACATATTAAGCATAATACATATGTTGTTTACACACACACACACACACACACACACACACAGACTGAGAAGGAGAGAGAAAGAAAGACAGAGGGCACCTGAGAATGCTAAAAGTGAACAGCTTAGATATATTGTATATTGTACACAGTTTATTTAGATATTTGTCATGTTAACTACTAATACTTTACTTTGATGTTATCTGTAACAAGAAAGAGTTGATATTGGGGTATATTTATGCTTCCTAATCTTTATGTTCTGGATGGATAAGCCATCAAATGACTTCATAAACTCAGAAATATATTATTAATTATCACGTCTAAGATATTTTAGTGTTTTATATTGAATTTAAGTAAAAGTATGCGGGGGTAATTGTTAATGACTGATATTTGGCAAAAAAAAATATAGAATTACTCATAATTATGTAGCAAATAGCTCTCAACGTATGTGCCATAATTAAAATCTGGGTATGTTTTGTGTATATTAACAGGATTTAAAATGTAGATTATAACTAAGTGGATAATTCTATTTAAATTTTTACTTAATTTTAATTTTTATTTAACTGATAAAGAATATCCTCTTTAAAGCAAAAATCAGGCTGAAAAGTACCACTATCAGTTTTTATTCTATGTAGGAACAGAAACAGATTCATTTAATAGTTTTGACATATGTGCATTATTGTATAACTACTGCATGGCTGTAGATCTTTGTTCCATTTGGAGTAGATATTCCTAGTATATTAAAACACAATTCTCTCCTTTAATGGCATTAATTTTTTAGACATCTGTGAAAAAAATAGTTTCAAAGTGAAAGTTCACTGTATGGAAATGTTTTTGTTTTATTAAAGATTGTGAATATGTTGTTGTTATAAATTTTACTACTTTGCTTTCCTTCTTACTTTCATGTTTTAGAGGTAAAGTGCAGGACTGCACTTAATATTTTAGTGAAGAAGTCTTAGGTTGAATATATTTATTATCTTATCCATCTATATCCAAATTCTCTGCCTTAGTTCTGTCTTTCATCTAACTTGTAAAATTTCCATTAACTTCATACATATAATTCCAAAACATGAACTCAGGAAGAAAGTGATAATGTCATGGATGCTATTCTATTAATAATAAACTATCTTATACAAATATAAAATTTTATTTGCATTTCTTTTGTTTGATGATCATAATTTTGTGAGAGAGAATCAAATCAGAAAACTGAACTCAATAGAAAAATGGTGTAATTTTTCTATTTCTAAATCTATAGGTGTAGAAGTTGTGACTGAGATTTCCTGGTTCTAACTCTAGTGCCTTCAGTGTATCCTCATTTCATTTTAACATGCAGACATGTCCAGTGGCAGGATCAGAGGGTGAGGCGAGTGCATCTCATGTTTTTGCAGTCTCATTCACAATCATGCCAAAACAGTTTTGAATAATTTTGGGTCTCCATAAATCAGCACTCACTACTATTCTCAGGGGATATTATAATAAAATTGCAAATCACTCCAAGTTCATCCAAGGAAAAGGCAGTGCAACAAATCAATATAATCCAGATAAAGTTGTTGTGGGCAACGTTAGCTACCAAAAGGATGTATCTGAAAGTAATACAATTATTGCACACTCGGATAAAAGTACAGCACTAAATAGATACACAGGGATGTTTCTAACCAGCAGGTCTGTTTGCTCAGATACTCACATCTGGTCATGAGGAATATTTGGAATTACTATTTTGGAGCTTTTCCTCAGTTGAAGCCTTTACTAACTTCTCCAGGAAGATCACTTTAACCCTGCATTCCCAACCAAACCATCATAGCATTTTGCATATTTCTCTGTTATGACTTGCTAGCACATAGGGAAGTACTCTCTTTTTCTCAGTTTTTTGTTGTTCTACCCACCAAATAGGAGTACTTCTCCAAATTATAGAAGTACTATGATCTTTTCATGTGGATTTGGTCTCTTAGGAGACTTGCATTTTTCCTGGAAGACTTGGCAAGATCCAGCATTATTATCACCTGCCTACTGAGATCCTCCTTTCCATGCTAAGATGTAAGCAAACTGATATTGATCCTATTTCCTCAGAATGTTAGTATCTAGGGCAAAAGCCAAAGGCTAGCTCTTTGCAAGGCATGCAGCAAAACACTTCCTCACTCTATTCTTCTATTTGCATTTTCTCTATGGATTACATGCTCTTCTTGGACAGGTCTTTTATTCATCAGCATGGAGGCCTATAAAGGGCTAAAGTCCAGGTATATATTTTAAAACAAATGGGCCAAATGAAACATCTTGTCCCCTGTGATTCTCAGCTTTAAGCTGCCTCAGAAAGAGAAGTTTCTATGTGGGCCAGTCATGCCAAAATCTAAAAAGGCATTTTATATCAAAGCTTTAAGTGAAAGCAAGTTGGCTTTTTACTTGTTTGTTGACCATATCTTTTGCCCATATATTTTCTTTGAGATCTTAGATAAGTAGTAAGTGACCTATTAAGGATAACACTCAATGGTTCAGAAATCTGTATCTTATTTTTTTGATATCTTTCTATTTTCCAGGCTGCCATGCATTTATCATGATGATCATTGGTTCATATTTTTGTCCTCTGTCAAACTACGCTCCCTGAAGTCATATACCACTTGTTATGCATATTCTCCTTTCTAGTTACCTCACAGCCAAGCAGGTACTTGATGCTTGCTGAATAAAAAATCAAAGAAACCTTGACAGGACACTCAGACAACCTAGTAGGCATTTCACAGATGGAATTTTAAAATTGCCACTTGAATGTTCAACTCACATAGAAACACTATTTCAATAAAATGCTTGGAAATTAATTGTTGAATTGATGTTGGTAAAATATGACATAACAGGATAGATATCAGCTTCTTACAATTCTCATACTTTCATCCTTCAAAAAAATACTTCACATAAGCTAATTGATCAAAGATTGTATGTAAATGTGTAAAAATTAAGCAAATTCCTCTATTAGTCCCTGAAAATCTCCTATCCAGCTATATTTCTTAACTACAAGTTATGGACATGATTTATTGGTTAGTTTTTCTAAAAAGGTTAACCATAGAGAACAGACCTATAACTAATATTTGTTTTTTAGATGTAAGTTATAGAGGGTCCAGGAACTGATATTTCTTTTGTCATTCTTTAATACAATATTTTAAGATACATTCAAGATTTTTTCTAGGCAAAATGCAATTTAGGAGATAAAGTGAATATTAGGAAGAGTGGTTCTAATTTATCACGGCTTTATCTAGCAGCTTGAGAATAAAAATTCTGGAAAAGCTTGGTAAAAGTAAAAATTGAATGATTTCTTGCTTGTTTATCTTTTTTATTTTGTTAATATTGATTGTTTTGTACGATTGTGCTTTGCAGTTTTAATTTTCTTCGTAAAAATAATATTTATCTCTGTTAAGAAATCATCTCCTGTTTAGTGTCATGATGTGAGAGAAGAATATGAGCTAAGCATAAATAGAAGTAAGGACTGCAGTTTAGCCAGAAACAAAGGAAATACTTTGGCAACCTTAAAAGAAAAGCAGGAATTCTGAGCTGCAGGGGGAAAGAGGTTTTCACTGTCACAGTATTTACCTAATTTGTATTCAATACAAGAGTCTTATTTTTTGATATTCAGTTCAAGAAAGTGGGCTACATTGATCTTTTAAAACATAGTCTCCGATTTTCCTCTCATTTGGTTTGGCTCTTCAGCTGCAAGCGAATCAATGAAAATTGAGGCACAATATTAACATTTTAGATTGTGTTTAAAATGGTTACCCAGTTGGCCTAGATCTGTAAGTCCAGGTGGTGGTTTTGCAATAATCGTGTGGTGATGTTTCCCACCTGATAGGTTGTTCTCCCCTTGTCTGGTTCAGTTAGTAAATGTTATTTCATGATTGGCTCTTTTGCCCTGGAAGTTGTTGAGCTGGCTCATGTTACTAAACTCTGATTCAGTTAAACATTGCTAGGTTGTATTAGTTCTAAAATGACTTGTTCCAGTTTGTAACACTGGATGAGGTTGTGAGTTTGGTGCCATATTAATTTGATCTGACATCCTGGCAATTAGCCTCAAATAGCAATCTTAATCTTGTCCCAAAACAACAGTAGTAGTTTAAGTATTTCAGTAAAAGATACCTTAGGGTGAAGGGAATTGCACTGCTAAGCTATAAAGTCTACTTTGTACTTTTATTTAAAGATCTGACTTCTATGTGAGCATTCATGAACTATTTTATCCTATTTCTTCCCTGTCATCTAGATTTCTAATCTATTTGTGGAAGCTATCTTGTTAGTAACTGCCATTTAAAACCAATGTATAAATTTTGAAATTATTTATAATATTCTTCAAGTCTTGGTTTCATAAAATATGTACTAGCTGAATTCTATTTTTTCTTGTAATAACTATTATGACATTTATTAAGGATAAATTGGGTAAAAAAACTTGTCCTTAGGTAGGACAAAAGATACTATTTATCAAACATGAACTCTTATTAATGTCTTTTGTTCTAAGGACCTTTAATTCTTACTTATTCCAATATGCCTTTTAAAATAAAACTAGATGCAGCAATATCAGGCATAAGAATTTTTTTTAGCTTAAGAAGTTCATGCTTCAATTCTTCAATATGTGCCATTCAACATAAGCATGGCAGAACTCTGTCCTGAACACACCCTTATTGTTTCCTTTTAGTTTTAGCATCATAAAAAAAAGAAGGAAGAGGAGGAAGAGGAGGAAGAGGAGGAAGAGGAGGAAGAGGAGGAGGAGGAGGAGGAGAAGGAGAACATAAGACACATTCAGAGGTTAGATAACTACAATGACAAAAAATATAACCATTCATCAGTTATACAGAATGTGTGTGTGTGTGTGTGCATGTATGTTGGGTATGCACACATAATCATCTATAAGCTTGTGTGTACACGGTGTGAAGTAGAAGATAGCATAGATATTAAAAATATGGGAAAATACCCTAGCATTGATATCAGGTACCACACTTGTCAGCATACTATTTCTTTCTGAATTAAGTGCATGATTCCTACAAGCATTTGAAAAACACAATTGTAGGACTGTCAGCTATAGTTGGAAAAGGGGAGCATATTTGGAACTTAAGACCTTTTCAGGCAGAATAAAAAGGAATATATCTGGCTTTCCTGTGATCAGTTACCTACTTTATTTCTAGTCAGATGTATTAGATATAATGACAATATGTGTAATATTTAAATGCCTCAAAATACATTTTATGAGGCCTAAACACTTAGACACTAATTTATTATGGTTTTCAGTGCTTTGCTACCTTGAATTCAGTCAGGACTGTTGAAGTTTTATAACTAAATATTTTTTAGGATATAAATAGAGAGTACCTTGAAAATATACGTGCATATTTTTGATATGTTTTTCTAATGTAAAAATTCTACTACTACAATATTATGTTTAAAAAGAATACTCAACTCAGAAAATAATTTATCCTTAAAAATTCAAAACTTATCATAAGATAATTTATATTGGCCTCCTCCTGTGCTCATACATTATAACCAACCAGTTCCATAAGAGGATTTAGAGAGCTCCAAATAAATTCAAATATTATTTGTTTCTGCAGCCACTTTTACTTTTTTTAATTTATAAATTAAACATGGTGTCTGTGCAGAAAATGAATTACTAACCTGGAGGCCTTTGAAAATTATTCTCCTTTATCACAGGAATTTTACTTTTAATTGTTTCAACCTTGTTTTCAAAAGTTTATTTCCAGTATTTCTGTTATTTAGAAAATGTTCATAAGTCTTATATTTTAAAATTAATATGTATATCCTACAGACTAAGAGTACTGTATTGACATTTGATATGTCCATTGAAAAAATAAAGTTTATAATGCACTTACATATGATTTTTAAAACCCATATATCTTGCTTATGCTACCAAAAAACTCAAAGATGGGAAGAAAATGAACAATAGGAAAAAATACTTAGAAACATTAATAAGACACATTAATGAAATATATGATCAAAATTTCTAGAGGATAATGAGACAATGTCTGAACATGGAGATGGAGCCAATGCAAATGTTGGGGAGGACAGTTCTTGTATTAGTCTGTTCTCACACTGCTAATAAAGACATACTCAAGACTAGGTAATTTAAAAAGGAAAGAGGTTTAAGTGACTCACAGTTCTGCAGGACTGGGGAAGCCTCAGGAAACTTACAATCATGATGGAAGGGAGAGCAAATATATCCTTCACAAGGCATTGAGAGAGAAGAATGAGAGAGTGAAGAAGGAAGCCCTTGTAAAACCATCAGATCTCGTGAGAACTTACTATCATGAGAATAGCATGTGGGGACCGACCCCATCGTCTAATTACTTCCCATGAGGTCCCTCCCCCAACACGTGTAGATTACAATTCAGATTACAATGCAAGATGAGATGTCGGAGGGGACACAAAGCCAGACCATATCATTCTGTCTATGGCCCCTCCCAAATCTCATCTTTCTCACATTTCAAACCACAATTATGCCTTCTCAATAGTTCCTGAAAGTCTTTATTCATTTCAGCATTAACCCAAAAGTCAAAGTCCATAGTCTCATCTGAGACAAGGTAAGTCTTATTCACCTATGAGCCTGTAAAATCAATAGCAAGTTAGGTACATCAAAGACACAATGGGGTACAGGCTTTGGGTAAATACACCCATTCCAAAAGGGAGAAATTGGCCAAAACAAAGGGGCTACAGGCCCCATGAAATTCTGAAATCCACTACAGCAATTATTAAACCTTAAAGTTCCAAAATGATCTCCTTTGACTCCATGTCTCACATCCACATCACACTGATGCAAGTGTTGGGCTCCCATAGCCTTGAGCAGCTCCGCCCCTGTTGTTTTGCAGGGTAAAGCGCCAACCCTAGCTGCCTTCACAGTTGGCATTTAGTGTCTGTGGCTTTTCCAGGTGCAATGTGCAAGCTGTGGGTGGATCTACCTTTCTGGGAACTGGAGGATGGTGGCCAGTTGTGGGACACTGTGTGTGAGCTCCAACCCTACGTTCCCCTCTTGCACTGCCCTAGCAGAGATTTCCCATGAGGACTCTACCCTTGCAAACTTCTGTTTAGATATCATTTCCACACATCCTCTGAAATCTAGGTGAAAGTTCCCAAACCTCAATTTTTTACTTCTGTTCACCCATAGGATCAACGCCACTTGTAAACTGCTAAGGCTTGGGGCTTGCACCCTGTGAAGCAATGGCCTGAGCTGTACATTGGCTGCTTTTAGTCATGGCTGAAGCTGAAGCAGCTGGGATGCAAGGCACCATATCCCAAGGCTGCATAGAGCAGGGGGAAACCATTTTTCCCTTTTAGGGCTCCTGGCCTGTGATAGGAGGGGCTACTGTGAAGGTCTGTAACATGTCCTGGAGACATTTTCCCCATTTTCTTAATGATTATCATTTGGCTCTTCATTACTTATGCAAATTTCTTCAGCGAGCTTGAATTTCTCCCCAGAAAAATATTTTTCTATCACATCATCGGGCTGCAAATTTTCCAAACTTTCGTGCTCTGTTTTCTCTTGAAAGCTTTGCCGCATAGAAACTTCTTCCACCAGATACTCTAAATCATCTCTCTCATGTTCAAAGTTCCACAGACCTCTAGGGTATGGGAAAAATGCCACCAGTCTCTTTGCATAACAAGAGTGACCTTTACTCCAGTTCCCAAAAAGTTCTTCATATCCATCTGAGACCACCTCAGCCAGGACTTCATTGTTCATATATCACTCTCGGTATTTTGGTCAAAGTCATTCAACAAATCTCTATGAAGTTCCAAACTTTCCCACATCTTTCTGTCTTCTGAGCCCTCCAAGTCTATGGGAATTCCAAACTTTCCCACATTTTCCAGTCTTCTTCTGAGCCCTCCAATTTGTTCCAACCTCTTGCTGTTACCCAGTTCCAAAGTCACTTGCACATTTTGGGGTATCTTTACAGCAGCGCCCAACTTCTCGTACCAATTTACTATATTAGTCCATTCTCATGCTGTTAATAAAGACATACCTGAGACTAGATAATTTGTAAAGAAAAGAGGTTTAATTGACTCACATTCTGAGCCCTCCAAGTCTATGGGAATTCCAAACTTTCCCACATTTTCCAGTCTTCTTCTGAGCCCTCCAATTTGTTCCAACCTCTTGCTGTTACCCAGTTCCAAAGTCACTTGCACATTTTGGGGTATCTTTACAGCAGCGCCCAACTTCTCGTACCAATTCACTATATTAGTCCATTCTCATGCTGTTAATAAAGACATACCTGAGACTAGATAATTTGTAAAGAAAAGAGGTTTAATTGACTCACATTCCCCAGGCTGTAGAAGCCTCAGGAAGCTTTCAATTATGGTGGGAGGGGAAGCAAACATGTCCTTCTCTACAAGGTGGCAGGAGAGAGAAGAATGAGAGAGAGCAAAGGGGGAAGTCCCTTATGAAACCATCAGATCTCCTGAGAACTTACTCACATCAGGAAAATAGCATGGCAGGACCGCCCTCATGATCTAATCACCTCCCACAAGGTCCCTCCCCCAACACTTGGGATTACAATGCAAGATGAGATTTAGCTGGGGATACAGAGCCAGGCCATATTAGTTCTGCCGACCTAGAAATGTCACACTAAACCTGGCCTATTCTCTGTCATCACACATCTCTTCACTCTCCTCAGCCAGGCTTCATGTTGATCATCCTCTCCACTCAGTTGTCTAGTTGTCTATGATTGTGTTCAATAACATCCATCTTTTCTTTTAACACTTTCCACTGCATGAATAATAATAAAAAGTAATGAATACCCCTGCTTGTAACACATTTTATAAATTTATAATCAGATTTAATATATCTTTGAAACCAAACCATAAAAGAGAACAAGTAAAATATTTGTCTTTTATATGCTTATCATGAGATGAGTCTGATTTTATTTCTTGCTCAGTTGATGTGCTTGCTATAAAAGAGAAACCTTAAAGTTGTGGCGAGAGAGTTAAATTCTAATTCTAGATTTTTAAGTTACTCTTTTGATGAGTGATATATTTTGGATGTGTGTCCCCTACAAATCTCATGTTAAAATATAATCCCCAATGTTGGAGGTGAGGCCTAGTAGGAGGTGTTTGGATCATGGAGTGGATCTTGCATGAATGACTTGGTGCCCTACTCCTGGTAATGAGTTCACACAAGCCCTGGTTGTTTAAAAAACATGTGGCTCTTCCCCCCATCTTTGCTCCCACTTTCACCACATAATGAACCCACTCCCCCTTCATCTTCTGCCATGACTGCCAGTTTCCTGAGGTCCTCACCAGGAACACATGCCGACAGGACGCTCACTGTACAGCCTGCATAATCATAAGTCAACATAAACCTCTTATCTTTATAAATTATTCCATTTCAGGTACTATTTTATAGCAATGCAAATGGACTAATGCAGAAAATTGGTACCCAGGAGAGAAGTTTTGCTATAAAGATACCTAATAATGTGGAGGCATTTTTAGAAATGGGTAACAGGAAGAGGTTGGAAGAGTTTGAAGGACTCAAAAGAAGAGAGAAAGAAGAAACTTTGGAACTTCTTAGGAACTTATTAAATGGTTGTGACTAAAATGGTGATAGAAATATAGACAGTGAAGGTCAGGCTGATGAGATCTCAGATGGAAGTAAGAATTTTATCAGGAACTGGAGCAAAAGTCACCCATGTTACACCCTAGCAAAGTACTTGGCTGCATTGTTTACAAATCCTAAGTATCTGTGGAAGTTTGAACTTAAGAGTAATGAGTTGGTTATCTGGCAAAAGAAATTTCTAAAGAGCAAACCATTCAAGGTGTGGCCTTCTTGTTTCTAATATCCTAAATCAAATGTAGGACCAAACAAATGACTTGAAGTTGGAACTTACATTTAAAAGGAAGGTGGAATGAAAAACAATGGAAAACTCACAATCTGGCCATGTGATAGAGAAGAAAAGATCTTTTCAAGACAGAAATTCAAGTGGATTGTGGAGCAACTACTTGCTGGAGAGATTAGCATGACCAAAAGGGAGCCAAGTTCTAATATCAAAGACAATGGGAAAAAGACTTCAGGGCATCTCAGAGATCTTGCAGACAGGCCCTGCCATCACAGTCTCCTTCCAAATCAAGGCCCAAGGGGAAAGAAAGGTTTCATGGGCCAAGTCAAAGGCTCCATTTCCCTGCTTATCCTTGAGACACTGCTGCCTGCATCCTGGCTGCTCCAGCTTCAGCTGTGGCTCAAAGGATTTCAGATGGAGCTTGGGTTGCCACTCCAGAGAGCACAAGCCATAGGCCTTCATGATTCCACATGATGTTAAGCCTGCTGGCATGCAGAATGCAAGACTGAAGGAAGTTTGGCGCTTCCACCTAGATTTCAAAGGTTGTATCTGAAAGCCTGGTTGCCCAGGCAAAAGCATGCTTCAGGGGAAGAGCTCTCATAGAGAGTCTCTGCTATTGCAGTGCTGAGGGGAAATGTGGAGGTGGAGCCCCACACAGAGTTTCCAGCATCGCACTGTCTAAAGGAGCTGTCTGAATGGGTCTGCCACCCTCCAGACTCCACGGTAAATCCAAAGCAGGCTGCAACCTCAGCCTAGAAAAGTTGCAAGCATTCACCTACAAACCATGAAAACAGCTACAGGGGTTCCCCCTGCAAAGACACAGGGGCAGAGCTGCCCAAGACCTCAGGAGCTCACCCCTTATCCCAGTGTGCTCTGGATGCAGGACATAGAGGCAAGGATGATTTTGGTGCTTTCTTTAAAAGTTATTGCCTGCCCTTCTGAGTTTCAGAGAATTGTATGTGGCCTGATGCCCCTTTCTTTTGGCCAATTTCTCCCTTTTGAAATGAGAATGTGTATTAGTCTGTTTTCATGCTGCTGATAAAGACATACCTGAGACTGAGCAATTTAAGAAAGAAAGAGGTTTAGTGGACTTACAGTTCCATGGGGCAAGGAAGGCCTCACAATCATGATAGAAGGTGAAAGTCACTTCTTACATGGCAGCAAGAGAGAGAATAAGAACCAAGTGAAAGGGGTTCCCCTTATAAAGCCACCAGATCTCGTGAGACTTATTCACTACCATGAGAAAAGTATGGGAGAACTGCCTTCCATGATTCAAATATCTCCACCAGGTCCCTCCCATAACATGTGGAAATTATGGGAGCTACAATGTATGATGAGATTTGGGTGGAGAAACAGTCAAACCATATCATTCCTCCCTGGTTCCTCCCAAATCTCATGTCCTCACGTTTCAAAAGCAATCATGCCTTCCCATCTGTCCCTCAAAGTCTTAACTCATTTCAGCATTAACTCAAAAGTCCACAGTCCAATGTCTCATCTGAGACAAGGCAAGTCCTTTCTGCCTATGAGCCCGTAAAATCAAGATGCAATGGGGATACAGGCATTGGGCAAATACACCCTTTCCCAGTGGGAGAAATTGGCCAAAACAAAGGGGCTACAGGTTCTATGCAGGTCTGACATTCAGCAGGACAGTCAATTTTTAAAGCTCCAAAATGATCTCTTTTGACTCCATGCCTCACATCCAGGGCACACTGTTGCAGGAGGTGTGTTCCTATAGTCTTGAGCAGCTCTGACTCCATGGTTTTGCAAAGTATAGAGTTCATCCTGGCTGCTTTCAAAGGCTGGCATTGAGTGTCTGCAGCTTTTCCAAGTGCACTGTGCCAGCTGTCAGTGGATCTACCATTCAGGGGTCTGGATGATGATAGCCCTCTTCTCATAGCTCCTCTAGGCAGTGTTCCTGTGGGGACTCTGTGTGGGGTCTTCAACCCCACATTACCCTTTCTCACTGCTCTAGCAGAGGTTATCCATGAGAGCTCCACCCCTGCAGCAAACTTCTGCCTGGACATCCAGGCATTTCTATACATCCTCTGAAATCTAAGCTGAGGTTCCCAAACCCCAATTCTTGACTTCTGTGCACTTGCACACTCAACATCACATGGAAGCTGCCAAGGCTTGGGCCTTGCATCCTCTGAAGCCATGACCTGAGTTGTACCCTGGCTCCTTCTGGCTGTGGCTAGAGCAGCTGGGACACAGGATACCAAGTCCCTAGGCTGTGCACAGCAGGAGGGCCCTAGGCCTGGACCATGAGACCATTATTTTCCTGCTAGGTCTCTGGGCTTGTAATGGGAGGGGCTGCCACAAAGGTGTCTGACACACCCTGGAGACATTTTTCCCATTGTGCAATTAACATTTGACTCCCTGTTACTTATGCAAATTTCTGAAGCCAGATTGAATTTCTCAGAAAACGAGTTTTCTTTTCTATTGCATCATTAGGCTGCAAATTTTCCAAACTTTTATCCTCTGCTTCCCTTTTAAAACTGAATGCTTTTAACAGCATGGAAGTCACCTCTTGAATGCTTTGCAGCTTAGACATTTCTTCTGCCATATACTCTAAATCGTCTCCCTCAAGTGCAAAGTTCCACAAATCTCTAGGGTAGGGGCAAATGCCACCAGTTCCTTTGTTGAAACATAACAAGAGTCACCTTTGCTCTAGTTCCCAAGAAGTTCCTCGTCTCTATTTGAGACCACCTCAGCCTGGATTTCATTGTTCATATCATTATCAGCATTTTGATCAAAGCCATTCAACAAGTCTCTAGGGTGCTGCAAACTATCCCTCATTTTCCTGTCATCTTCTAAGCTCTCCAAACTGTTTCAACCTCTGTCTGTTACTCAGTTCCAAAGTTGCTTCCACATTTTTGGTTATCTTTTCAGTAGTGTTCAGTAGTTCACTCTATTGTACCCATTTACTGTATTAGTCTGTTTTCATGCTGCTAATAAAAACAAACAAACAAACAACAACAACAACAACAAAAAACCCAGAGACTGGTCCATTAACAAAAGAAAGAGGTTTAATGGACTTTCAGTTCCACGTGGCTAGGGAGGCCTCACAATCATGTCAGAAGGTGAAAGTGAAAGGCACTTCTTACATGGTGGCAGCAAAAAAGAGAATGAGAATCAAACGAAACAGATTTCTCCTTATAAAACCATCAGATCTCATGAGACTTATTCACCACCACAAGAACAGTATGGGGGAAACTTCCCCCATGATTTAATTATCTCCTACGAGGTCCCTCCATAACATGTAGGAATTATGGGAGCTGCAATTTAAGATGAGATTTGGATGGAGAAACAGCCAAACCATACCAGAATGTTTACCCAATTCTTATGTCATTATTGTATCTTGGAAGCAAATAGCTTATTTTTTATTTTACAGGCTCACAAATGGAAAGAATTTACTTTGCACCTCAAATAAGACTTTGGACTTTAAATTAATGCTGGAATGATTTAAGACATTTGGAGACTGTTGGGAAGGCATGATGGTATTTTGCTTTGTAAGAAGGATGTGAGATTTCCAGGGCCAAGGGTGGAATGATGTGGTTTGGATGTTTGTCCCCTATGAATCTCATCTTTAAATGTAATCTCCAGTTTTGTATGTTGGGTCTGATAGGAGGTGTTTGGATCATGGAGGCAGATCCCTCATGAATGGCTTGGTGCCCTCCTTCTTATAGTGAGTACATTCTTGTACTGGATTCACATGAAATCTGGTTATCTAAGAGTGTGTCACTTCCTCTCCCACTTCTGTCTCTCCTGGTTTCACTATGTGATGTGCCTGCTCCCCTTCATCTTGTGCCATAATTATAAGCTTTCTGTACCCTCACAAGAAACAGATGCCGGTGCCATATTTCCTGTGCAGCCTGCAGAACTGTGAGCCAAAATAAATCTTCTCTCTTTATAAATTACCCAGGTTCAGGGATTCTTTTATGGCAATGCAGTCTAACACAATGGGCACTCCATTTCTTTAAGCTTTAGT
>NW_012114744.1:3971262-3971596 GCF_000951035.1 Colobus angolensis palliatus | reverse complement strand
TCACAATCATGTCAGAAGGTGAAAGTGAAAGGCACTTCTTACATGGTGGCAGCAAAAAAGAGAATGAGAATCAAACGAAACAGATTTCTCCTTATAAAACCATCAGATCTCATGAGACTTATTCACCACCACAAGAACAGTATGGGGGAAACTTCCCCCATGATTTAATTATCTCCTACGAGGTCCCTCCATAACATGTAGGAATTATGGGAGCTGCAATTTAAGATGAGATTTGGATGGAGAAACAGCCAAACCATACCAGAATGTTTACCCAATTCTTATGTCATTATTGTATCTTGGAAGCAAATAGCTTATTTTTTATTTTACAGGCTCA
>NW_012114744.1:3969640-3971212 GCF_000951035.1 Colobus angolensis palliatus | reverse complement strand
TAAATCTTCTCTCTTTATAAATTACCCAGGTTCAGGGATTCTTTTATGGCAATGCAGTCTAACACAATGGGCACTCCATTTCTTTAAGCTTTAGTATTCACATAAGAAAAACAGAGTGAATAATATTTGCCTTATCAAATAAAATTAAGATATAAGATTTGGCTGTATGTAAAACGCCCAGGATATATGTTCTTTGTAGTGGGTTGAATAGCATCCCACAAAATAAAATGTCCAAGTTCTAAACCCCACCATCCATGAATGTGATGGATTTTATCATTTTAAATTAGAGAGTTTACAGATGTAATTAAGTTAAGAATCTCAATTTGAGATTATCTTCAATTTAGGGTAGGCTTTTACTGGTGTCCTTTTAAGGGAACAAAAAAAGAGGGAAATTGGACACACACAGAAAAGTCCATGTAAAGTGTGTGGCTGACATTCAAAGTATGAATCACTTAACCAAGGATCATTAAGAGTTGCAGGCAGAAGTTAAAATAAAAGCGTGGAATAGATTCTCCTTTAGAGTCTCCAGAGGGAATTAATCCCTGCCAACACCTTGATTAAGGACTTCTGGCCTCCAGAACTGGAGATAATACATTTCAGTTTGTTTTTGTTGTCAAGTATGTGATAATTTGTTACAGCAGCCTTAGGAAACAAATACAGTCTTCAGAGTTGATTGTCTTTAACTCTCATGTTTTCTATGAGACTGTATATTTTTAAGACTGATATTTACTTGGTGTGTACCAATATGACCATAAAGTTAAATGTAGCTGGCACTGATTTGTTTATTGCCCCCAATCTGATAAGACTGGGTCTGTGCCGTAACTGTTATTAAATATTCTAAGTGATATCCTTCTATATTTATTTTATTGATTCATCCTGACCACCAAGAAAATGGTCATGGATGGTGCATATATTGAGAACAGAAGTAAATTTAGAATAGAAGTTTATGGGAGATGGAATGTAACAAAATGTGGAAGGCAGAGGATAAGGTCTAACTAGGGTTATGTTGCCCGGTAAAAGAGGAAATCCTATGAGTTTTCGGGAGAAAACAGAGAATATTCATTCATTGCTTTTTAGAGTAGTAATACATGTAAGCCCAGATGCCATCTGCCTGAAAACAAAAAATTACTCAGTGTGCCAAATCAGGCATATGAACAGGAGTGTCTCTCAAGGTCTTTTCCAAGACTAAACATCTGTGACCTTTTGGCTAGATTTCAACTACTTTAGGGCAGCTTCAGACTACAGGAATAATTAAATTGGCAGACTTAGACAGTGCTCTAGGTATTTATGGAAAGTGAAAAGTGAACAACATTTCATGTTCTTAAAGACTGTAAAGTCTAATTAGAAAACTGAGATATAATGTAACAACAAGCAGTAGCAAATTATAAATGTCATCCAAGAGTCAGTGGCAGAAATCAATTCCTCATTTCATTGTTCATTATGGATCTAGACCAAGAGATTGCTGTAGGCTATGGACACCAAGTACCCACATAATGCATATGGATTTTCTTTTATAAGTAAGTATATTACTAAATGTTCTTCCCATATGTTTACCCCTGAAATTAGGCTAGA
>NW_012114744.1:3935919-3968945 GCF_000951035.1 Colobus angolensis palliatus | reverse complement strand
GCAGAAATCAATTCCTCATTTCATTGTTCATTATGGATCTAGACCAAGAGATTGCTATAGGCTATGGACACCAAGTACCCACATAATGCATATGGCTTTTCTTTTATAAGTAAGCATATTACTAAATGTTCTTCCCATATGTTTACCCCTGAAATTAGGCTAGAGCTGTTCATAGTAAAGTTTTGTCTCAACCTAGATAGTATTGCATGGTAAATAATAATAATAAATTAAATTAAATAAGATTTTCTATTCTTGAAAAGTATATTTTTTCTCCTAATGAAACATGTTTGTTTATTGAATGTTGCTACCTCAGAAATCAAAGATAAAATTTTATATTTAAAACCACTTTTTGTTTTGCTTTCTTACTCCATTAAAATATAAGATTTTAAGGTAAAAATAATTAAACTCTAGAAGAAATAGACATGGATTGCCTGTACAGTTTTACTGTCTTTATTTCTCCCTAAGAAGTACTTTTCCAAACTGGGCTTACTTAAATATGCCCTTGTTAAATACAGTAAAGGGACACAAAACAATGGTTTTAATATAAAAGAATGTAGTGTACCAAGGGGAAAAATAGCAATGCTCTGTGAAATAATTTTTTAAAGAAATATTTAAGTGGAAATTTCTCTGAATATAAAGCAGATAACTCTATATTTGATTATTTTATGACATAAAAAATAATTGACATGAAAAACAGTTACGTTTTCAGTTAGTTATTAATTTTAAAAACAAGCAAATATGTTCCAAACAATTTGTGGTCTAAATATCTGTACAACAGATTAACAATTTTATCTGTGCAACAGATAAAAATTACAAATGTTTCATCATCAAATCACACATTTGTATTTAAATTTATGTGAAAAAGGAAAAAACTAAAAATAAAAACTTTAGAGAAGACATAAAAAGAAATACCCCCATAGACTGCTGAAGTCTTACTTAGGACTGTGGCTAATTTTTGGTTCCTTCCATTTCCTTGTGAGACCAATCTAATTTGGCCAAATTGATTCTTAGGCTTTTAAAGCAAGAAATCCTTTATTGGGGGTATTGATTAGAATGAGAAAATGGTATAAGCCATCTCTTTAATAACATCTACTTCAACAGTCTTGAGATGCTGTGCACCTCATTCATGAAGCTTCCCAGAGTGTGGATTCCTTTTCCATGTAAAACAACATTGTTCATGATCAAAAACTCTGAAACAAATTCTACGTATACAATTTTCTATAGCACTGACAGCTATTTATCCACTGGTAATATCCAAGAGCCAGATTTGTCTCAGATGGTGTATTCTGTAACAATCACACAAAACAAACAAAAGAAAACACAGCTTTGGGATGTCTCCTGATCTGACCCAGAGACTCAGGGTTTTCTGCTTTTTCAGAGAGGCTGAAATAGGAAAGAGTCTGCTGTCCCAGCTATATCAAATACCATGCTTTACTAATTACTCTGAATATTCTCCTGTGGACATGCCTAATCTTTGTTCAGTTCAGTGGTTCCCAACTATAAGCACCATATTAGAATTACCTCTGAAGCTTCTAAACCTCCTGTAATTCAGGCCACACCCCAAAACAATTAAATAAGAATCTTGGTTGTGATATCTAGCATGAGTTAAAATGTAAATTTCCCAGTTCTTCCAGTGTGCAGCTAGATTGTTTTCCTTACTTCAGATGTTTGAAAGTACTCACTAGACTTACAGAGTATACTCACATAGGGCTTTTATTTAAAGGTAAAAGATGACGCAAGAAAATGCCTAACAGTGCAGGCAGGCGTTAGAGGTCCGAAAGACATTCCAGAATTTGACCTACCCTGGATGGTTTATTTACATTTCTAACTTTAATAATTTTTTATTGAAAATCATGACTACTGAACATCATAAGGTTGTTTTCCATATAAGTCAGTTGATGTCAAAGCGCAATATTTAGTACACAAGCAATGTATGGCATATCTGATTTAACTGGAAATGAAATCTGTAGCGTTTGTGATACAGATCTCATGTTTTGACTTATCTAATTGTTTAATTTTAGTTTGTATAATAGTCTTTCTCAGAAATGCCTTTATTACTAATTGAAAGCTTAAAATACAATCTGATTAAATTATTACTTTTTAGCTTCAGTTTCAAGAGATTGAGCAGAGTTTCCCGATACTAATTACTCTTAAAATCAATAATTTGGTAAGTATGAAAAGGACTTCAGGTCCATATTTTTTTCTTTTGTCATCATTGAATGTAGTTTCATTGGAAACACAGAACACTGTAGTCTATTAGCTATAATATCTGCCCTTTGGGGAATCCTAGGTATTATTTCATATTATAGACTTTTTTCTCCTTTTAATCACAATGTCCTACCATCCTATGGATTAAATCCTATTGTCTCTCAACCAAATGTCTCTTGGTACATTTTAAGATGTTTTCCCAATATGATTGTCATCAGGCCTCTGAGCTGAAGCTCAGCCTGTGACCTGAACCTCAGCCTGTGACCTGAACATATATGTCCAGATGGCCTGCAGGAGCCAAGAAGTCTGGGGCAACCTAAAAGTACAAAAGAAGTGAAGCCACTTCTTTTGTAAGACAGTTAAGAGCTGTCTTAACTGATTGACCAGCCTTACGACATTCCATTATGACTTGTTCCTGCCCTGCCCCAACTGATCCATCGACCTCATGACATTCTTCTTCTGAACAATGAGTCTTATGATCTCCCCACCATGCACCTTGTGACCCCCTCCTCTGCTAACCATAGATAACCACCTTTAACTGTAACTTTCCACTGCTTACCCTAGTCCTATAAAACTCCCCCACCCCATCTCCCTTTGCTGACTCTCTTTTCAGACTCAGCCCACTTGCATCCAAGTGAAATAAACAGCCTTGTTGCTCACACAAAGCCTGTTGGTGGACTCTCTTCACATGGACGCGCTTGACAATTGTCTTCTCAAAAAGCCACTCTGTTGAAGCCATTAAACGTATAATCCTATTACTTGCTAGGTTTATTTTCTTGTCAATGCCCTATGTGGTAAACTTATATCTACTACCTTACTATAACGTTTTCATTATATTACTTAGTTTGCCAATAGTTTATTTAATGTATTTTTACATTATGAATGACACTTCAATGAATCATGATAATATTAGACAAAAAGTACCAGCTACTAATATTTTGTAATCAGCCCAAAACGTAATAATAACCTGGTCATAATTATCCATAAGTATTATAATATCTAATAGCAAAAATGCTTCCAAGTAGTACTAACAGAGAAGGTATCTCTTCTATGAATCAATTTACAAAGATTTTTAAGAGGTAATAATCCAAATTTTAACAATTTTAGCAGATTTGTTTTGGTGCCAATTTGAGTTGAAAATGGCACAAACCATTTTCCAACCTGTGAGTCATCCTTTATACTACTGGCTTTAAAATTCAAATATAAAACAAGTCATTAGCCTTATAACAAAGTTTTTAAATGTTAATTTTTCTTAATTGATTTCTCTAGACATTTTTCTTTGAGATAGAAATCAGATTATCTTACTGTTTTGGTAGCTCAATTTCTGTCATCATTACTAAGATGAGTAATTTTATATTTTTCTCTCAAACTTTAGTTGTAGAAATATAAGTTAATTAAATGTAATTTATGAATGCAAAAATAAAGTTACAATCTTAGTTATTGGCAATTGTGATTAGTTAAAAATCTCATCAATGAATAAGGCGTGGATCAAATTTTTTCAGTAATGGAATAAGCTCAGAAAATATATAAAACTTAAAGAATACTTTGTCAAAAGTGTTATGGAAAAGCCTAAATCCTAATAATAAGGTTAAGATTGAGAAAGTTCCTATTAAGAGATTAAGTAGGCCTGCTGTTGACTTTGTCTCACCCAGCTGTATCAATATTCCATCTGGATTGCTTAAGTGGTAAATTACAGTGCTACAGTAAAATAGCAAAAAATAATAACCTTCAGTTTTCCCTGGAGTATATTGACCTTTTTCCTAGGCTTCAAGCTCCTTTGAATCTTGTTAATGTTTAATTCATACAGCAAATGAATGAAAAGGTAGAGTTTTCAATTTGTAAAACATCAGTGAGCATTGCAAAATGAGAGGGAAACATGACTTGGTTATTTTACCTGATTTTAATAATGAACTAAGTTAATTTAAGAGCAGCAACCATGGCTTTTTCCACTTGTGAGAAAGTAAGGCAAATCTCTTGCTAATTACATTAGTCATGTCTTTTAATTCCCCATTCATAAATATCTGTGACCATAATCTTAAATTATTTTCTTTCATAACAAATTCAAAAAACTAAGATATATTTGAATGCTATCATGTTAGAAAAATATTTTAAATAATGGCAATAACAAGAAGTATATAATTAACAGGTTGAATTGTGTCCACCAAAAGAGAATTGCTAGGTTTCAGAATATTTTAAGAAGACTAGACATAATAGCATGTTCCTGCTATTATGTTCATAGGGAAGAACGAAGACTGAATTTTGGGAAACAGTTTTGACTGTGATAAAAAATATTTATTTTTTAGTATTATTATCTATCTCTCAAACATTATAAATACAGAGAATTTAAATAAATAGGTCTTTAAGAACTTGTTGTTTCTAAAACTAATTGGGCACTATGAAGTAGTATGAGCATGGTAACAGTCAGCCCCACCCATGATGAAGTAGCTATGTGGTGCCCATGACCACTGGCTGCTGCTTAAGAAATGAGGGCAGGGACCAAGTATTTAATCAAGAGTTATTCTGGGCTGACTTTTTTGTGAGGTATATTATATGTACTGAATAATGAATTGCAGGAAAAAATCTGTGAAATAGAAAATGACCTTCTTTAACAAATGATGACATTGAGAGTCTCTATGGCTCCTGTAATTTACCATAGCCTAGGAGGCAAAGTTCAAAGTTAAACCAACTTCTCTTTTGTTCCACAACCGTATTGTCCAAAACTTGACCTTAAATTAAAATATTGAATAATTAATTAAATGCTAAATCGATTGCCCTAGTGTAATTACTGAGGATGATTTACAGGGCAAACTTAATTTACAGAAAGTCTACTTTGTTTCTCCTTTGTTCATTCCTATGTTTCATCCTAGTATTTAATACTGAGCTCTAAAATTGGAAAAAAATTATTCCTTATAGTAAATTTACTAGCAAAAGCAATGACACCGCTTGCAGTTTCTTCTACCTTCTACTGGTTTATAGGTGAAAGATTTTCAGAATGTAGATTAAATAAAGCTGCACTCATTTTTAGGCATTTAGTTTAACTTCTTAATAACATCATTAGAGAAGAGTCACAGACATTACAGGAGAGCAACTCATTCCTGGAGCTCAGTCCTCCCATCCTTTGAAACTGAGACAAACATTCATTGGTCCCTGCATTCAAGGCTAGTTTCTTCAGAAATTAGAAAGCGAATGTGAATGAGGCTAAGAGGGCTGGTCTTTTTTTAGGCAACCAAAGGAGAGAAGTTTTGACAGTATTATACATCATAGCAACGTCCTGTCAGATTCTTAGAGTAGTACAAAATTATCACAGTTCTACTGTACAGTTAATAACTCCATGTCCATCTAGTCTTACCATCACTCACATCCCAAAATGCCAACCTGTATTCCCTTTGTCTAATCCAGCGACCACCTGCAATCCTATGCTGTGCTACCCCTTTCTGATTAATCTCTGTTAGCTGTTTTTTGACTGTCCTTACTGTGCCCTCTGAAAATCCCTTATGTTCTCAACCTCTTGACTGAAAGTTCTTTTCTAAACTTGAGCATAATAGAAACTTGACTTCCTATCCACACACCCCATGACATCTCCCATGTCAGTGTTATTGTACAGTGTCCCTCTACGTAAGCGTGTTGACCCCTTAGCTCCAGTATTCTTCTCCCTTCTGAGTCCAGTGAGGATGTGGAACATTCTGTGGAACACTAGGTCAGGATTGAGAAATGTGCTTAAATATGCTAATGAGCAGCCATCGGAATCTCAGTGCTCTCTACATCTTTCATCTTTGCTTTTTTAAATAGTTCTGTAATATTCCACATTTTGGGGGGCCAATTTCTTTTTTTGCCAGTCCAGCAAACATAAAACACGGCTATTCCATGTTTTTTTGTCATTTAAGAAATCAGTTAATACTGGGGTATAATTTTCTAATTCTCAAGAAAGCAACATTGATTCAACTTGGGTGAAGGTTCTCCTCTGGTCTAATCACTATGACTGTGGTGCGGTAGACTATCATTTTGCACATCTAATTGTCTGGAACTATATGAACATATAAAGAGTGAGAAGGAAATCTCCATATGGTGGAGCTGGGCCGACATCTTTATAGCATCTCGGTACTTAGAGCACAGAGTACTTATTTAGATTTGGATCTCAATTTTTCACATGGTTTCACTATTTCTCAGGGGATAATTCTACTTTCTACTTTACCGATAAATGAAGCCTTCTCCTCTTCCACATAGAATCTATTTTCCATCTGTTGCCATAATATGGAAACAGCTCCACAACAAGCACAAAATTTGGATAGGTTGTAAATTGAGCTTATGAATTAAGCATTGTGCTGATATAAAATCTGATGAAAATTGCACTAAATTAAAGGAAACGCAGTAAAATGTCTCTAATGACTAAAAATCAAGCTACAAAATAAAATCCTAGTCTATTTAACATATTTAAATTTATTCTCTCCCTTTTCAAGGCTCAAATAGTGGCTTAAATATATGGGCTTATAATTCCTACTGTTTACTAAATTCTACTTTGGCAGTAGAGTTCATCTCTTCTAACCTACATAGGACTCAGGCAATTCCCCTCCACCCTGCTCTGCACATCTTCAACTTTTTCTTCTACACGGGACCATCAGATTGACATAAAAATGTGTTATTTCTCCTACCTTAAAAAGCAAACAATTAAGAACAAACAAAGTCATAAAGCTCTTTTTAGCCCCACTTTCCACTCCAGGTACTACCCCATAGCAAAACCCTTTAAAACCGTTGTATATAACAACTATTTTCAATGTTCTTCTCCCATTATCTCTGATACCCACCATGCTACTAACAATGTTCTCAGCCAGGGTGTTAGTGCTCTCCACGCTGCTACTACTGATGCAAATTCTCAGCCCTCATCTCACTTGCCTATCAGCACCACTTGGTACAGACTATCCATTCTGATCCTTCACTTAGCTTCCTTGATGCCTCACTCTGTAAGTCTTTTTCCTAAGCCAATGATGTTCCTCCTCAGCTTCTTTTGTGGATTCTACTTCATCCTCAAAGCTCATATTGTAGTATCACTGGCTCATTCCTCAGTCCTTACCTGTATCTACAGTCACTCCTTTGGTGATTTCATCCCATGTCATGGCTTCAAATACTTTCTATATAATAACTCCCAGATTTATGTTTCCATCCAAGATCTCTCCTACTAAATCAGATTCAGATATCCAAGCTGTCTGCGCAAAATCTCTACTTAAATATCTAATGGACAGCTCAACTATAATTTGTCCAAAACTAATCTCCTGAATTCTGCTATGTCCAGACGAATCTGTTGCTTTTTAGGTTTCTGCCATCTCAGTTACTTCCAATTCTATTGCTGTAGAATAGTACCTTCATATATACACCTCATATGTAATATTTAACTGAATCTTGTTTGCTCTGCTTTGGGAACATTCAAATTCTGAGATTATTCACCACCTCCACTGCTTACAGCCTGATCTGACATCTTCAACAACTCTCGCTTGGATTACTGCAATTGCTTCCTAATCAATTTCCTGATTCCTCTCCTGCCTTCTACTGTATATTTTTAACTGAGCAGTAAGTGGAATCATTTTAGAAACAAAATTCAGATCATGACACTTTCCTGCCCAAAACTTTCCAGTGAGTTTACGACTCACTCAGAATAAAACCCATAGTTATTTGCTAAGTGATGTGGCACCCTGCTCCCTCTCTGACCTCATTTTCTCTTACTTTATCAGCATTTCTTATTCCTTGCTACTGTTTTATTTCTTCCCATATCAATTTTCAAGTGATGCATTATGCATTTTTCTCTTAATTTTGATTATTTTTAGTTCTCTCTCCTCTAGTATATTAATTCCATGAGGTCATCTACTGTTGTAAATTTTCCTTTTGGCTCTATCCCTAGCACTCAGAGTACTTGGCACTTAACAAGTCTAAAAGTATTTGCTATATGATTTGAAAAAAAAAACCATAAAATACCTCTCTCTATGAAAAGCCTGGGAATTCTGCTAGTTCCCTTCTGGGTTCCCTTTCCCTACACTTAGTCACTACCTGAAACTTTGAATGAGACTCCATTCCCCTGAAAGTAATGAGTAAGAGGAGGCCATTGTCCCTTCACCTTACTATGCTACCCCTTCACTCTCTCCTTGGTTACCACCATGGAAAATCTAGGTGAAGAGGGTCTGCAGTGATTTTAGAAAGAAATTGGAGGATAAGTGAAAGTAATTAATTTATTTATTAATTTGTTCAAAAACTATTTATTATCTTGAAATTCCTTGTGAGTCTGAAAGGAATTGCTACTAGGCATTTAGACCCTTCACCAGGAAACAGTCACCTTTGAGATCGACATGCAATCCATATTCTTTGACCTCAGGTGTTCGCTCCCTCCAAAACCATTTTTATTAAGCTTCCCTATAAATCATCATAGCTCCCCAACCAATTTATTTCTCAATGATTCCAACCCTGTACCACCACCACCTTCTGAAATTCCTTATAGAAAATCCTAAAATATCTTTAAACCTGAAGTAGTATCCTCTCAAGGACTCAGTGAGCTATTTTGTAAAGTCATTGCAGTCCTAATCTTATAGTTTGTGTCTTTTTATTAGAAAAGGAGGGTTGAGAGTAGCATGGAGTAGGTGAACTCTTCTTGGTTAGATTTCCTTTATGATATTTTTACTAGAGTAATTGTTAGGCAACAGATATATTCTACTGTTGCACCTATTTTTTTTTTTTTTTTTTTGAGATGGAGTTTCATTCTTCTTGCTCAGGCTGGAGTGCAATGGCACAATCTCAGCTCACTGCAAGCTCCGCCTCCTGGGTTCAAGTGATTCTCCTGCCTCAGCCTCCCTAGTAGTTGGGATTACAGGCACAAGCCACCATGCCCAGATAATTTTTTGTATTTTTAGTAAAGACGGGATTTCACCATATTAACCAGACTGCATCAGGTGATCCACCCGCCTCCCAAATTGCTGAGATTACAGGCGCGAGCCACCATGCCCGGCCCTGTTGCACCTATTAAATATATTTACATCTTTAGAAAGAGAATGTGTTTTCAGGGAGACAAAAATCTAAATTGTGAAATAATTATTTACCAATTAAAAAGTTTCTTTGTTTTCTTGAACTATCACAAAATCAGCATGCACATTTGTTGTAATATCTATCACTATTCCAACAGGATACGTTCTTAAAGAACTTGACAAAATAATGCAAAACTATATTTGTGGGAATCATATGTAGATAAAGCTAAAATTCTTATTATGAAAAAGAAAGAATTGTTGTTACTACCTAATTACAAATGTATTTCAATAAAATAAGAATAAAAACAGTGTGGCACTAATGTGAAAAAGAACATATATTTTGACTCACAATTAATAGCCCAAAAAAGAAACTTTCATATATCAGACAATTTAGTGTAATCCATATGGAATTTCAAAAACATGAGAATTGTATATACAATAAATGGTCCTGAAATCATTAATTGCATACTGGTAAAAAATAGTTTTCAAATTCATGCATGAAACAATTTTCAGATATAAAAGAAGAGAGAAAAATTATTTTGAAAAATTATCAGAAATGTTGGCTGAAGGATCTGATAACATGCTACAAAACACAGGGAAAAAAATCACAATTTTAAGTAGAGTATCATAATGAGCAACACATTTTAGAAAACTAAGCAGTGTTGTATATGATATATACATATCTAACTAAGCAATGTTATATATGATATATACATATACGTTAATGGGAAATATTCATTTCTAAATATGAAGACTGATTTGTCTTTGTATATAAACAAAAAAGCCGAAGGCTAGAAAGCTACTGGTAGGAATTTTACTCTCAGAAGTATTTTTGCTTTATTTTATTTTTCCACCAGCCCTAAGTTAAAAGGGCACAGAATGAATCTTGGCAGCTTCAAATGCTCTGTCTCATGTTCCTGAGGTGCCATCTGGCAGAGGACTCGACTGCAGACAGCGCTTAATGACCATCCTGGCTGACAGCTATTACGGATGCGTCACTGCTACTGTTGCACGATCTGTGAGTAATTCTAACTAGAAGGATGACAGTCACAAATCTCAACAGAGTGTTAGGTTATTTTCCATTCCAAAAGCCTTTTAAGAATGTGATATTTAGCAAGAGCAAGTAGACTGGTTAACAAAGGTGGAACATGTCCCCATATGTAATGAAATAGTCAATAAATGTAAAGGCACAATGCAGACAGCACAGTTTTGTTCTGAGCAGTCCTGCTGCAGGACATCTTTGTTGAAAGGTAAGAACAATTCATTTGCTCAAAATCCAAATCCAGAAGCCAGCAATGGTTTGAACTTCAAACAGAATGAAGACATGTGTCATCTCAGACAAGAACATGTCTAATACATATTTCTTACACAAACTAAGACTTAAATGTGGGGAAAAAGTAGAAAAGAAACCAAAAGAAAGCTGAAATGAAAATGAGAAATGTAGAGCACAAAATGAGATGTGAGAAACAAAGAAAGTATTCTCGGTTGTTAATTTTTACTAAAGTAACTACTCATGACACTACACTAACAGTTCTGGTGTGTAAGAGAACTTATTGATGGCCTATTCCACCATAAACTTAGAAATCTCATTCAAAAGAAATCATTAAAGTCTCACCACATCAAAAGGAATATTTTATGTTTTAAGGCACTTCACTTCTACAGAAAAAAGTCTACTTTGTTTTTGGTTTTAAGAAACTAACTCACCTATATAAATTAATCATTTTTATTTGTAGAATTTTGCCTTCAGCTAAAATATTGGCAGGTAACAAAAGGAAATAATGACCTGTAGTCCCTATTTTCTATCTATGTATTGTACTACAAAGTTACATTTAAATATTTGTGGGGATAGCATCAAAATAATACATTGCAATTGTGTGTAAAGAACTGATTTAGTCTGCATAAAATAAATGGCATGCTTTCATATATAAATGATATGATGGATCACCATTTATTCTTTCAGGGAGAGCTTTGTATACGCCCTGCATGTGCCAGATCCTGGACCTGCTAAGATGGGGAAATGACATCCACTCTTGCCTCAAGGAACATGTTGTCAGGAGATACGTAATCTGATGTTTTCCAATAACATGAATGAGATAGATGTATTCAGTCACCAATCTTCTCTGGTCTTTACCACATTTTTACCAGTGTTGTGGTTTTGTTAGAGAGATGACTGACAAAGATGGGATAAGGCAAGAGAAGTTGAATATTCTGTGATCAACAGAAGAAATGATGTTTAGGCATATATGATATCCCTACACTCACTTTCAACCACATTAATGTTCTGATACTTTCTAAACAAAGGCACATGAAAAGAAGGACAGGTCTCTTACAGATGGAGGTCTAAAGTTAGCTCATCTTGCAGGAAGCAGTAGTCCAAACCATCATGTAATTTAGAAGCAATGTCAGATGCTAAAAATTCACATGTAGGCAACAGTCTTTGGTCACCTTGGAAAATTACTTTTATTTTCCATCTTTGCTGAGGAATAATTGACAAATTAAAATTGTATATATGTAAGGTGTGCAACATGTTGATTTCATATACACATTATGAAATGGAAGTTAATTAACATATTCATCACCTCACATAGTTTACTTGTGTATGTGTGTGTGTAGTGAGAATGCTCAAGATTTACTCTTAGCAGATTTCAAGTATACAATCCAACATTATTAGCTGTAGTCATCATGCTGTACATAGAGGCACAGAATGTATTCATTTTATGACTGAAATGATATGGTTTGTATCTGTGTCTCCACCCAAATGCCATGTCGAATTGTAGTCCCCAGTGGTGGAATAGGACTTGGTGGGAGGTGATTGGATCATGTGGATGGTTTCTAATGGCTTAGCACCATCCCCCTAGTGCTGTTCTCATGATAGAGTTCTCAGGAGATCTGAGTGTTTAAAAGTGTGTGCTACCGCCTCACCCCTTTCCCCTCCTGTCATGTGACTCTTGCCTGTTTCCCCTTTGCCTTCCGCAGTGATTAAAAGCTTCCTGAGGCCTCCCCAGAAGCTGAGCAGATGCCAGCATTATGCTTCCTGTACAGCCTGCAGAACAGTAAACTAATTAAACCTCTTTTCTTTATAAATTACCCAGTTTCAGGTATTTCTTTATAGCAGTGTGAGGAGGGACTAATAGACGAAATTTTATAACCTTTGACCCACATTTCTCCACTTTCCTTTCTCCCCTCGGCCCCTGGCAGCCACCATTCTATTCTCTGTTTCTATGATTTTGACTATTTCAGATTACACACATAAGTGAGATTATACAGTAATTGTCTTTCTGTATCTGGCTTATTTCATTTAGCATAATGTCTTCCAGCTTTGCTCATGTTGTCACAAATGGCAGGATTTCTTTCTTATTTATACCTAAATAATATTTTATTATACACTACATTGTTTTTATCCATTCATCTATTTATGGACATTTTGATGGACCACTTAGGTTGTTTTGCTAGATTAGGTATTGAAAATAAAGCTGCTTTTTAAAAACTTGGAGACACAAATAAATGAAAAGATATTCTGTGTTCATGTATAATAAGAATTAATACTGTTAAAATGCCCATACTGCCTAAAGCATTCTACATATTCAATGCAATCCATATAAAAATTCCATGGTATTTTTCACCAAAATAGACAAAAATTACAAAAATTTGTATGGGCTCACAAAAGGCCCCAAATAGCCAAAGCAATTCTGAATAAAAAGAAAAAAGCTGGAGACATAATGCTATCTGATTTCAAATTATATTACATACCTATAATAATCAAAACAGTATGATACTGACATAGAAACAGACACCTAGGCCAATACAAGAGGATAAAGAGCCCAGAAACAAGCCCACACATATATAGTCACCTAATCTTTGAAAATGGCACCAAGAATATACAGTGGGAAAATAAGAATCTTTTCAATGAATGATATTAAGAAATGTAAATATCCACATGCAAAAGAATGAAATTGGATGCTTATTTTATGCCATACACAAAAATTGACTCAAGATGAATTAAAAACCTAATCATAAGGCCTGAAGCTCTAAAACTTCTAAAAGAAAACATAGAAGGAAAGCTGTTTGACCTTGTTCTTGGCAATGATTTTTTTGCATAAGACACCAAAAATACAGATGAAAAAAGCAAAAATAAGCACAAGAGACTATAACAAACTAAAAATCTTATGTACAAAAAAAATCAACAAAATGAAAAAACAATTTATGGAATGGGAGAAAACATTTGCAAACCATACATCTCATAAGGTGTTAATATTCAAAATATATAAAAACTCATACAACAAAATAGCAAAAAAAAAAAAAATACACAATTTTAGAAATGAGATTTGAATAGATGCTGTTCCCAAAGCCATCAGAAAAATATCCAACAGACATTTAAAAATGTGTTCAACATCACTAATCATCGGTGAATTGCAATTGAAAACCACCTTATACATGTTGGAATAAACATTTTAAAAAGACAAGAAACAACAAGTGTTGGCAAAGGTGTAGAAAAAAGGGAATCCTTGTACACTATTGATGAGAATGTAAACTGGTGCAGTCATTATGAAAAATAGTACAGAGATTTCTCAAAAAATGAAAAATAGAACTACCATATGATTCCTCAATTCTATTTCTATGTATGTACCCAAAGGAAATGTCCATCCTGAGCAATTATTGAATGTTAACACAGCTTACATGAAATTAGAAAGTGAGTTCGGAAGTGGAGATGCCCTTTTATCTTCAAAGGAACTCTTTCTTCCTAACCTCAAGCAATATTTTGTAAGCTCCTGAAAGACAGATATGCAACAGTCAATACATGTCAAGAAATAATAATTACTAAATGATAAGTGTAATCTTCAGAAATAAACAAATTCTATATCTTGCAAAGTCAAACTGTGTGAGAATATTTAATGTATACTAACATTTACATCGCCTCACATACTTACATTTTATGGTGAGAATGTTTATGTGTACACTTTTAAGTAATTTTCTAATATCCATTATTATTAAATGTACTTATATAACTCTACTGTCCATTTCTTTACTCTTATCTTTATATTTTTCAGATTTATCTATTATTCATGTTTATATACATATATGTGTGTATGTAAATCCATGTTTAATTTTATATTTTGAATGTCAAATAAATAGTAAGAATTATCATCATTTTATCAATGGGTATAAAATTTTAGGGCTATAATACAGCCATTCCTTTTATAAAATTTTGTGCTAAAATATTATGGAAACACCTTAAACACATTATAGGTTATTTCAGTTTCTTAAATAATGTATTCTAAATGCAATATACTTTTAAATAATAGTGTCCATTGTCTGCACTCCTGTTTATTAATTCTGGTTAATTTGGGTTATAAAAATATGGAGTGTCTTTAGAGAACTTTATACAACAGCCTTCTAACTCTTTAGTTTGCCATGTGTTTCTCCCATGCCAAAATTTCCTTAGAACCCCTAAAGTGATATTTTTATAATACAAAAGTGATTGCCATTTATGTTTAAAATAAAACAAAAATTAAAAACCTTTATATTTTGAACATTGACTAAAGTCTGCATTCCTTAATAGGATATACAAGATTCTCAATATTCTTGTATCTTAACTCCAACACATCATTTTTAATTTTCCATTAATCTTTCAATTATGCCTCACATCCCAGCTACATTAAATGCTTCAGTTCACCAAGTGCATTTCATTATAACAAATATTTATTGGACATCTTTTTTTTAATAAAGCAATTTCAATAATCATTTATGCATGTTCTCTCCTTTGTTTAGAATAATCTTTTCCACCAGTCATTGGCTAGGAACTCCCTTTTGATTTTCATTACCCAGTCCCATACTCCACTATTAGAAAAATTTTGCTCAGCTCCCTCCTCGGAAATTTCAGAACATTTCCTCCTGCTTACTTGATGATAATTGTTTATTTACATATCTATATCCTGTGGGATGAAATGAGTCTTCTCAGTTATAACTGAGTTATACGAGTTATAATTCATGGTTTTGTTATTGATTTGAGGTTGAACTGAGGGAAAAATTCAATTCTTGTATATTGAAGTTTGGGTCTTCCCTGAAAGTAGAGGAATTCATGGTATTCACCAGTTGAAGAAATAGCATGTACCTCAGGATGTACAACTAAACTAAGAAGGAAACTTCTAAGTAAACTTGGGAGAGAGAGAACTACAAACTCTCATTCTCTCGATAATCATTTTCCAAATCAAAGATGTCTAGCAGATTGCCCCTGCCTGAGATCTTGTGTAGTGGTTACTTCTATGCAGACAATGGACAGGAGCTGAGAAGAAAAGCAACAATGTTCTTGAAACTAGGGCTGGAAGAAAACAAACCCTAATGGTAATTGGATTAATATGGGATTCTCAAGCTCATAGTAAAAAATTATGTAACATTAGAAATATATACCTTTTTAAACAACTTTTTTGGGCATTAACTACATACAATAAAATATATGCCCACTTTGTCCAGGTTCAGTAGGTTCTGCCTATGATGCCAGAACTTTGGGAGGCTGAGGCAAGAGGATCACTTGAGTCTAGGAGTTCAAGATCAGACTGGGCAACACAGTGAGATCCTACTTCTATATAAAACGTTTAAAAATAGCCAAGCATGGTGGCTTGCACCTATGGTCCCAGCAACTCAGGAGGATGAGGTGGGAGGATCACTTGAGCCAAAGAGGTTGAGGCCTCAGTGAGCCATGATGGTGATGACGCTGCACTCCAGTTTGGGAGAGAGTGAGACCCTGTCTCAAACAAGCAAAAAAAAAAAAAAAAGAATCACCCATTTTAAGTGTACAAATGATTTTAGCAACAGAGTCATACAACCATTACCAGAATCCAGTTTTAGCATTGTATCACCCTAAAAATATCTTTTCTGGCCATTTGTGGCCAATTCTTTCTCCCATCCTAAGTGCCAGGCAACCTCTGACCTGTTCTTTTTGTACAGATTTGCCTTTTCTGGGCATTTCATATAAATGAAATTATAAAAATATGTGGTTTCCTCTTTCTGGTTTCTTTCACTTAGCATAATGTTTTTACATTCATATTGTAGCATGTATCAGAAGTTTATTCTTTTCGTCATTGCTATATAGTACTCCACTGTATGATAGATCACATTTTATTTATACATTTAGGTGTTTGGATTGTTTCCAGTATGGGGCTACTATAAATAATGCTATTGTGAAAATTCATGCATATGTCACTGTATGGAAATATTCTAATATACATTATTATGTAAAATAATACATTATTATATACTTAAAATTATGGGTAGATTCCTAGGAGTGGAATTACTTGTTGTATAATAAGCTTATATTTAACTTTTATGAAACAAATTTTTTTCCAAAATAGCTGTGACATTTTAAATTTTTATCAGCAACATGTGAGACTTCCTGTTTCCCCATATCTTCAACAACACTATCTTATTGATTATTTCAATTTTAGTGGGTGAAGTAGAATCTTACAGGAGTATTAATTTATATTTCCCTTATTGCTAATGTTCAGCACTTTTCATGTGCTCATTATTCATTCTTATGTGTTCCTTGGTGAAAATTCTACAAAAATACTTTGCCCATTTTTAATTTGGGTTATCTTATTATTGAGGTACAAAGATTCTTTATATAATATCCTGGATAAAAGTCCCTTATAAGATGCATAATTTGAAAATATTTTCTGTCACTCTGGAACTGGTCTTTTCATTTTTTAATGATACTATTGAAGTATAAATGTTTATACATTTTATGAAGTCCAATTTATTGATTTTTTTTGTTATAGATGATATTAAAATATATTTGCCTAATTCAAGGTCACAATAATTTTATGCTATGGTTTCTTCTAAATATTCTATAGTTTTAGCTCCTACATTTAGACTATGACTTTTCCTGGGTTAATTTCATGTAGGACAGCACGTAAGAGGCTATACCCAGCTTTGTGCCAATGGATATCCAATTACTTCATCACCATTTGTTGAAAAAACCTATCATTGATTGAAAATAAATACATCACAAATATAAGAATTTCTTTCAGAACACTTAATTCTTTCATTGATCTATATCAGTGGTTCTCCATTGGGAGTTATTTTTCTCCACAAAGGATATTTCTCAATATCTGATATGGTTTGGATGTTTGTTCCCTCCAAATCTCATCTTGAAATGTGATTCCCATTGTTGGACATGAGGCCTGGTGGGAGGTGATTGAATCATCGGAGTGGGTCCCTCGTGAATGCCTTAGCCTCATCCTCTTGATGATAAGTGAATTCTCGCTCAGTTACTTTCCATGAGGTGTAGTTGTTTATAACAGTCTGGGATCTTTCTTCTCTCTCGGTCCTGCTTTTCCCATGTGATATGCTGGTTCCCCTGAATATACCAGCATGAATGCAAACTTCCTGAGGCCATCACTAGGAGCCAATGACATGCTGGCACTCTACCTGTATGGCCTGCAAAGCCAGGAGACAAGCTAAACCTCTTTACTTTATAAATTACCCAGTCACTGGTATTTCTTTATATCAACACAAAAACAGCCTACCACAGTATCTGAAAATATTTTTTATTGTCATTACTTGGGAGTGAAGGATAGTACCAAAGATGTTGCTAAAAATCCTGCAAAGTACCACTTCTCCAAAAAGAAGAATTATATACCACTGAATAAATATGTATATTTAATAATATCTATATTGTATTATCCAACTCTAAAATATGCATAATCTAGTGTCAGTACACACTATGTTGATTCCCATATCTTGTAATAAGTTTTGAAATTAGGATATAATGTCTCTCAGTTTTGTTATTATTTTCAAAATTGTTTTAGTCATTCTGGGTTTTTTTCATTTGCATATAAAGTGTAGAGTCAGTTTACTTCCCAGAAAAGAAAACAAAAGCCTATTGGGATTTTGATTATTGTTGCATCAGATCATTTTTGAGAGAACTGCCATCTTAATAATATTGGATCTTTCAATCCATGAATATAGAATGTCTCTCTAGTTAATTACATTTCCATTAATTTTTCTCAGAAATGCTTTTGTCATTTTCATTAAGATTTTCATTTATATTGCTAAATATGTTTTTATTTCATTTTTTGATTCTATAGAAAATGAAATTGTTTTCATAATCTTGTTTACAGATGTTCATTGTCACTACATAAACAGACAGTTATGTATTACTTAACCACAGAGATATATTCTAAGAAATGTGTTTGTAGGCAATTTCATCATGGTGCAAACATCACAGAGTGTACTTAAACGAATCTATATGATTTGGCCCACTTCTTACCTAGGCTATATAGTATAGTGTATTGCTCCTGGACTATGAACCTGTACAGCCTGCTATTGTGCTGAATGCTGTCAACAATTATAACACAATAGTAAGTATCTATATATCTAACCATATCTAAAAATAGAAAAGATATAGTGAAAATGCAACATAAAGCATAAAAAATGGTACATTTGTGTAGGCTACTTACTGTGAATGAAGCTTGCAGGACTGGAAGTTGCTCTGGGTGAGTCAGTGAGTGAGTAGTGAGTCAGTGTGAAGGCTCAGGACATTACTGCACATGGCTGTAGATTTTATAAACACTTCAACTGTCTTGTAATAATACTTAGCTTAAAACACAAACACATTGTGCAGCTGAAAAAAATATTTTCTTTACATCTTTATTACCTAAACATTTTTCTATTTTCAATGTTTCAATTTTTTAAATTTTTTTGTTAAAAATTAATACACCAGCATATACATTAGTTTAGGCCTATACAGGGTAAAGATCATCAATATCACTGTCCCCTTGTCCCGCTGGAAAGCTTTCAAGGGCAATAACACTCATGGAGCTGTCAACTCCTATAATAACAATGCCTTCTTCAGGAATACTTCCCGAAGGACCTGCCTGAGACTGTCTTAGAGTTAAGTTTTTTTTTTTTTTAATAAGCAGATGTTCACTCTAAAATAATGATAAAAAGTATAGTAAACACTATGTGTGCTAACCTGTTTTATGCCACTAATAAAGACATACCCAAGACTTGACAATTTACAAAAGAAGGAGATTTAACAGACTTACAGTGTCACGTGGCTGGGGAGGCCTCACAATCATGGCAGAGGAGCAAGTGACGTCTTACATGGATGGCAGCAGGCAAAGAGAGAGAGAGGGCCTGTGCAGGGAAACTCCCATTACTAAAACCACCAGATCTCTAGAGACTTATTCACTATCATGAGAACAGCGTGTGAAAGACTCACTTGCATGATTCAATTATCTCCCCCTGGGACCCTCCTTCCTACAATACGTGGGAATTATGAGAGCTACAAGATGAGATTCGGTGGGGGACACAGAGCCAAACCATATCACTATGTGGTAGGAAATTTCAGTTGCATTATAATTTTGTGGGACCACCATCATATATATGATCCATCATTGACCAAAAACATCATTATGTGGTGCATGATTGTATAAATAAGTTTTATATATGAACCTTGCATTTTGAAAATTTGTTGAATGCATTTATTAGACCCAGTAGTACTTTTTCTGTATTTCTTAGGACTTTCTATATACGAGATCATGTTGATTGTAAATTAAGACAGTTTTACTTTCTTCTCAAACTGGACATCTTTTTCTTTCAACGTCATTACATTTTATTTTTTGTGTAAAACTTTATTGAAATATAATTCACATACCATCATATACATCCTACTAAAGCATACATTTTAGTGCTTTTTGGCGTGTTCACAGAGCTGTGCAACCATCATCACTATCAAATTCCAGAACAGTTTTGTCACCCCAAGAAGAAACCCCATGCCTATTAACAGTCACTTCTCACTTTCTCTCCCCTCAGCCCCTGGAAACCACTAATCTTCTTCCTGTCTCCATTAATTTGCCTCTTCTGGTATTTCATATAAATTTAATCGCATAGTATGTGGCCAATTCTATCTGGCTTCTTTCAGTTAGCAAAATATTTTCAAGGTTTCTGCATGTCATAACATATATCAGGAAACCAATGACTGAAGAACATTACATACATCTGCTTATTCATACATCATTTGGTGAGCATTTGAGTTACTTTTTTATTATACATAATACAGTTATGCATATTTGTGTACACATTTTTGTGTGGACGTATGTTTTCCATTTTATTGGGTATTTACTCAGGAGTAGAATTGCTGCATTACATGGTAATTTGGGGTTTAAATCTTTTAGGAACTGGCAAACTGTTTTAAAAGTGACTGCACCATTTTGCATTCTTACCGTCAGTGTATTATTTGCATTTTCATAATGACTTATGATGTTTAACATCTTTTAATGCCCTTATTGGTCATTTGTAGAATTTCTTTGAATACATGTCTATTTAAGTCCTTTTCCTTTTTTTTTTTTTTTTTTTGAGACAAAGTCTCGCACTGTCACCCAGGCTAGAGTGCAGTGGTGCGATCTTGGCTCACTGCAACCTCTGCCTTCCAGATTCAAGTGATTCTCCTGCCTCAGCCCAGGCACGTGCCACCATGCCTGGCTAATTTTTTTTTTTTTTTTTTTAGTAGAGACAGGGTTTCACCGTGTTAGCCAGGATGATCTCAATCTCCCAACCTCCTGATCTGCCTGCCTCAACCTCCCAAAGTGCTGGGATTACAGGCGTGAGCCACCACACCTGGCCCCATTTTAAAAATTAGGTTACTTGTGTTTTTTATTACTGAGGCATGTCTTAGCTCAGTCTATCACAACAAAATGCCACAAACAAGGTGGCTTACACAACAGAAATTTATTTCTTACAGTTCTAAAGATTGAAAAGTCCAAGATCCTGGTCCTAGCATGGCCAGGTTTTGGTGGAATCTCTCATTCTGACTTATAAATAGCCACCTTCTTTTTGTATCCTCACCTGTTAACAAAAATAGCAAACACCCTTATATCTCTTCTTATAAGTGATCAAATAACATCATGAGAGTCTCACTCTTATGGCCAAATCTAACCCTCATTAATTCTGTATAGGCCTTGTCTCCAAATAAATTCACATTACATGCTAAGGCTTCAAAATACGAATTTTAGGGGGATGGAAATATTTAATTCCTAATGAGGTATGAGTCCTTAGTATATTCTGAATATAAGTAACATGTCGCATATATAATTTGTAAATATTTTCTCCCTTTCTGCATATGGCCATTTGTCCAATGGAATTCATTAAAGCACAAAGGTTTTTAATTGTCATTAAGTGCAATTCAACTTTTTTTGTACCTTGTGCTTTTGTCATTATATCTAAGAAAATACTGCCCAATAACCTAAATTCTGGAAGATTTACTCCTATACTTTCTTCTAATAGTTTTACGTATTTTTCGTACATGTATGTGTATGATTTAAGTTAATTTTATATTATATGAGTTACTTTTTTAGTTTACTTTCATATATGACGTGAGATGTAGTACAATCTTACTTTTTTGAAGGTATATAGCCATTTGTTGCAACTCCATTTGTTGAAATGATTATTCTTTCTCATCTGATGAACCTTCACACTCTTGTCAAAAAATGATTTACCATGGAGGCAAAGTAAGGGTTGATTCATGGACTCTGAATTCTATCCCATTGATCTATATGTATATTCCTATGCCAATAATATGTGATCTTGTTTATTATGGCTTTGTGATAATTTTAGAAATCGAAAGTATAAACCCTTCAAATTTGTTCTTCTTTTTCAAGATTCTCTGATTATTCTGGATCATGGCATTTTCATATGAATTTTAATATCAGTATGTCAATTTCTGTAACAAAGTCAATTGGAATTTTGATAAGAATTACATTGAATAGGTAGATCAAGTTGATGAGTATTGCCATCTTGACATTATTAAGTCTTCTGATGTATGAACATGAGATGTGTTTCTATTAATTTAAAAATAATTTATTAAAGATGTTTTGTAGTCCACACATGAAAGTCTTGCTCTTCTTATGTTAAATTAATGACTATTTTATTTTTGATGCTACTATAAATGGAATTATATTCTTAATTTACTCTCTGTTTCTTGCCAGTATATAGAAATAAAATTTATTTTTGTATATTGATCCCACATCCTGTAACCTGATAAACTCATTTATTAGTTCTGATAGGTTTTTTAGTGAATTTTCAAAGATTTTATATATGCAAGACCATATCTCTATGAATAGAGACTGTTTTATTTCTTGAAATCTGGATGCTTTTTTTTTATTGTTCTGGTACAATTGTTCTAGCTCTGATAAAATGTTGAATATAATTGACAAGAAGAGACATCCTTGTCTTGTTTCTGATCTGAAGCAGAAAATTTTAAGTGTCTCACTATTCAGTATGGTGTTAGCTGTATGCTTTTTATAAATATCTCATCAATTTAGATAATTTGCCTTCTTGGTTATTGAGTGCTATTATGAAAAATACTGAATTTTGTCAAATGCTTTCTCCACATCACTTGAGATTATTATATGAAGTTTCTGTGAAGCTGAAAATGTCTTAATTTCTCCTTTTTTATGGAACATAGTTATGTAGATATATAATTCTTTTTTTTACAATAGATCGGTTTTAACATTTTTAGTATGCCATTCCAATGCTTTCTGGTTTCCATAGCTTCTGATCAGGAGTTAATGTTCATCTTATTGAAGACTTTCATTCCTGATGAGTTGTTTCTCTCTTGCTGCTTTTAAGATCTTTTGTTTTTGGATTTGACAGATTGATTATAATATGTTTAAATTTAGATTTGCTTAAATCCATAGTAGGTGAAGTTTTTTTTAATTTGTAGGTTAATATTTTTCTTCCCTTAGGAAGCTATTTGTCATTATTCATTCAAATATTATTTCTACACTTTTATCTTTCTTCTATCCTTCTGAGAGCCACATTATATATGTGTTAGCACAGTGATGATGTCCTTGCGGGACTCTGAGGTTCTCCATTTCTCTTCACTCAGTATTATTTTCATTTCTCAGACTGGATAATTTTGATTAGCCTATACATAAATTCATAGAGTCTTTCTCCTGTCTACTCAGATATGCTTTTGCATCACTCAAGTAAAATTTTTAATTTCAATTATTTAACATTTTTACTTCAAAATTTTAATGTAGTTCTTTGTTTAAAATGATTTTTAACCTTTTTTGTTATTGTTTATGTAATAAGACACCATTCTCATATAATCCTTTATTTATTTATTCTATTTATTTATTTAAGACAGTGTCTTGCTGTGTCACCCAGGTTGGAGTGCAGGGGTGTGATCATAGCTCACTGAAGCCTCAACTTTACCAGGCTCAGGTGATCACCACAGCCTTCCAAGTAGCTGGAACTACAGGCATGTGCCACCGTGCCCAGATAATTTTCATACTTTTTTTGAGAGATGGAGTTTTGCCATGATTTCCCAGGCTGGTCTCAAATTCCTGGGCTCAAGTGATCCACACATCTCAGTTTCTCAAAGTGCTAGGAGTACACGTATGAGTCATTATGCCCAACCAATCCTTTAGTTCTTTACACATGGTTTTCTTTAGTTGTTTGAACATATTTACAGTAGTTCATTTGAAGTCTTTGTCCAGTAAATCTAATGTCAATACTTCCTCTGGTACAGTTCTGTTAATCTTCCTTCCCACACACTACATGGTCATACATTCTGGTTTCTTTGCATGTCTTGAAAATCTTTGAAACTGAACCCTTCTATAACTTAATCTGACAACTCAATATTAGACCACCCAGCCAGGGGTTGCCATTGTTGCTATTTGTTGTTGCCATTTGATGTTTGTTTAATTGTTTGATTACTTTTCTGGACTAATTCTGTAAAATTTGTATATTTTTAACTTTTCAAAAATTTTCAATTGTTATGTAAACACAATTATTGTACGTATTTGTGGAGTACATGTGATATTTTGATACAAGCATACAATGTGTAATGATCAAATCAGGGTAATTGGGGTATCCATCACCTCAAGTATTGATTATTTCTTTGTGTTAGAAACATTTCAATTCCATTCCTACAATTATTTTGAAATATGCAACAAGTTATTGTTAACTATATATTCTGTGTGTAGCTTCTGACATTTCTGCTTGGTTTGCCTGATGGTTGAACAGAGATTTTCTCACATGCCTTAAACAAGTAAGTCTATGAATCTTTGCTAAGTGGCTCTATGTTAACATTGAGACTTACCTCCAATGTTTGGTTAGGCAATTTAAACTTTACCTTTCCCTTCACTGCCTGTTTTCGTGGTTATTGTGATTGTTAAACTGTTGGTTTTTGAAGCTATCATGAAGTATAGAAGAGAAGGTGGGAATGTGGCAAATTAAACCACCACAAAATGTACTCTTATCTAGATTTAGCATTTTTATCAAAAATAAATACTGTTCAAATGGTTGCACGACTTTTTTTAATTTCCAGAATTCTGAAAAACATTGATTTTGATTTTTTTTTTTTTTTGCAAACATTTTTGTTGCTTTTATGGAGGAGTGGATTTTCAGAGATTCTTTCTCCGCCCTTCAATAAGGGGCTTCTTTCCTTTTTTCTTAAGGTAAAAAGTTAGATTACTTGCTTAATATCTTTCTTTTTTCTATTATAGGTGTTTATATCTATAAATCTCCTTTTTAGCAGTGTTGTAATGGTTTCCTATAAATTGAGATATGCTGTGATTTTATTTCATTCACTTCAAAATATTTTCCACTTTTTCTTTTTATTTATTCTTTTATCCATATGCTATTAACAAGTGTACTGCTTAACTTTCAAATATTTGTGGATTTCCCAAATGTTCTTTTGTTGTTTTTTCCTAATTCTGATATAATCAGAGAATATGCTTTGCATGATTTCAAATTTTTAAACATATTTAGACCTATTTCATGGTATAATGTATGCTCTATCTTGAGAAACGTTCCATGTGCATTTGACATAAATATATATTATGATTTTTTTAGGTGTAGTGTTCTATAAATATCAGTATTTCAATTGGTTTGGTACTATCTTTCAAGTATCTCATATCCTTGCTAATTTTTGTCTTGTTTTTCTATTAATTATTAAAAATAGGTTATTGAAATCTACAACTATTAGAGTTAAATTCTCTATTTCTCCCTTTAATTATGTCAGTTTTTGCTTTATGTATTTAGAGTCTCTGTTGTTCAGTATGTTTATATATATATATACACACATATATTCCCAATTAACTGACCTTTTTATCAGTATAAAACATTTTTCTCTTTCTCTAGTAATAGCTTTTTCTTAATGTCTATATTTTATTATATTTGCATATAATATATAAGTGACACTCCCAGATCACTTAAGTTTACTGTTACATAGTGTATATGTTTGTCTATCTTTTTTGATGTGGTTTGAATATTTGTTTCTTCCAAATCTCATGTTGAAACGTGATTCCCAATGTTGGAGGTGGGACCAGGTGGGAGATGTTTGGATAATGGGGGTGAATTTCTCATAAATAGTTTGGCACTATCCCGTTGGTGATAACTGAATTTTCTCTCAGCTACTTGACACAAGGTCTGGCTGTTTAAAAGAGTCTGGGACCTCCCCCTTCTCCCTCTCTTGCTCCCACTCTCACCATGTAATTTGGTGCTCGCCTTTGCCTTCCACCGTGGTTGTAAGCTCTCTGAGGCCTCACCAGAAGCAGATGCCAGAACCATGTTTTCTTTAAAGCCTGCAGAGCCATGAGCCAAATAAAACCTTTCTTTATAAATTACCCAGTCAGGTATTTATAGCAACACAATAATGGACTTTTACTTTCAACCAGTTTGTGTTTTTCAAACTAAAATGTGTCTCTTGAATATGGTATGCACATGGATCTTATTTTGGCTTAAGTCCAGCCTCATATTCTCTGCCTCTTAATTAATTATATTCAATGTAATTTTTGATATGATTTGCTCTACATTTGCAAAAGTACTGTTTGTCTTCTGTATATCTCATATCTATTTGTTCCTCTTTTCCTTCTTTACTGTTGTAATTTGTATTAAATAGATATCTTCTAGTGTTCCATTTTAATTTTCTTCTGGTTTGTGTGTGTGTATGTATAGAAAACTATGTATATATACATAAATATACTGATATGCATATATGATATTGACCATATTAGTATGCATATATTTATATCAAACCACATAAAAAATAAAGGTAGTCTGTAAAGGTAATCACATAGATAAACATAAATGATTGTATAAATATATTTATATCTTTTCTTAAGTGATTTAAAATAAAATTATATGAAATGAAATTTTAAAAACTGATTTGATAAGTCTATATCATAGGTACAAAATTAGAGCAATAGAAGCTATTTTGTTTTGGATTTTTGTTGCTGCTGTTATTGTTTGTTTTGCTATCTCAGTTTCTATTTTTTAACAAAGATCCTGGATATGAGGTTACTCAAGGCTTCTCCAAATCAAGTCAGTGCCCTGTAACATCAACATCCTTCATTTTCTTGGCCTGCCTTGTCCTGGTATAACTACTGCTCTGAAGAAAATGAGTGATGGGTAGGAGTAGTTGTGGGCTAAATTGCAGTAGATTTAACTGTGTTTTACCTGAGATTCATTATCTTTTTAAAAATAAATGACTCTTAATTATTTGTAGACCTGTGATGAATTTCAAGACTTCTATCATGGTCATTTTTAACAATTTTGTTTAGTTTTATCGTTTTTGGTGGGAGGAAGAGGATTCACTGAGCCCAGCTCCACCAAAATAGAAGTCTTCCTTAGGAATATGTGATGGATATTAGAATAGGATATTAAATTTAGGATATTGAACTAAATATTTGTGTGTAATTCATCATGTTTATTTCTAAGTAATTCTCCATTCATATTTAGAAAGGACTTCTTAATACCTCAATTTTGTCTCAACTATAAAGAGAGACCAAGTGAGGGTCCTTTTGTACCTACTTAATTTAGAGCTGCATTCTGGAAATATTTTTTGAGGGTCTTAGGTTAGTAATAACAGTAATAGAACTGTAAGAAACACAAGGAGAGATAAAATCTAAGAGATGGAATTGGAGTCACTGACTTGGAGCCTTTACCTACCCTGAAATTCTACTTTCTTGTTTGTTTGTTTGTTGGTTTGTTTGCTTGCTTGCTTCCTTGGTTGCCTGTTTAACTCCTTACTAATCACCACTGACTGAGAAGTTTTCTAAATTTCTAAACCACCAATTGAGAAATTTTGACTTCATTTTCCTAGGGTGGCAGAAATTCACTGTCATTCTTACTCACTTATTGGTTTCTCTAGGTCTGTTTTAGGTCTACTGAGGTTTAATCACTATATTGTTCTCCCCATTTTCATAGTGCCTGGCATATAGTACCCTCTCAAGAAAAGATTGTCAAATCAATAAGTGAGTACATTAGTAATAAATCTCCGACCTGAACATATAATATACTCTTCACTATATAAACACACTCTCAAAGGCTAATGAGGTAGGTACCAGAACAATGGTGTACCACAGAAGGCTTTTTTACGTTAATTAATTAATTTGGTTACTGGTTTGACTTTCTATGTCTCATTTCTTATTTGGTAGAGTGTAGGTTATCTTTTTTTTAAAAGTTGATGTTAGGAAATTTTCTCTTAAGAGTGGAACTAATTTACACGACTTTGGAAATACTATTGTCAAACTTTTATGAGGAGTTAAAATGTTCTACATGAAGCAAACTTAGAGGGGCTATTTGACTGTTTAGAAGTTCTTCCCTGATCTTATATTTTTGTCTGAATATTTGAGATTGCCAAAGTAATGCTATTTTTTAGTGAGATTTGATGAAGCATTCGTGATTAAAGGTAAATATGTAATGTATGCTTCATTCAGGAAGTTCTGAATTATTAAAAAGGTCAAATATTAGTAGTGATAGTTGGAGTCATCTGTTGTTTCTGCATTCCTCCTGCGCAATTTCATTAGTAGATAAGGCTATTTTGTGTTCTTGATATAGTAAAATTACTCACTCTTTCCAAATGCCAGAGATAGGGATTTAAAAATAATTAACATGAAAAACTGAAAATAATGAATCTTTGTTTTGTTTCAACTACAAAGAGAATCATTTAATAGTTTATATAAAGATTTCTTTACTTCTTCTAAGTAATGGTCGATGCCTATACACATCAGAATGTTGGCTCACCAGATAGGCGAGGTTTGCTGAATTTATATGTCATTGCTCATCCATCTGAAATACAAGCCACCATATGTCAGTTTACTTATTGAAGCTGGAAAAGAACCCATTATAGAAAATAATCTTAGAGCATTACTTGAGTAGTGTTTGTCTCTCCTCAATACAATTTTTATACTTACACAATTTCATTTATTTTTTTATCTTGCTTTTGGTCATTTAAAATGCTGATGACATTTTAGCTGATTCAATGGGGTAGAAACCCCATTGCTACCATCTGACATATTTCAGTCTGTGACATAAAATCTGGACATTAAAATCTTTTCTGATGCTACCTCAAAGGCCCAGATTCTTTCACTTACATACTTGTAAGAAGGTCCTATAGCACTATGGACGCTCACTTTATGTTAAATCCTGCTTTCCCTTTATGTACAGTTCATTTTATTTTCCTGCAGCAAAATCTCACTGGAATGGTTTCACCCAGTTATATTCCATAAATGAACATAAACTGCTATTCTACTTATTTGTGCCTCTCGAATGTGGAGAGGGTCATTTGAATTTGGGATGACTTATTTTGCCAGGTTCAATTAAGTGTCAGCATATTGGAGAAAGAGCCCAAATAGATTTAGGTGACCAGCTTCTTACTGCATCATTCAAGTACAGAAAATAGTCAACACTATCAATGTCAGCAGAGGGATAGAGGGATACACATTTATGCTTTTATTTTTAGTGTCTTTGCTACTGAAATGTCTTGGGTTAAGTTTGCACATTTCACACAATGGCTCATTTTCACACCTTCAGCAAACAGAAAAGCATATCTGAAATAATGTAGTCAGTCTAGGATAATTTCTTGGTGAGAATCCCTTGTCTTTGCCCCAGTCATCTGTTTTCACACAAAAATTGAAGTTTCATCATTTCATAGAAGAATCAATAAATGTTAACAGACTTTGACTTGTTCTGGTAACACAGCAGCTGACGGATGCTTTTCTGAAGACAATAAACAGTATTTACTTAAGCAGGTGATGATATATATGGCATTTCTTAAACTTGTGCTTCTCCAGAACAGTGTTTCTGAAGCACATCAGTTTGCAGATGTTTATTGTGGCCTTTGAGAGGTTGATAATAAATGTTTTAATAGATCACTCTCATTTCAAGTTCTCTAGATCTAACAACAGACCCTTATTCTTCCTTCCTTCATCTCATTTTTGTGGTTATTTATTTTTCTTGCCCCAGAAAAGTAAATAAATCTAGTTTATGTCTTAGTAGAAGTATCACACCAATGTGACAATAATTTTGTTAATTATTTATAAACATATACCAAAATAAGTCTTTGTAGCCATTGTCAAAATGTTCTATCCTAACGGGAATATAAGAGAGATAAAAATCTATAAAATCTATGCCCAATAATGTCATGCCCTGATGAAAATATGTTCAGAATAGTAAAATAATGGCAATGTGCTTTCTGGAATTGAATTTTTCTTTAACGATGTAGGATACAGGGATCCTTGGTTGTCTAATTTGTAATGCTAAGCCATGAGCGGTGCTGACATTAAAATTCAAAATAGCTCTGTTATCAATGACAACTTACAGCAGCATCACTGATATGGATATTTAGTTGATTATTAAAACATTTATTTTGCCAGAGGGTAGGATTTTCATTCCTAATGTTTGATTTTAGTAATAGCAGTAATCTTACAGTTCTCCCTTTGGGGATAGTAAAATTCTTCCAAGTGAAAGAGAATCAATCATAGATTTCACATAAACTGGAAACGTTTTAACCACTATGGAGAGAAGCACTACTTGACACTGAAATTTCTCATCTCTGCACTTTACTTCAGCTGACTTGTGTGTGTTTGTTTCATTTTTACTTTTTTACTCATGTTAATGTTAGTAAACATTATGGTTATTTTCTTATCCTAGCATCCTAGCCAGTGGGGAATTTATTTTCTGAATGCTAAAGAAAAGAATGATGAACTATGCCCACATCCATTTCCTTTAAAGTGAAATTACTATCTTTACATTGCAGAAGGGGTTATAAACAAATTAATCCCTTGCTGTAATTGTCAAAATATCAAAACACACACAGTCATAATAATGCATGTACTAGCTTTGTTAACTGACTCTTATAGGGGATAGAGCATTCATCCATTCATTCACGCACTCATCTCTTCAACATTCATTATACATTTATAGTGAATGCAAATGATTATTTTGGGCACTTAACTGAGTTGAATAATAATCTTCTAATAAATGAGGCTTCCACTTTTTGGTTCATGTCAAGAGGCCGTATGTAGATAAATATAATATATATACCATGTATAGATGAATGTACTTTTTATTTAACCAAATAATATATATTCTATGGAAAAATATTATAAATAAGTAGTCTCTCACAAACAGACTATAAAATTTTTCAAGATCTAATTCCATAATAAGCAACAGTGGTATGCAAATTAATGTATAGAATACAGATGTCCAATTTAAATTAGATAAAAATTACAGTTTGAATGGGGGTGTCTGTGCTATAGCTAAAAATAAGAGGTAGAAGAAAGCTGTCATGCTTAAGAATATGGTACTGAACTTCTACCTGGGATGAAACTAAGGTCTCTATTTATTGGCCGTGACCTTGGAAATGACAATACTTCTGGGCCTCCATTTATTAATATGTATAATGAAGATTATTAAAATAGTTATTTTTAACTAACTCCCTAGGTTTGTGTAAAAGTTCGAGGAGATCATGCACATAAATCCCTTAGTATCTTGCCTGGCTTAGAGAGTAAACCCTCAGTAAACATTAGCTATTGTTGTTATTACAGGTTCACACGTGAAAATTTATTGGCTTGGAAACCTCAAAACTGTTTTTTAGTTTAATTAATTATTAATACACAAACATGCAATTGTGTCATATTAAAAGAATCAGAAAACATAACAATTATGGAAGCTAAGTAGATATGTGTCACAAAATGGCAAGCAGCCAGTTAAATTAGACCTAAAATTTTTTTTTAATGACATGATGTTGTAGTTTTTGATTTCAACATAAGTAACTAACAACGAGGATTTATTTCTTTGCTTTTCATGTATGATAATTATATCTCTGTTATAAAATATTCTAAATAGAATGGTTAAAGATAAGTAATTCCAGGAGATATTCTATCTTGAAATGGCATTTTAATTAAATTTATTTAGACTTATTAGGAGTTATTCCAGTATGTAGGCTACATGAAAAACTGTGATTGAACAGCAGGAGGTGAGAATGTGTTTCCAACAATTGGAAGATGAACTATACCAATGAAATTACATAGATTCTTTAAGGTTCAGTTCAAATATTATCTTCATCCTGATATTTTCTCTATCTATTTAAGTTCTCTTAAGAATTTTCTATTCCTTCATCTCCACTATCTTAACATATTGTACATTCTCCCTTCTTCGCTTTTTCAATACATACAGCTTTTAATTATATATCTCTCTTCCTGGCCTCAAGAGCAGACATCAGTCAAGTCTTAATGGGATTGCAGCTCCAGTTATTGATTATTTGTATGTATTTTAAATGTGTGGTTTTGATTTTTTATTTTTATTTTATTTTTTTATTGATACATAATAGCTATGTACATTGGTTACATGTGATATTTTGATATATGCATCCAATGTGTAATGATCAAACTGGGATAATTGGGATCCACATCACCTCAAACAATTATTATTTCTTCTTCTATTATTTCAAGGCTACAGTAAGCAAAACAGCATGGTACTGGTACACAAACAGACACATAGAACAAGAGAACGGAATAGAGAACCCAGAAATCAGGTCACACATCTACAATGATTTGATCCTTAACAAAGTCAACAAAAATAAGCAATGGAGGAATGAGTCTTGAGTCTCTATTAATTAAACGACTTTGAGATAAATGGCTGTCTATATGCAGAAGAATTAAACTGGACCCCTACCAATCACCATAAACAAAAATTAACACAAGATGGCTTAAAATCTTAAATGTAAGACCTAAAACTATAAAAATCCTTGAAGAGAACCTACTAAATATCCTTCTAGATGCTGACTGGCTTTGGAAAGGAATTTATGACTAAGTCCTCAAAAGTGATTGCAACGAAAACAAAAATTAACAAGGTGATCCAATGAAACTAAAGAGCTTCTGTATAGCAAAAGAAATTATCAACAGAATAAACATCATCCTACAGAATGGAAGAAAATATTTCCAAACCGTGCATTCGACAAAGGCATAATATCCACAATCTCCAATGAGCTTAAACAATTCAACAAGAAAAGAACAACCCCGTTAAAAAGTGGACAAAGGACATGAACAGAGATTTCTCAAAGGACAGACAAGCGACCAACAAATGTAAAAAGTTATGAATTTTGAATACAGTGTAGAATTATTAAGTTAAGCAAATTAACATACCCATCACATCCAATATTTAACATTTGTGTGATGAGAACATTAGAAACATACTTTCTTTGTGATATTGAAATGTAAGGTATTAAGTTATTAGCTATATTCAGCATGCTGTATAATTAATCTCCAAAAAAATTGTACTTATTTCTCCTGAGACTTTGTAGCCTTTGACTATGATGGATATTTTTTAATTGAAGATTTGATGAGAAATTGATATGCACTAGTATTACTAGAATGATGATCAAATTCAGCTTAATTTCTTCTTTATTAAAAATATAATGTGAAGTCAAGAAATTTTAAAGTTTCAAATTTAAAAAAGTATTCTGATATATTAAGAAATCTTGTAAGCTGGGCTACTTACCATATTCATGGGGTTTATTTATACAGT
>NW_012114744.1:3869600-3935639 GCF_000951035.1 Colobus angolensis palliatus | reverse complement strand
GTTTATTTATACAGTATTATAACATGAAGCTAAATGGTTGTAAATGTGCTATATGAATGTCTGTTCAGATGTGGTTATTCCTATGACAGATAAATTTTAATTGAAGATTTGATGAGAAATTGATATGCACTAGTATAACTAGAATGATGATCAAATTCAGCTTAATTTCTTCTTTATTAAAAATACAATGTGAAGTCTTAAGAGATTTTAAAGTTTCAAATTTAAAAAAGTATTCTGATATATTAAGAAATCTTGTAAGCTGGGCTACTTACCATATTCATGGGGTTTATTTATACAGTATTATAACATGAAGCTAAATGGTTGTAAATGTGCTATATGAATGTCTGTTCAGATGTGGTTATTCCTATGACAGATAAATATGCTTTTGCTACTTGATAGGGCAATGGTAAAAGTATAATAAATATGCACATTGGGATTTCCAAAGATATATTTTTCTCCGCAGCAGATTTAGTAGGCATGCAAATAAAGTTTTATCAGTGCTTTGTGGAATGTTAAAATTGATGCAGAGTGCCTGCTCTTACTGCTAATATAAGCCAGAGACTTAGTCATACACCAAGCCATTGGTAGTTCCCAAACTTGCCTGCCATTAGCTGGAATACTTCAATAAAAATAAATGTGAAACATATGAATGTCTCCGTCTCATCCCCAGAGATTATGACTTAATTGATTAGGGGTGGAGATTATTATTTCATTGGTCTATGGGGGTAGGGAGTGGAGCTCAGTTTTGAAATTTTTAAAAATTCCCAAAGAGATGTTAATGTGCAAAACAGTTTAGGAACTTCTGCACTAATCAGTTATTATTGTTTTAAAATGTTTGCCCTCATCTTCAGCAAGAACAATTTCCCAGTCATTAGTAAAACTGCTAATTCTGTAATGAAACAAAAATAACTCTCCATTCCTGTCTGTAAATAGAATTACCAAGCCAATTCCAGAAAGCTTTACAGTGAGGTTAATGTTGTTTAAATGTTCTAAATTAAAGATGCCTTAAAGGGAACTTTATATTTGTGATCATATAAACATTGATTCAGTATTATGTCCAATTAAAAAAATTTAGCAAATTTTGTAGAAAATGAAATCTTATCCAAATTCTGTAGAACTATTTATTTTTGATCTGGCTATCTAATAATGGAAAACTGTATACAGCAGTATCTTAAGAAAGGCAATCTTTAATTACATACATATTTCATTTATTTATTCAGTCATTTACCCGTTCATTTATTCATGTATTAGTTTGTTTTTTATTGTAGAATTATTTTCTTTTTAATTTTTTTTTCTTTTTGATTCGTATGGGCACATAGTGGGTGTATATAATTATAGGGAACATAAAATATTTTATATAGACATACAATGTGTAACAATCACCCGAGGGTAGCAGGGGACACTTCACCTCAAGCAGTCATGATCCTTTTGTGTTACAAATATTCTAATTGTACTCCCTGAGTAATTCTAAAATGTAACAAAATTATTGTTGTAATCACCCTGTTATGCTATCAAATAGTAAATCTTATTCATTATATATAACTGTATTTCTGTACCCATTAACCATCCCTATTCCTCCCACCTCACTACTCTTCCCAGCCTCTGGTAATCACCATTCTACTCTCTGTCTTCGTGAGTCTCCATGAGGTCAATTGTTTAACTTTTAGCTCTCACAGATGAGTGAGAACATGCAAAGTCTGTCTTTCTGTGCCTGGCTTATTTCACTTCACACAATCTCCTCCAGTTATATTCATATTGTTGCATATGACAGAGTCTCACTCATTCTTCTTTATTGCTGAAAAGTATAACCATTGTGTATAGGTACCACATGTTTTTCTTTTTCTTTTCTTTTTTTTTTTGAGATAGAGTCTCACTCTGTCGCCGAGGCTGGAGCAGGCTCGAGTGCAGTGGCACAATTTCAACTCAATGCAAACTACACCTCTGGGTTCAAAAGATTCTCCTGCCTCAGCCTCCCAAGTAGCTGGGATTACAGGTGAGCACCACCATACCTGGCTAATTTTTATAATTTTAGTAGAGACAGGGTTTCACCATGTTGGCCAGGCTGGTCTTGAACTCCTGTCCTCAAAGGATCCACCCAACTTGGCCTCCCAAAGTGCTGGGATTACAGGCATGAGCCACCACCCCTGGCCCACATTTTCTTTATTCATTTTTTTGCTGAAGGACACTTAGGTTGCCCTCAAATCTTGGCTATTGTGAACAGTGGTGTAGTAAATATGAAAGGGCAGATATTTCTTCAGTATTGTGTTTTTCTTTCTTTTGGGTATATATCTAGCAGTAGAATTGTCAGATCATGTGGTAGTTATAGTTTTCATTTTTTTAGGAATCTCTGTATGTTTCTCTAATTTACATTCCCAACAACAGAGTAGAAGGATTCCCTTTCCTCCACATTCTTGTCAGTATTCATTATTGTTTTTCTTTTGGATAAAAGCTATGTTAATTGGGGTGAGATTATATCTCATTAGAGCTTTTATTTGCATTTCTCTGATGATCAGTGATGTAGAGCACCTTTTCATATTCCTGCTTGCCATCTGTGTGTCTTCTTTTGAGAAATGTCTATTCAGATCTTTTGCCTGATTTTTAATTGGATTATTAAATTTATTTCCTATAGAGTTGTATGAGCTCCTTATTAATTCCTTGTCAGATGGGTAGTTTGCAAATATTTTCCACCATTCTGTGAGTTGGCTCTTCACTTGGTAGATTGTTTCCTTTGCTGTGCAGAAGTTTTTAGCTTGATGTGATCTCATTCATTCATTTTTGCTTTGGTTGCCTCTGCTTTTGGGATACTGCCCAAGAAATCTTTACTCAGACCAATGTACTGGAAGGTTTCCCCTATGTGTTCTCTTAGGAGTTTCATATTTTCATGTCTTAGCTATGAGTCTTTCATCCATTTTGATTTGATTTTTGAATATGGTGAGAGATATGGATTTAGTTTCATTCTTCTGCAGATGGATACTCAGTTTTCCCCGCACCATTAATTGAGAGATTGTCTTTTCTCCAATGTATGTTCTTGGCACCTTTGTCAAAAATGATTTCACTGTAGGTAGGTGGATTTACTTCTGGGTTTTCTATTCTGTTAAACTGGTCTATGTATCTGTTTTTATACTGGTATTACATTGTTTTGGTTATTATAACTGTAGTATAATTTGAAGTCAGGTAATGTGATCCCTCTTGTTTTGTTATTTTTGCTCAGGAAGGCTTTGGCTCTTCAGGATCTTTTGTGGTTCCATATAAATTTTAGGATTGCTATTTCTATTTTTGTGAAGAACATCATCAATATTTTGATAGGAACTGCATTGAATCTATAGATTGCTTTGGGTCCAATGGACACTTCAATATTCATTCTTACACTCTATGAACAAGAAATATATTTTTATTATTTTTTCTTTATTTATTTTCATGCATCAATGTGTTACAGTTTTCATTGTAGAGATCTTTCACTTATTTAATTATGTTTATTCCCAGGTATTTTATTTTACTTATAGCTATTGTAAATGGGATTACTTTCTTGGTGTCTTTTCTAGATTGTTTGCTGTTGGCACATAGAAATGCTACTAACTTTTGAATGTTGATTTTGTATCCTGCAATTGTATTCAATTTGTTTATCAGTTCTAATAGTTTTCTTGGTTGAGTCTTTAGATTTTTCCATCTATAAGATTATACCATCTGGAAATAAGGATAATATGACTTCTTCCTTTATAATCTGAATGCATTTTATTTATTTCTCTTGTTTAATTGCTTTAGTTAGAACTTCCAGTACTATGTTGAATAAAAGTGGTAAAAGTGGGCATCCTTGTCTTTTTCCAGATCTTAGAGTTTTTTTTCCCATTCAGTGTCATACTGGCTGTGGGTCTGTCACATTTGGTGCTTAACTGTGTTGATTTATGTTCCTTTTATACCCAGGCTTTTGAGGGTTTTCATCATGAAGGAATGTTGAATCTTATCAAGTGCTTTTCCAGTATCAGTTGAAATGATCACATCGTTTTTATCCTTTATTCTGTTGATGTGATGTTTCACATTGATTGATTTGCAAACACTGTACCATCTTTGCATCTCTGAGATGAATCCCTCTTGGTCATCATGAACAATGTTTATAACATATTACTGAATTCAGTTTGTTATTATTTTGTTGAGAATTTTTGGGTCAATGTTCATCAGATATACAGGCCTGTAGTTTTCCTTTTTCTCTTGTGTGTTTATCTGGTTTTGGCATCAGGGCAATACTGGCTTTGTATGATGATTTTGGAAGAATTCTCTCCTTTTTTTTTGGAACATTTTGGATAGGATTGGTATTAGCTCTCTTTAAATGTGTGTCAGAATTCATCAGTGAAACCATCAAGTCCTGGGCTTTTCTTCGCTGGTAGACTTTTTATTATGGTTTCATCTTGTTACTTGTTATTGTTATTATTTCTTCATGATTCAATATTGGTAGGTTGCAGGTGTCTAGGAATTTATCCATTTCTTCTAGGTTTTCCAGTTTATTGGCATAGAGTTGCTCACAGTAGTCACTAATGATCCTTTGAGTTTCTGCAGTGCCAGTTATAATGTCTACTTTTTCATCTCTGCTTTTATTTATTTGAATCTACTTCCTTTTTTCTTAGTTTTGCTAAAGGTTTGTTGACTTTGTTTATCTTTTCAAAACACTATCATTTGACTTTTTGTATTTTTAATAGTTTATTTACTTCTGCTATGATCCTTATTATTTTTTCTTCTACTAATTTGGATTTGGTTTGCTCTTGCTTTCCTAGTTCCTTAAGATACACTGTTAGGTTGTTAATTTGAAGTTTTCTACTTTTTGGATGTAGTCACTTATTGCGATAAACTCTCCTCTTACCTGTTTTTGTTGTACCTTATAGGTTTTGGAATCTTTTATTTCCATTTTCACTTGTTTCAATAAAGTTTTAAACTTCCTTCTTAATTTCTTAATTGACCCACTGGTCATTCAGTAGCAAATTATTTAATTTCCACGTGTTTGTATAGTTTCCAAAATTCTTCTTATTACTGATTTCTAGTTTTATTCCATTGTTGACAAGGTACTTGAAAAAGATTTTTCAATTTTTTTTGAATTTTTTAAGACTTGTTTTGTAATCTAACATACGGTCTATCTTTGAGAGTGACCCATGTGCTTAGGGGCATGTGTTAGTTTATTATATTCTTAAATCTTTGATCAGTAGCTAATATGGGGCAGGCCCTATATAAAATTCTATGTGGGAAAAAAAAGATAAAATCACTATTTAAAAAAAAACTATAGAATTCTTATTATCCTTTGACATAGTTACAGTATATAATCCAAAAGAAGTAACAAGAGATGAGAAGAAAATGTATATATAATGTTAAGAAGCACACAAATTACAGTAGAATTTTTATAAAAAGAAAATTTCTAACTCATACTAAATCTGTAATTGAGGATGTGGTGGAGTGGTTAGCACATTTTTCAATATTCCATATTCAACTATGTGGAATAGTTTATATTAAAGTATTCAAGTATGTGGAAAAATTCTTGCAATCTGGGAATAACAACAACTTTCAGTTCAGACTAAATATTATATATCAGGCTCTGTGGCAAATTATTCACATATAATTTCAAACTAATCATCACAACAACCTTATTATGTAAGTTGTACTAGTTTCCTTTTATATGTTAGAAAATTGAGGAAAAGAGAAAATCAGTACGTTACTCAATGTCATACACCTATTAAAATAGCTGAGCTCAGTTTGGAAGGCCCTAAGTATATACTTGTAACTATTATTCTGTATTTTTAATAAAGAATAGGATAATATATAATTGTAGGGATAGTGGAATCAACATTTAATGTTAAAGAATAAATAACTTATTATGAGGATACACAATAATTTCTATTGTCATTTTTTCCTCTCTCTTTTTATATTTTATGTAATGAATATGGGTTAAATTTATAATAAGAAAATCAAAATAAAAATAAATGTGTAGAGTACCTGTGCTAGCAGGAGTTTCCCATCAATATGAAGAGCAATGACTACCCCCATCTTTTTGGGCCTTGCTCAGCCTGGGGTCTGCCATCAGGAAGGGCATGTTCTCTACTCTCTTCCTTAGGCCTCTTCCCCACTGATCAGCAGTTGATGTGTTCCTAGCCATGTTCAACACCTCAAGAGAAAGGAAAAATAAGCGGATAAGTCAGGTCCTATGCAGCTGCCTGGTTTCACACTCTTGGTCCTTGAATATATCTAAAGTAGCTTTCCTGGATGGCCATACTAGGTGGGAGAAGTTAACTTTCTCTATCAGTAAAATGTTCCTGTGGGCCTTCTCTGAAAAACTTTCTTCAGGTGGGCAGAAAGCACCTCTGATTTGGGTGCCTCTCAGAGCTCCTTCTGTAGCCATTGGGCCATCAAGATGCTTTCAAGCCTTTCTTCTGAGGTCTTCCCTCATCCTCTCCAACATGACCCTATAGGATAGAACATAACCCACATGGATTTCTCTCTCTCAGTCGCATCTGGCCAACAGGAAATATTCACCCATTCCTCGTCCTGACAGACAAGGATAAAGGCAAGCAGGATAATTCGAATGGTAAGGAGAAGGTGTAACTAAGAAGAAAAAAATAATAACTCTCCCTCATGTAGGAAGACATTCCCCTCCACCTTTTTTTTTTTTTTTCAGAACACTTTCTTTCAAAAATATGTACTTGCATATTCTTTCCCTGTGGCTTTGAGATATATATATAAATATTTTTAAAAGTAAACCTAATTCCAGCTTTATAACCCAGGAATATCATTCTTTAGGACCTGTGAGGCACCCGTTTAAAATGGAATCTAGGAAGATAGAGCCCTATCTCCCAGTGGCGGGACAGGAGCCTACTACAACTCGGTGGACCACCTAGCACGACATTGCAAAACTGTCTTCTGTCACACATGTGAGAATTTTTTTTTTTAAAGCCTATTAGCTACCACAGATGATCAGCCTAATTACCAAGTGAGTTTGCTATGCTGTCAAGTCCTCTTACTTGAAGATTTGTTATTGCTTTTCTTTCAAACGCATATGTAATGAATTCTTTCCGCTTGTCTATGTAAAAAGGTAAGATTTCTTTCTGTCTCTGCAACCTCCTTTGAGATTTACTGGACTTACTGTTTTCAGTGGATTGCCTATGATATGCTTTGTACTCTGGTTTAATGTATATTTTACAACAAAACTATTTTATTTATCTTCTATCATTTTAGAGAGGTTTTCTGGGTTGGGATTTTTATTATTTATTTATTTATTTATTGAGATGAAGTCTTGCTCTGTCACCCAGGCTGGAATGCAGTGGTGAGATCTCGGCTCACTGCAACCTCCACCTCCTGGGTTTCAGCATTTCTCCTGCCTCAACCTCCCGAGTAGCTGGGATTAAAGGTGCCTGGCACCTTTCCCAGCTAATTTTTGTGTTTTTAGTAGAGACAAGGTTTCACCATGTTGGCCAGGTTGGTCTTGAACTTCTGACCTCTAATGATCCTCCTGCCTCAGCCTCCCAAGGTGCTGGGATTAGAGGTGTGAGACAACACGCCTGGCTGAGATTTTGTTTTTAATCACACTTCCTCAACACAGTGCAGCAGCCCTCACTCTCTGGCTCTGCCACCAAAACAACTCACTTTTCCTTTGCCTCTAGAAGTATTCGGTAGTCCATTGTCTGTTGACCTCAATTATGAATTAGGCACCTAAATAGAATTTTCCATAGACTACCACCTCCTTCCTTTTCCTCAAAGAAGGACTGAGAACTGTGTTTAGGGTAACAACTTTCTCTAAAGAAATTTACTCATCAGTCACTTCATTTCACTGTCTTTGACCTCTTTTTACAACTGTCATCTGACTTATGGATCTGCCAAGAAATAGGAACAAATTTCTTGGAAGCTTTCTAATTCTGCCCATGGAAGTGAGAAGTTCATAATTTTGGTGTTCTTAAACTTATATAGTGGAAAACATTTTCAGAAGTGGAGAAAGAAGCATTCTGTTTAAACATTCTGCCCCAATTACAATAAGTGGAACAGTAAAATATACATTATTCTTTGGAAATTAAGGATAAACTATTTCTTTGTTTATGAATTTTAAGCCATGTTCTTTTCACTCGTAACCATATTCTCATTAACAGAGTTCCCCCTGAATACACAAAAATGTTGGATTGTGGATTTTTTATACTCATCATTACCTGTGTATCTGTGAGGTAAATTCATTGTAAAAAACATACTAAATTTGACTTCCAATAGCCAAGATGTGTTAATTATAATTTTTAGTGTAACAACGTGATTTACTTCAAAATATGTCAGCTATTGACAGTGTGATATCAGATAAAAATCGTTTAAATTACCATTTAAGGAATTGTCCTAATCCAGAATTCATAGTCCAGGGTAGGCAGCTACATTTTCATCTGAAATACAAGCCTCAGGTATCCTTAACGTGATTAACAATAGAGGCTTTGCTATTTAGCATGACTATAATTGATTTTCATTTGTAAAATAATGGCTTATTAGTGAATGATTGTTAGAAAGGGGTGTTCACTAGTGAAATTAATAATACTGGAAATATATTTTCTGGAAAAAAAGATTTTTAGAGACACCATTCTGACATGCATTAATAGACATAAGACTCTAGCCAGTCTTGTACATGTTCTATACACTGAAGCATTGCTCTCCAGGCTTGATTCCAAACAAACCAGTTCAGAGGAGTCCTGGTGCCCCATATATGCAACATGAATAATGCAACATTTGTCTTAGGTAACCTTCTATCAGAGTACCCCCAATAAAAACAGAAAGCGAGGGTTTTTGGAGAGATTGTTTGTAGTCTAGTTTCAGGTTATTAAAAAACATGCATCTATTTGCCTATCTTATGCTGTCAGAGATCAAACGAAAAGAACCTAATAGTTTTGCATCACCAAACTCTTAATGTTTTAGACCAGTTCAAAACAACCAGCTGAAGATGGGGCACTAGGAACCTTGAGGAGGAGGGTTTCTGAAAGGTTCACAAAGGAGATGACATTTGAGTTGCATACTGAAAACTGAGTAGGCATTTCCCAAGTTGACAGGAAAGTGAAAGGGGAAACATTTCAGCAAGGGACAATTATATAGATTGTCCCAAGATGTGAAAGAGTGTGCATTATTTATTCAACTAAAGTATGGCTGAAACTTTGAGGTGTTAGGCTGTAGATACAGGAAAAGTAAGATTATGAGGGGATCTATATGATCTACAGAAGTGTTCTTGAAGCTTTTTCTTAAACACAAGTCATAGTAAAATAGTTTATATTACTCAAATATAAACATGTAAAAATTAAAATCTCACAAAAATATTACATCTTACTGGGTAATGGGTACCCAGGTCTTTTATATTCTATTGCTTTTGGTCTATTCCACTTTCTTTCATTTCATAAAAATGTTGTTTTTGAGTAAGTAAAGTGAGTTTCTGACACATCATTCAGTCACTCCTACAGTATAAAAAGTTTTCTCTGGAGACAACCCTGTAGAAAGTTGAGAGCTACTGAAAGGTTTTAAGCAAATGTCTGTGATGTTTGCAAAGAACATTGTTCTGGTAATACAGAAAATGGATTAGACACATAGAATTTAGGTGGAGGAAAAAAGTAGGGAATAATTACACTAGTCCAGAGAAGAAATTGTGAGTGCATGATCTAGACAGCTCTGTGGATTGGGACAGGAAAAATCTGAGAGATAAATGGGTAAACTTAGCAGAACTTTCTCACTGAATCTAGGTTATTGTTTGGTGGTAAGGATGGAGGTGGGATTACATGAGAGATTTGAGACTATGTTATGGCCTAATGAATTAAATAACAAGTGTGTGTATATAGTCCATAAAATACAGAGTAAAATGTAAAATATAGAGGAGAATTTCAATTTAGTTTTCTTTATTTTCTATTAAGAGAAGTTTACCTTATTCTGTTGTTCTCAGTTAAGTCTGGGATTTTCCATGATTCTCTAATTTTCTTATAGAGCATATTTTAGGAAGTATGCTGGCTATTTGTACCTTAGCAGTTGTTTGGTCTAATGGATGGCAAACCTAATATTGCCTAAGACAGAATCCCTTTGGGAGAAGAATTCAAAGACATGCTTCACAAACTCCCCAAAGGGTCATTATAGCAATCCTGTGACTAGAACTTTGCTATCACTACTCTTTTTTACATGTATAAAAACTGAGTGCCAGGGATTTAGTGATTTCTGAAATTCACTCTATTTGGAGGCTTAGCTGGAATTAAAATCTGTTGTTTATCACTTTCCCCCATTAAAGTGTTTTTCTTAAAACCCACATGCATTATTATTCACTAAGGACCTTGACTTATACTTTTAAGATGATCTTTATATTTCACCTTAAAATTTTCCGGTACCTTCACATTTTCAGTCTTCCTTCAAGTCTGTCAGTAAGGTGTGCTCTTCTTTATTGCTAAGACTTTTCTCCAGCTGTTTTCATGGTTCTCACCACCTTTTTTTCTTCCAAGATCAATGTGCTCTTTCATTTCCTTTCTAGGATCAATATTTTTCAGATGCTCCACAGGCTCTTTAAGGATACTTTCTTTGGATTGTTATATTACCCCCATTTCTTTGTTGTTTAGAAACCACTTTTCTACTTTTAGTTGGCAAGGGTGGAAAACAAAATGATCTTTAGCTCTGGATAAAATACGTATAAAACGAATCTGACCAGCTTAATTTATATATTTTAAAAGCTCATTCTTCCCAGCAAATTAAACAGCCGTAAAGATACAATTAACAACAATCAAAAATACTAAGGGACAATACTAAAATACTAATACTAAATACTTAAACAGCAGTAAAGATACAATTAACAACAATCTAAAATACTAAATGCAATCTAAACACTAATACTGGCTCTGTCTGTCGTGTACTACCAAATTTATTTACTGAAGCTTATGTTCCAGGTTGTGTGTGTGAGAGGGAGAGGCAGAAAAGGAGACAAGAGTTATTTCACTCTATTTGCAATTTCTAGTTATGGAAGTGGTAGATTAAATAAACATTAAATAGAATAAGGGTAGAAGTTGTGAATATTTTTGTGATGTCAATGTAATTCACTGTGGTGTCTAGTGAATTTAATTTATGAACAAATATCAATAAAACTTTCTGTCCTGTCTATCTTAATTTGGAATATTTAGAGGGTGGTGATGATCTGGAAGATAATAGTAAAGTATGAGAATTGAAAAGAAAAAGCTAGGAGCAGTGGCTCACGCCTATAATCCAAGAATTTTGGGAGGCCCAGGCAGGAGGATCACTTGAGGTCTGAAGTTTGAGACCAGCCTGGCCAACATGGTGAAACCCTGTCTCTACTAAAAATACAAATTAGCCAGGCTTGGTGGCAAGTGCCTATAATCCCAACTACTACAGAGGCTGAGGTAAGAGAATCTTTTGAACCCCAGAGGCAGAGGTTGCAGTCAGTGAGATCATGCCACTCCACTCCAGCCTAGATGACCCAACAAGACTCTGTCTCAAGAAGAAAGAAAAAAAAAAAAAAAAAAAAGCACAGAGAGAGAGAATTGAAAAATTAAAAAGTGGAACCTATTCAGTTTTGACATCTTAGTTTGGGGAAATTAACTGTGCTGAAGACCATTTATAAAACTACTTGAACCTCTCATTCAAACATTTCTATCATTATTTTTTTACCTATAGGCATAACCTCATAACCTCAGAAGACAGGTTCTTTCCTAAGTAAAATTAAAATTTGTTAGATAGAGTGGAAGTAATCTAATTTAATTCTATCCCCTATTAGTATAGTATATTTGTTAGATTATAAGTTATATTATATAACCCTACATCCTGATTATGTTGGAAAATTTCAAATTTCTTCATATGTATGCGTTGGTAAGAACAACATTTTGAAAGAAACAGATATTGGTTGAATTCTGGCTCTGTTATTTACTGCCAAATTTATTTTAAAATTAATTAAAATGTACATGGTTATTCTTTGATTTATGGGCTATTCATGCAAAATAATTAGGATGGCGCTAGTCACACATTAATGAGGATGGTACTAGTCACACATTAGATGCCAAATAAATAGTGGTATTTCTAAGTGACTATTTTCCCAAACTTGTAGTACATTCCTTTAAGTGTCAAAATGTTAACAATTTAAAAATATTTTATAGAGAATATATCTACAAACACCTCATGTTTCACTACCATATTTAACTGTGTAACAGAATGGAAATGTTATTTTTAAGTAGTTTCCAAAGATGCAGCATTTCTTAGAGTCGTCTTAGAGACTGTGAGTTAAGAAGCAGATGAGCGTTTGCATGAGTAGACATGCCTCAACCCAGAAAAGTTTTTATGAATGTTTATATATATCAGAGTTCTTTCTAAAATTTTCTTAGAATATTGCCTTCTATGGCTTTAAAATGTACAAAGCCAAGTGTAGTGGTGCATGCCTGTAGTCCTAGCTTATTCAGGATGCTGAGGCAGGAGAATCACTTGAGCCCACGAGTTTGAGACCAGCCCACATCACATTTCAAAGAGAAATGCACAAAAATTCAAATAAATATTAATATATCAATTTTCCAAGACTGTTTTTGGAAACATGTAACACATAGAGAAAAAAAATGAAAGAATAGTATAATTAATACCCATCTGTCATCACCTAGGTCAATCAATGATTGATAAAGAAAGAGAGATACTTTCTCTTTTTCTGGATCATTATGACAACTTATTCCTAAATATTTCAGTATATACACCTTATTTAATGATTAACTTTATACTGTTTTCATAGAATTTACTCAAAAGTTTTTCTTCATTTTCTGTGATTTAGACTGTAACATTGGATCTACTTAATCTTTGAAGCTTTGGTAGCATTTTCCTGTGAAACTATTTCAGTGTGCTGTTTTTTTTGTTATTGTTGGTATTTCTTGTTTTCTCATTTTTTGTAAGATAATTATTTGATAGCTTTTCTGTTTTCCTGATTTATATTTTCTATGTTTCTCTAAGAAACTGGTGGAAGCTTTAATCAAATATGATCAACCAAAAGGTCTTTATTCTAACACCACTTGGATTCAGATTTGCTGATCTCTTTTGGGAGGTCCCAAGTGGCTCATACACCATCTCTGATTACCATGGACTGTGGCCTTTATTTTCAGTCTTTTATTATTTACTCTTTATTCTTTGTGTAGATGTTTGTTTTCACCAGTTTAAAGTTCTCCTTAATTTAAGTACTCATCATTGCTATTACCAGGGAGAGCAGCTTCTTCCCATAAGGGATAAAAATGTTTGTTAGAGTAATGGCTGTGCAATTCCACAATTCTTTGACTCTCTAAAATAATGAGTGTTCTTTTCCTGGCTATGCCACCTGTGATTGCATTCTCTGCTGGATGCCATAAATCAAGGACTGCTTTAAATTCTTGTTGATGGAAAACTGACTTTTGGGTCAGTGTCTCAGATGAAAATTGTTTATAACCATTTCATGGCAGCGTGACAATCCCTGTCTCCTTTTATAGCTATTAAAACTCAAGACAAAACAAAACCAAAACTTATTGTTCAACTCTACTAAGCCTATTTTAAAGTATTTGACTAATTTATTAAAAACTATCACTATTTTTTTCTTTCAGAGGCTTCCCCATATTCGCTTTAATTAAATCTTGTTGCTAATTGTGTCTATATGGTTACATTCTCTGAAGTGTTCAACCCAATTCACAGTTTGCATTTGTGTGGCCAAGGCTCCCACTCAATTTTCACTACTATCCTATATATAGAAAACTGAAGAGTGAACTTCAGAATATAACATACAAGATTGGCTAATGACCAGATTTATCATTTTGAGAAATAATTTATGTTTATCAACAATTAATTCCATCAATTACATAATTGTGTAATTTCAAACGTTTTTAGTTATTTATATAAGCTAAAGTCTTGGTACTAGAAGAAAATGTCAGAGAAGTGTTTAGAAATGGTTATGGAATTTCCCCTAAAGGTAGTGCTAGCTCTCTTACTTCTTCCATGTTATGAATTTTGCTCAAAGCATCTAAGACCAATTTGTTATGACAGTACTATCGTCTTCAACGTATTACAGGATGAAGAAAGACTTTAGGGCCAATTTTATCCTTACTATATAATAGCTTATCCTCCTCCATCCCAAATCCCAAATCCCGTACACAAGTTAGAGTGCTCTAGTGCTACCACCTACCACTTACTATAGTTACCATCTCAATAGTGAATAGTGGTGACAGACAAAAAGCTACTTCCAGACTGTTGTTTCTTCTTTCTTCTCTCTCTCTGTCTCTCTTTACTGCTCAATAGAGAATTTCATGGTGATGCTCTGTTTGCTGGACGTGTTAAGGAACAATGTGCAAACAATGTATATAAGAGAAAATGTTGTCTCTCTTTGGTCCTTTCTTCCTGGTCAAGTGCTAGATAACAAACATAAACGGTGAAAAAATACAGACAAATTTTAGTCATTTTATATTCTCATTGACAAATGGACAACATGAAATCATTCTTTGAAAGAGTAAGATCGTTATCTATGAATTAGGTGGATTTTTTGGTGCTTTCCTTATCTTATTTAATAATCAACTTTATACTGTTTTCATAGAATTTACTTAAAAGTTTTTCATTTTCTGTGACTTAGAATGTAACATTGGATCTACTTAATCTCTGAAGCATTGGTAGCATTTCCTGTGGAACTATTTTGGTGTGCTGAGGTTTTTTTGCTATTGTTGGTATTTCTTGTTTCCTCATTTTTTGTAAGATAATTATTTGATAGCTTTTAAAATCCCTCAGTGTCACTTAAATTATTGCTGGAAGTCTGTGTCTTATTAATAACCAGTTTGTTTTTACTTCTATGAGAAAGTATGGCAAATAGTGAATTAAGAGACAGAGCACTTGGACTTCAAGTGCTTCTGGCATCCAGGCTGTTGTCCTGAAATTATTGTGCAATTTGGAAATGATTTCTTCTTGTACATAATCTGTTCTTTCTAAATTAAGAGTAAGAAAACTATCAACCTTGGGCCAAATCTAGCCTTCTGCCTGTTGTTATAAATAAAGTTTTATTTGAACACAGTAATGCCCATCTGTTTAGGTACTTCTGGCTGCTCTCCTGCTACAATGGCAAGGCTGAAAAATTGTAACAGATAACACACATAACCTGCAAAGTCGAAAATATTTACTTTCTATGCTTCTATAGGAAAAGTTTGTCAACCCTTGCACTAAATGACTGTACTTTGTTCCACTTGTAAAGCAGCTTCTCTTGCTCTGTTTCTATTCTCTGTTCTTTTATGATTTAAATACTGCTTGTAGAAAAACCATTACCAAATGAGGGATAGAATAAGAAAGGCTTTCTGTACTGCTACTCACTGTTACGTATGAAAATGAATAACAGATTCAGTTATCTTCCTCTGTGTCCTCAATTTCAAGAGGGCATTAGTAATAGATTCATAATAGATGGATAGATTATCGATACAGATATGAGCTATATATATAGATGACTTATCCATATGGATTCCCAATGTGATTTATAATTTTTTTTCAATCAACTTTACAAACAAAATCTCATTTCCTAGATCCTGTCAGATTCTTGTTTCTTTAGTAACTCATTCCAATGTAACAAGTTAGCTCTTAGCCCATTTTTATCTGTTTTATCACCAAACCAACCTCATATTTATTCTGTAATATCCTACATAATTGGGCTATTAACTGTCCATGGTAGATTGATCACGTGTGGCAATTTTGTCCTCCACCAAGGAACCCAAATTGTATATTTTATGGAAATACAATTGTCTAAATCAGGAAAGAAACACAGAACAGGAAAAGATTAACAGTGAAGGGGAAATATGAAGCATATTGGAAAGATTGAGTGTTAGTTTAAGTGTGACTTAGCAGACAGAAAAAGCTACAATCTGCTAAGTAAATAGGAGGCTAATTTGCCATTAAAAGATCCAAAGTGGAAAGCCATTAGGGAAACAACTGGGGAAATCTTAATGAAATCTTTAGTTTATTTGTTTTGATAAATATGTTATGTTATGAGACAGATTAGCATGAAGAGAAGAAATTGGGTGAACTGTTTTTGTAATTCTTGTATAAGCCTAAAATTATTTCAAGATAAGTTGTTTTAAAAAGACACTTTAACCTCATTAAACAGTTCGGCACCTGGTAGGGAAACACATGGATAGAAATGCAAAGAAGAAAACATCAATAGTAATGAATATCATGCCACAAAACTCGATAATGGTTTCCCCAAGGTACCATGGAAACCCAAGGTAATTATTGATAACCCAAACCATACTATGGGAAATGGAAGCAGCTAGATATCAGGCACGCCTTCTTGGAAAAGGTGTTTCCACACTTTATTGTAAAAAATGAGTCAGATATACCAAGGGTCTACAGTCTGAATTTGTTCCCTAAAAATCCCATTATACCAGCATTGGGAGATGGGGCCTTTGAGGAAGTGTTTATGTCATCAGTGATTTGACCTCATGAATGCTACAGGGCATTAGAAATGTGATTAAGAGTGGAAGGTTTTAAATATTATTAATTGAGTAAAACTCAGGATAATTTAGTACCATTTGGAATTCGGGCTGTTGAAATAGGAAAATCTAGAATGAACCTGGGTGATTGCTTAGAAAACCAGTTGCCGAAAAGTACCAGTCACCAAGATTTAGGAAAAAAGGGATAAGCAGGTTTGCTTGCAGGGAATGACTGCAGAGAATCATTTCCATTTTTACCTGTTATTTTCAACTGGACACAGAATTATTTTAAGAGGCTGTTAAAACTCAGCAGAGTCACCTTACATTAGCTATAAATTTAGAAATCATTTTCCACTTGAAAATATGGAATTAAATATATTTACATAGGGAAAATTTAAAGTAAAGAGAACAAACAAAAATGAAACTCTGGGCAAACTGACATTTGAGTAAAGTGAAGGAAGATAACCCTGAAAAGGAAATTAAAAGAAATCTAACACAAAAAATAGGAGGAGAAACAAAGCAAAAGTTAGTAGTTTCCCAGGAGATAAAAGAAAAAGGTTTCAAGATAAAAAGAGAGCCCAAAACTCACAGATATTTTGGGTATCAAATGATAAAATGATTAAAAATATTTGGGGTTTGTAACTAGCAACTCATTGATAAACTTAAGAAAGCTATTTTAGAAGTCAGAATGAGGTATATTGAATTGGATAAAGAAATACAGAAGAGTTGACCCTATTAATTTTATATGCAAATGATAAAAATATCATTAAAGGGTTTTCTATGATTGTATTCTTACAAAGTGCAAGTAGAGAGTCTGGAGAAAGGAGAAAAAGAGAGAATTCATGGTAGAAAAGTTCCCTGAGGATCTTAAATGAAATTGAGTCCTCGCCCCAAGTGCAAATTTTATTGTTGATCAGGAGACAAGGTTTCTTTAATATATAAAGAACAATAGAGAAGAGATAATCAAATTATAGTAGAACACTTCCCTGAGCCAAATAAATACTTCAGACTAAAATGACTTAGCTTGTTGGGCACCTTTAATATGAGAGATAAATATCTATTCGAAACAACTTCAGCAATGTGTTTCAATTGAAAATAAATACAATTTTAGGACCTGAAAAAGATAAAAGAGGTATACTATTTGCTTCTACTGTATCTGCAATACAGGAAACAAGAAAGGCTAAAAAACATATACAGTTTGTGAGATAAAAATAACTGTGATCTCATTCATGATTTGGCTCTCTGCTTGTCTATCGTTGGTGTATAGGAATGCTTGTGATTTTTTGTATATTGATCTTGTATCCTGAGACTTTGCTGAAGTTGCTTATCAGCCTCAGCAGATTTTGGGCTCAGATGATGCGGTTTTCTAGATATACAATCAGTCATCTTCAAAGAGAGACAATTTGACTTCCTCTCTTCCTATTTGAAGCCCCTTTATTTCCTTCTCTTGCCTGATTGCTCTGGCCAGAACTTCCAATACTATGTTGAACAGGAGTGGGAAGTACTTTGTCCTGTGCTGGTTTTCAAAGGGAATGCTTCTAGCTTTTGCCCATTCAGTATGATACTGGCTGTGGATTTATCATAAATGGTTTTTATTGTTTTGATATATGTTCCATCAATACCTGGTTTACCAAGAGTTTTTAACATGAAGGGATGTTGAATTTTATCAAAGGCCTTCTCTGTGTCTATTGAGATAATCATGTGGTTTGTCATGAGTACAGGTAATGTGATGAATTACGTTTATTGATTTGCATATGTTGAACTAGCCTTGTATCCCAGGGATGAAGCTAACTTGATTGTGGTGGATACGCTTTTCGATGTGCTGCTGGATTTGGTTTGCCAGTATTTTATTCAGGATTTTCACATTGATGTTCATCAGGGATATTGGCATGAAGTATTCTTTTCTTTTCTTTATTTCTTCTTAATTAAAAAAAAGAGGATACATGTGCACAACGTGCAAATTTGTTACATAGGTATATGTGTGCCGTGGTGGTTTGCTGCACCTATTGACCCATAAGTTTTCTTTTTTTGTTGTATCTGTGCCAGGTTTTAGTGTCAGGATAATGTTGACCTCATAAAATGAGGTAGGGAAAAGTCCCTCCTTTTCAATTGTTTAGAATCGTTTCAGAAGAAATGGTACCAGCTCTTCTTTGTATCTCTGGTAGAATTCAGCTGTAAATTCATCTGGTCCTGGGCTTTTTTTGGTTGGTAGGCTATTTATTACTGCCCCAATTATAGAACTTGATATTGGTCTATTCAGGGATTCAACTTCTTCCTAGTTCAGTTTTGGGAGGGTGTATGTGTCCAGGAATTTATCCATTTCTTCTAGGTTTTCTAGATTATTTGTATAGAGATATTTACAGTATTTTCTGATTGTTGTTTGTATTTCTGTAGTATCTGTGGTGATATCCCCTTTATCATTTTTATTGTGCCTATTTGATTCTTTTCTCTTTTCTTCTATATTAGTCTAGATAGCAGTAATCTATTTTATTAATTTTTTGAAAAAAAAAAAAAGGTCCTGGATTCATTGATTTTTTGAAGGTTTTTTTGTGTCTCTATCTCCTTCAGTTCCACTCTGATCTTGGTTATTTCTGTCTTCTGCTAGCTCTGGATTTGTTGGTTTTTGCTTCTCTAGCTCTTTTAGTTGTGATGTTAGGGTGTCAATTTGAGCTCTTTCTAGCTTTCGTATGTGGGCATTTAGTGCTATAAATTTCCCTCTTAACACTGTTTTAACTTTGTTCCAGAGATTCTGGTACATTATCTCTTGGTTTTCACTGGTTTCAAATAACTTCTTGATTTCTGCCTTAATTCTATTATTTACCAAGGAGTCAATCAGGCGCAGGTTTTTCAATTTCCATGTACTTATGTGGTTTTGAGTGAATTTCTTAATCTTGAGTTCTAATTTGATTGCTTGCAGTCTGAGAGACTGTTATCATTTCAGTTCTTTTGCATTTTCCGAGGAGTGTTTTACTTCCAATCATGTGATCAATTTTAGAGTAAGTTCCATGTGGCACTGTAAAGACTGTATATTTTGTTGTTTGGGAATGGAGAATTCTGTAGATATCTATCAGTTCCAACTGATCCAGAGCTGAGTTCAAGTCCTGAATAACCTTATTAATTTTCTTTCTTAATGATCTAATATTGACAATGGGGTGTTAAATTCTCTCACTATTAGTGTGTGGGGATCTAAGCCACTTTGTAGGTTTCTAAGAACTCCCATTCACAATTGCTACAAAAAAATAAAACACCTAGGAATACAGCTAACAAGGGATGTGAAAAATCTCTTCAAGGGGAACTACAAACTGCTGCTCACAGTAATAAGAGAGGACACAAACAAATGGAAAAACATTCCATGCTCATGGATATGAAGAATCAATATTGTGAAAATGGCCATTCTGCCCAAAGTAATTTATAGATTCAATGTTATTCCCATCAAGCTACCAGTGACTTTTTTTGAAGAATTAGAAGAAAACTACTTTAAATTTTATATGGAACCAAAAAAGAGCCCGCATTGCCAAGACAGTCCTAAGCAAAAATAACAAAACTTGAGGCATCATGCTACCCAACTTCAAACTATACTACAAGGCTACAGTAACCAAAACAGCACGGTAGTGGTACCAAAACAGACACATAGACCAAAGAAACAGAAAAGAGATCTCAGAAATAACACCACACATCTACAACCATCTAATCTTTAACAAACCTGACAAAAACAAGTAATGGGAAATGGATTCTCTAATCAATAAATGGCGCTGGGAAAACTGGTTAGCCATATGCAGAAAATTGAAACTGGACCACTTCCTTACACCTTATATAAAAATTAACTCGAGATGGAGTTAATTTTTTACATTTTTAAATGTAAAAACTTACAGTTAAAAATTACATTTGAGGCATCAAATGTAGATGCCTTAAATGTAAAGACTTAAACATAAAGCCTCAAAATATAAAAACTCTAAAAGAAGACCTAGGCAATACCATTCAGAAGATAGGCACGGGAAAAGATTTCATGACCAAAACATCAAAAGCAATTGCAACAAAAGCAAAAGTTGACAAATGGAACCTAATTAAATGAAAGAGCTTCTGCACAGCAAAGGAAACTATCATCAGAGTGAACAGGCAATCAATGGAATGGGAGAAAACAGTTGCAATCTAACCATCTGACAAAGATCTAACATCCAGAATCTACAAGAAACATAAACACATTTACAAGAAAGAAAAAAAAAAAAAAACCCCTATCAAAAAGTGGGCAAAGGACATGAACAGATACTTCTAAAAAGAAGACATTTGTGAGACCAACTAACATGAAAAAAGCTCAACATCACTGATCATTAGAGAAATGCAAATTAAAACTACAGTGAGATACCATCTCATGCCAGTCAGAATTATTAAAAAGTCAAGATTATTAAATTATTAAAAAGGCAATTATTAAAAAGTCAAGAAACAACAGATGCCGGTGAGACTGTGGAGAAATAGGAACACTTTTACACTGTTGGGGGGAACGCAAATTAGTTCAACCATTGTGGAAGACAGTGTGTTGATTCCTCAAGGACCTAGAACAAGAAATACCATTCGACCCAGAAATCCCATTATTGGGTATATACCCAAAGGAATATAAATCATCCTATTATAAAGATACATGCATGTGTTTTTATTTTATTGCAGCACTATTCACAATAGCAACGACATGGAATCAACCCAAATGCCTATCAATGATAAAATAGATAAAGAAAATGTGGTACATATATACCATGGAATAATATGCAGTTATAGAAAGGAAAGAGATCATGTCCTCTGCAGGGACATGGATGAAGCTGGAAGTCATTATCCCCAGCAAAGTAACACAGGAACAGAAAATCAAACACCACATGTTCTCACTTATAAGCGGGAGCTGAACAATGAGAACACATGGACACAGGGAGGGTAACAACACTCACTGGGGGCTGTTGTGGGAGGGCAAGGTGGTGAGAGCATTAGGGAAAATAGCTAATGCATGCTGGGTTTAATAACTAGGTGACAGGTTGATAGGTGCAACAAACAAGGTAGGGAGAGCATTAAGGAAAACAACTAATGCATTCTGGGCTTAATACATAGGTGATGAGTTGACAGGTGCAGCAAACCACCCCATGGCACATGTTTACATATGTAATAAACCTGCATCGCCTGCACATATACACCAGATCTTAAAATAAAATAAAATAAAAATTTTTTAAAAGCCCTGAGATCTAACAACCCTATTCTTTCACAGACATCTGAAGACTGAAATGGACTTCCATGCTTTTCAGAAGAAATTACTTAATGTTCCAGAAAAATGGCATGCCCTCTGTCATTTCATTCAAGATTGTTCAAATGTTACCCTTTAAAGAATGTTTTTTAAACAACCGTAATAATGTTTCATTACGCCCTATCTCTTAAGCCTGTCTGATTTTCTTGATATCACTTTTCATCACCAAATAATACACTGTATAGTTGTTTATCTGCATTCCTCACTGCAGTTTCTACACTGCCTAAAACAGCATCTGGAATCTGAGTGCTTAGTAAAATGTATACACCAATGGCAGAAAATAAACTTTATGGTCTTTACTGTCTTTTACAAGTAGAAGGGGATATTCTCTGCTTAAAGAAAAAGAGAGAGAGAGAGAACATAAGGAACTTATAAACATAAGGAAAGTGATCCAAGTTTTTAACTGTTTTGGAGAGTTGAAAAGGTAATTAAATATAAGAAGCCAAAGGGATGCTGAAGGTCATTTATTGGTTCATTTACTCATTCGTTCAGCTACATTTGCTGAGTTCTTACTATATTAACATCATCTCTTCCCTCTTGCCCTCTCAAGGACTTTGCTCTTTGGGTTCTTTAAGATTTGCATCATTTTTTCTCTCTTCTCAGTCATTACTGTCTTCCTTTTCATTGAGTATTTCCATAGTCATGTAAACATGCACTAGGAAATACTATTCTATAAAGTGTTTTTCCTCTAACTCCACATCCCGCTTCAATCTTTACTTATTTTTTTCTGCTGCCCATCACAACCAAATATCTCCAGTTAGATTATTACATCAACAACTATTTTTTAAATGTGGTAGAAGTTTTAAACTTTCAAGAATATAGTAACTCATGTACTATGAACATGTGCAATGCCAAAACTATAATTAACAGATATTAATATTTTGTCATATTGCTTGTGATTTTTGTCCATCAGTGGATGAATGCATAAAGAAAATATGGTACATATACACAAAAGGATACTACTGAGCCTCAAGAAAGAAGAAAATCCTGTCATTTGTGACAACATGGATTAACGTAGAGGATATTATGTTAAGTAAAATAAGCCAGTCATCAAAAGTAGATACATAGACCAAAGTAACAAAATAGAGACCCCTGAAGTAAAACCACACATCTGCCACCAACAGATTTTCAACAAAGTTGACAGAAACAAACAATGGGAAAAGAATATCCTATTTAATAAGTGGTACTGGGGAAACTGGCTAGCCATATGCAAAAGAATGAAACTGAGTCCTTACCTCTCACTGTATATAGAAATTAACTCAAGATGGATCAAAGACTTTTAAATGTAAGATGTCAAACTATAAAAATCCTGGAGGAAAACCTAGGAAATATTGTTTAATACATCAACCTTGGCAAACAATTTTTAAGTCCTTAAAAGCTAATGGAACAAAACCAAAAATTGACAATTGGGACCTAATTAAACTAAAGAGCTTCTGCACAGTGAAAGAAACTATCAACAGAGTAAACAGAGAACGTACAGAATGGGAGAAAATATATGGAAACTATGCATCTGATAAAGGACTAATATCCAGCATCTATAAGGAACTTAAACAAATCAAATAAAGAAAAACAAAGAAGTTAAAAGAAGGCAAAGAACATGAACAGACACTACTCTAAAGAAAACATACAACCAGCCAATAAACATATATGAAAAAATGCTCAGAATCACCAATCATCAGAGAAATGTAAATCAGAACTATAATGAGATATCATCTCATACCGCTCAAAACTTCTATTATTAATAAGTTTAGAAAATAACAGATATTGGTGAGGTTGCAGAGAAAAGGGAATGCTTTTCTGTGGGAAATACTTTGGAGATTTCTCAAATAACTAAAAGTAGAATTACAATTTGACCCAACAATTCCATTACTGGCTATATACCCAAAAGAAAATAAATTGTTCTACCAAAAAGACACCTGCACTCGTATGTTCATTGCAGCACTATTCACAGTGGCAAACACATGGAATCAACTTAGGTGCCCATCAACAGTGGATTTGGATTTAAAAAAAAAGTTACATTCACACCATGGAATACTATGCAACCATAAAAAAGAATGAAATCATGTCCTTTACAGCAACAAGGATTCAGCTGGAGGGCATTATCCTAAGCAAACTAGCACAGAAACAGAAAACTAAACACCATGTGTTCTCACTTATAAGTGGGAGCTAAATGTTGGGTATACATGAATACAAAGATGGAAACAGTAAACACTGAAGATTCTGAAGAGGGAGAAGAAAGGTGAGATCAAGGGCTGAAAAACTACCAATAGCATTCTATGTCCACTACTTGATTGATGGGATTATAGAAGCCAAAATCTTGTATCACTCAATATGCCCATGTAAAAAACCTGCATGTGTACCTCCTGAATCTAAAAGAGAAATAATAAGGAAAAATAAATGAATAAATAAATAAATAAAACAAGCCAGTCACAGAAAGACAAATACTGCATGATCTGACTTACATGTGAAATCTAAAAAAGTGAACTTCATAGAAGCAGAGAGTTAAAATAGTAACTATACCAGAGGTTGGAGTGGTGGGGTAGAGGAGTAGGATTAGAAAATTTTGGGCAAAGGACACAAAATTTCAGGAATAAGTTCAAGAGATCTATTGTACAACACTGTGACTATGGTTAATAACGATATATTATATTCTTGAAAATTCATAAGAGAATAGATATTAAGTGTTATTACCAAAAAAGTGATAACTACATGAAGTAATGCATATATTAATTAGCTGAATTTAGCCATTCCACGATGTGCATATATATATATATGTATGCACATATATAAATATATATATATGCACATATATATATATGGGTGTGTTTTAGTTTTCAAAATATCACATTGTACATAAGCATATAAAATTTGATTTGCCAATTTAAAAAAATAAAATGAAGTTGTTAATAAAGCATTTCTCAGTGAATAAAGTTGTGGATGACAAATCCATGCTGGTCTGTATTAAATTTAAATTTAGAACTGAAGATAAATAAAAGTAAATGCTAATAAATAATTAAAATTACTACATACTATAAATTTCTGAAATTAACAGAAGGAGAAATGTAAAATGAAAGTCTGGAATGTATATAAATTACAAAAAAGAAAACACAAATGTTTTTGTATGCTATAATATTAGTTAATAATCAAACCTATTTCTGAAATAACACTTAATATGAAGGGAAATAAAAATGGAAAGCATATGAAGGGAAATAAAAATGGAAATAAAAATGGAAAGCATATGCCAATTACCCATGTATATGTCTTCTTTTGAGAAATTACTATTCAGTTTAATCATTTAAAAATCAGATTATTTATTTTTCCACTATTCAGTTTTTTGAGTTCTTTATGTATTCTGGTTATTAATCCCTTGACAGATATTTTGCAGATATTTTCTTCCATGCTGTACACTGCTTCTTCACTTTGTTTTCTTTGCTGTGCAAAAGCTTTTTTAGCTTGGTGTGATACCAATTGTCCATTTTTAATTCAGGTGCTTATGCTTTCGAGGCCTTAGTCAAGAAATCTTTGCCCAGAACAACGTCCTGAAGCATTTTCCAATGTTTTCTTCTAGTAGTTTTATTGTTTCAGTCTTATATTTAAGTCTTTAATCCATTTTATTTTATATTCATATATGGTTAAATATAGGCGTCTAGTTTCATTCCTTTGTATACAGATATCCAGTTTTTCCAGAACAATTTGTTGAAGACTATCTTTTCCCGAGTGTATGTTCTTGGCATCTTTGTTGAAAATGTGTTGACTATAAATGTGTAGATTTATTTCTGGGTTCTACATTCTATTCCATTTGTCTACATGTCTGTTTTTATGCCAGAATCATGCTATTTTGGATTTGTAGTATAATTTGAAGTCAGGTAATGTTATGCTTCCAATGATATACTTTTTGCTCAGTGTTACTTTGGCTATTTTGAGTCTTCTGTGATTCCATATAAATTTTAAGATTTTTTCTTCCTATTTCTGTGAGGAATTTTGTTGATATTTTAATAGGAATTGTACTGAATCCATAAATCAATTTGGGTGGTTATGGACATTTTAACAATATTGACTCTTTTGTTTATGAACATGGGATTTCTTTCCATATTTTTCATGTCTTCTTCAATTTCTTTCATCAATTTTTTATAGTTTTCATTGAAGATATCTATCGCTTCTTTGGTTATATTTATTCCTTGGTATTTTGTCTTATTTTTTGTAAGCGCATTGCTTTCTTGATTTCGTTTTCAGATTGTTCGCTGTTTGCATATAGAAATGCTTCCAAGTTTTGTGTGTTGACTTTGTATTCTACAGCTTTACTTAATTCATTTATTAGTTCCAATTTTCTGAGTTGGAAAGAGATTTTGCTTTTAATTGTATTTCCCCTATACCAGTGGAAGATCCAATGCTTAAGTACTGACATTACAGAAACTCAAAAGAAAAAAGACTAACAATTAAAGCTATTTGTCAATGTTTTTACCATGTTAATAAATCAGAAGACATAATTATACAATTAGCCCCCTTATTATTTTTAATAAGATTTATTAACATTTATTTGGAATTAATTTATTTTATGTTCATTAATCTTTAGAGATTTCTAAATATAAGATCATATTGTCTGAAAACAAGGACATTTTGACTTCTGTCTTTCTTATTTAGATGTCTTTTATTTCTTTCTCATGTCTAATTGCTCTGGATAATATTTCCAGTACTACATTGAATAAAAATGGTAAAAGTGAGTATCCTTGTCTTGTTCCAGATTTTAGAGGAAAGACTCAGATTTTCCCCATTCAGTATAATGTTAACTGTGGGAAATGCCCATCAAGGGATGCATAGATAAAGAAAATGTGGTATAGATACATGACGGAATATTATTCCACCATAAGAATAAAATCCTGTCATTTGTAATAACACAGACTGAACCAGAGGACATTAGGTTAAGTGAAATAAGCCAGGCACAGAAAGAAAAATGTCACATGTTCTCACTTATAAGTGGGAGCTACAAAAATTAATCTCATGAAGGTAGTAAATAAAATCGTGGTTACTAGAGTGTGGGAAGGGAAGTGGGGAGAAAGAGATGAAGAGATGTTGATTAATGGTCACAAAAATACAGTCAGATAGAAGAAATAAGAGGTAGTATTTGGTAGCACAGTAGGATGACTATAGTTAACAATAATTTATTGTATTTCAAAATTGCTTGATAAGTAGATTTGGAATGTTTACAAATAAAAAATAAATGTTTGAGGTAATAGATATCCCAATTATTCAGACTTGATTATTATACATTGCATACTTTTCTCAAAATATCACATGCACCCTGTGAATATGTATAAGTATGTATCCATAAACATTAAAATAAGAAAGTGATGATACTAAAACAAATGTGTATTAGAGCCTATGAATTCTAGCTAAAATATACCCTATTAGGGCAAATACAAATTAGAAATAAGAGTCTTAAATTTCCCTATTGAAAATAAGAGAAGAGACTTTCTCCTTCTCCCTTTCCTTGTCTTAGAGTATTCACTTTTAAAAACGTGTCAGTTCTTTCTTTGCCCCCTTGAAATGATGTAAATATTTTAAACTGCTAAATAAATAATTGGACAAATAAAAATTACCAACTTTACAACCCATGCACGGATTTATCAAAAACCAGAAAGCCATCTCTTTTACATGTAATTATCAACAAGGGCAATATTCCATTTTGTGGGGAGAACGACAGCCAAATTTTGTGCAGACACCTTGGTGCATAACTACTTTTAGTCATAAAGATACTAGCTTTTTATTTTTCTTTTGGATAAAGCCAATTAACACAGACTGCCACCCAAATTACCAGGTGAAAACTGGATAAACTGGGCATGGCCAATAGTGCTGTCCAGTCCTCGTACTTCAAAACTAGTTGTTTTCTTGAGAATATGTCTGTTATTGCTTCTATCTACTTATCTATATAAAAAGGTGAGATTTTATTATATCTGCAATCCTCTTAGATTACCTGTGCTACACCTCACTTTCTAATTCAATGCTAATTCAATAACAAAATTATTTTATTTCTCTTATACCTTTGTGGAAAGCTTTCCTGAGTTGGGAAGAGATTTTGCTTTTAATTGTACTTCCCCTACATCAGTGGAAAATCCAATGCTTAAGTACTGACATTACAGGAACTCAAAAGAAAAAAGACTAATAATTAAAGCTACTTGTCAATGTTTTTTACCATGTTAATAAATCAGAAGACATAATTATACAATTAGCTCCCTTATTATTTTTAATAAGAATTATTAACATTCATTTGGAATTAATTTATTTTATGTGGTCCTTTCTTTGCTCTGCTCTCTTGATTCTCAATCTTTATTTTTCTTTAATTCATTTTTTATTTCATTTAAAGCATCTCCTAAGTTATTCTTAGGAGAATATCAGATGGTAATAACCTTTCTGATTTTATGCACATCTGAAAATAGTTTTATTTTTTATCACACTGAGTGGCTCTGAATAGGATTTATCAAACCAAAACAAAATTCCAAGCCTCCCAACCAGCTGAACTGGCCACCTCCTTGGCCAAGGGGATTCCAAAGAAACCTGAAAAACTAGTTTAGGTGATGATGGGAAGGGAGGTTGGACAGGCCCTTAACAACCCTCCCTTCGGAGTTTAGGAACAACTGACCAGCAATAACATTAAAATAGAGTTCATAAGATGGACAAAACAGATTCTTTGTAGCAATAAGATAACAAATTCCAACCTGACTCTGGTATAGCCCCACAAGACAGACAGTGGGTCCCGGGAAAAATCAAAGTATGTTACTCCAAAATATATTCATTTGACATATTTTTATATGACTTTGCAAGGTGGTCTTGTTGGGGGGAACTTTGCATTCTATAGAGAATCTCCTTCCCTTTGTAGGTCTTTTCTGGATCTTTTCAAGGTCGGAAGAGAGAGATTTACCAAATACTGTCTCTGCAGCCTGCTACTTGGAGGCTTCATCCTCGTAACAAGAAGCTTGGCTTCTACAACTCCCCTCATCTTAACTCAAGTGTTTCTTCTTGTTTTTTCAACTTTGATTTTAGGATCAGGGGTTACATGCGAAGGATTGTTACAGAGGTACATTGCCTGGTGCTGAGGTTTTGGATATGACGGAATCTGTTTCCCTGCTATTGAGCATAGTACCTAATAGGTAGTTCTTCAGCCCTTGGCCCTATCCCTCTCTCTCTGCTGTAGTACTCCCCATGCCTATTGTCTCATCTTTATGTCCACGTGTACTGCATGTTAGATCTAACATATAAGTGACACCAAAAGTATCTGGGTTTTCTGTTTCTGCATTAATTCAATTAGAGTTATGGCCTCCAGTTGTATCTTTGTTGCTGCAAAAGACACAATTTTGTGTATATGTATCACATGTTCTTTATCCAATCCACTGTTGATGGGCACTTAGGTTGTTTCCATGTTTTGACTATTGTGAATAGCACTGTGATGAACAGACAGGTGCATGTGTCCTGTAAAGAAATTACAAATAACAAAAATAAATAGAAAAACATTCCATGCTCATGGACTGGAAGAATCAGTATCATTAAAATGGCCACACTGCCCAAAGCAATATGCAGATTCAATAGTATTCCTTCCTCAAGCATTTCTTTCTGCTGACTTCAACTTTAGGCAAAGCTCAACTTTTTTCAACCAAGTTGCCAATCAGGAAATCTTTGGATCCACCTATGACCTGTAACTCACTCCCACCTCCACCTTCCTGGTATCTCACCTTTCTGGGCCATCTCTACTTTACATGTATTGATTTATGTCTTTCCCTATAACTTCTTTCTCTCTAAGATACATAAAACCACACCATACCCCAACCATCTCAGGCGCATGTTCTCAGGACTTCTTGAGACTATATCCCAGGTCATGATTACTCATATGTGGCTCAAAATAAACCTCTTTAAATATTTTACAGAGTTTGCATTTTTCATCAACAGATTCTAAATTCAAATTGTTTTTTTTTCCTTAAAACCTTTCTCAACATTGTTCTATTGTGTAGAAGCATTGGATCTTAAAAATAAAAAAAGGTAGAAGCATTTCTGATTTTGGTTTGTAGGTCTCTTTGGAATTTGTTTTCATCTTTAATAATTTTCATTTCATTATTGGTGTTGAAAATTCACTAAAATCCAGCTAGATATAAACAGTTGTTCATTCTTCCTGTTATTTAGTGAGCATTTTCATCTGAAAGTTTATATTTCTTCAAAATTAGCAACTCTTTTTCTATTTGTTTTTCTTCCCCTTTACTCATGCTTATTTTCCCTTCTGTTATTCAGTCAAATAAATATTGGAATTTTAGGGTAAATACTCAATTTTTAAACTATTCTCTATTATATTTACTAGTCTTATAATTTTGCAGTAATTTCAGGGAGAATCCTCTGGTCCAATTTTCCAAGTCACTGAAGATTGGGCAATCAAGTTATACAGTTATTTTATTGGGATATTTTCCATGATCATAAAACTGTTACTTTAAAAAATCTTTAGGTATTTATTTTCATAGATGCCATATTTTCTTCAATTTTTCATAGTGTTCAGCTTAACTTTTTGTTGTTTACATGTTAGTTTTTTTAGTTGAATCAGTTGCTTCTCTTCATGCTGCTTGTCTTTCTCAAAAGTTTTGTGATTCTTGATTGTCTGTGTATCATTAGGATTTAAAATATCTTATTTCCCAGACTCGGCACTTTAGGCTACCCTGGTCATGTTAAGGGGTTGTACAAGAGATATCTGGGGTCCATTTTGTTTTCTGTTTATAGAGGCTTTTCATTTCTTGTGAATATATGTTTCTACACTAGACATTGCCTGTATTTAAGCCACAGTTCCCACACTCAATGATTTGGTTTGGTAAAAATATTACTGTCCACAGCTCAAGAAGAAGGTAGGTGGGAGAAGCCATGGCAGCAGAGGGACTCCCATATCCATACCATCATCTATTTGTGATTCTAAGCATTTCCTGCTTCATTTATTTACTGCTTCAATGTTTAGGAAGCTCTGTAATGGTCCTAATATTCCAGTAGTCTCTTACTGTAAATGCCTTGTGCTGTGATTTTTCTAGCTTTATTTCTTTTCCACTTATAACTGATGTTTTTTGAATTTTTTTTCAGGAATGTGTCAGTATTTGTGGTCCATTTATAACATTCTAGTTTTGCATGACTACTATAGTGTGAAGAGTTTTGTAACATCTATGCCATTTTAGATTACACTGGACAAATAATTTTCTTTTTAAATTTTGCCAATTTCTTCTTTACCTCTTGATATTTCCTATGATCAGCAGATTTTAATTTATATAAGTTGCTATCTTATATCCTTCTAATAGCATTATATAATATATGATGAATTTCTGTATTTCATACATTCTTCAAAGTGAAAGCACTTATTTGGAAATTATTAAATATATTTTCTTAAAATACATGTACTTCAAAAATTAACATACTCTAAAACTTTATTATATATAGGCAGTAGGATAACCTGAATGTGTTTATATTAAAATGCAGAATTTCATTTAAAAAGAAGGAGTGGAGGGAGGATGCAGAACAGAAAACAACATGATGGCACTTGTCTCAGATGTATCCTGTCTTCTCTGAGCCTTATGGTGAAAGTGAGCTGCTGGCTAAGCTAAACGGGATGCTTCTACTTGAAACTCTGTGAGACAAGAGGACACAAGGAGTACTACATTTTTTTTCCAGGTATCAAAGTGCTAACTCAAGTGAGGTAAAGAAATATTTTGTATACCTCTTGACAAACCAAAAATGGCTTCAAGGCTTCAGTACATTGAGGAAACAAGAGACTAGAATGGCAAATTAGTACCTTGTAAGTCTGCAAGCTTGGAAGCGTCTACAGCAGCCTTAGCAGAGGCATTGTTGGGCCCAATGGATAGTAACAGTAGTGACAGAATAGCAACTCCAACCTCAAATGCCTGCTCAGGTTAGAGAATATCTAACATTTAACATTGAGCCTATGTGAGACATTCCCAGAAACTGAAATTTTGCAGATAATATCTTATAGCAATTCATTGTGTCCAGAGCCAACAAAATACCAATTATAAAATAAAATTATTACATGGTTAGAATGTATAACTACTAGCAAGATACATGAGGTTCTTTAGGTTGTTTTGCTGCAGAAATTACCATCTTATAAATGTTTGCAGTGTTATTCTATCATCATGATTACATAAAAATGCAATTTATAAGGCTTTTTCCATGGACCTAAATCCTGTCATAAATTTGCAATCAATATTGTACTTAATAGCAACCAGGATGGAAATTATACATGCACATATATAAACACACACATGTACACACACACACACACACACACACACACACACAGATTTATTTTAGGAAATGGGATCATGAAATTATGGGGACTGGCAAGTTTGAAATCTATAGGGCAGGTTGACAATTCAGGTAAAAAGTTGATGTTGTAGTCCTGAGTCATAAACCTATATGGCTGGTGAGCAGACTGGAAATGTGGGCAGTATTTCTACGTCGCAGTTTTGCAGCAGCATTCTGTCTCTCTGGGAAATCTCACTTTTTGTTCTGAAACTCTTCAAATAATTGGAGGAGGCCTACTCCCATTATGGAGGTAATCTTTTTAACTTAAAGTCAACTGATTGTAAATGTTAGCCATATCTGCAAAATACCGTTACAGTAAAATCTAGACTAGTGTTTGACCAAACAACTGGGCACCATAACCTAGTCAAATTGATACATAACCATCACACATATCTAAAATCTAAATCTGACTCAAAATTGATTGCCACTTATATTTAAGTCGGCCTAGTGGCAATCTTGAATGAGTTGTCATTGCTTGTGCATATACAAATAATAAAAGCTTTACTATCATTTTTGTTTAGAATAAATATCCATGAACTGGAGGAAATTCTGGAGAAAAAAACTTTTAGGAACTAAATTTTTATCAATATTGATAGGGAGATGGAATCGTCAGACCATTTAACATTCCCAAAGCAACAGTACAAAGTAGAATAATTCCACTGATTTGCAAAGCCAGTTTAAAAACCAGAGACAATGGTTTTGTCATTTTTTTATACATGACTTTAGAAATTTTATATTAAAAACTAACCCTCATAATCGCATGAAAAGTATTTTGGGGGAATAACAGACATTAACAGTTCAAAATTTAAACAGGATTCAAAGGATAACCAATTGCTATTATCTTCCTTTGTATGTACTTACAATAATAATATATATTAAAATTATGTATAGTCTAAAAGTTATCTTTCAAAGTTGATAAAGTAAAAATTGTAAAAACAAAAGAAAGCATTGCTGTACTTTAATTCCTAGCATTTTAAAAATATGATACAGTATACAAAATACTGTTGCATCTTACAGTATTAAATAAACATATCATGGTAAATACAAGGACACACTTAAAATATGATGACATTTTGTACACAGAAATCAAAAACTGTGTCTACTTTATATAGATAGTATCTTCTCTGTTTAAATGTCATGCTAATGTTAAGAAGTCTGATCCATATGGCCTGTTACAACAGTGTATCATGCTAAGAAAACAGCCAAGTTATTTCCAGTACATTTAAAGAATTAATTTGTGTTCTAAATAATTTGGTTACTTAAGTTACTTGAACTACTAAGAAGTCTCTGTCAATAATTCTCAGACTTAACTAGGTGAAATAGAAAAGAAAGAATTTGGGAGTAATAAGATGGTATGAATTGGTTAGTAGAGTCGAATTTAGAATTTCCTTCCTTTGTTTCTAAAAATTTTTAAAGAAAACTTTTCTAACCTTATGTATTTTAAAACTTAGAAAGAATATAAGCTTCTATCACATTTTAGGAAAATGCAATAGATCCATACAAACTGACAAAAAAAAATTAGTCAAGGAAGGTTACAGTGCAATACAAAATCATAATTTTTAAGGAAATCAATATTGCTGTTTTGTCTTTGCATATTCCTGTTAACTTTTATTGCTTTATTTCATCTAATATTTTAAATTTTATTGTAGTAAAAATACTGATCTACCTTCTTAACACATTTTTAAGTACATATTACATTATTGTTAACTACAAATACCGTGTTGTACTGCAGATATCTAGAGCTTATTTATCTTGCTTGACTGAAACTTTATGCCCATTGATTAGTAATTTCCTGCTTGTTTTTTGTATTGTTTACTTTTTGTATGTGACTAATCATTACCTTGGTCCAAAATCGTAATGTGTGAGTTTCCCCATGTATTATTTTCATTCAAGGAGCCAGAGGGTATTTAATCTTTATGTCCTACCAGATGAAAATATTTGGGTACATGCTACATTTCAGTGAAAAATGAGACCAGACATTCAAGACAGAAGAAAGGAGACTTCATAGAAGTACACGGTGAGTTATTAGTTTGAAAATGTTTACAGTGGATAATTACAACTAAAATTTGAGTAAGAATAATAGTTATAAGTTTATCAGAAGAACCATACTATAATGGAAAATTCCATAATAACCCAGAACAAAACATATTTCTAGAAAGACAAATTTATCATTTCAATTTAACACATCATGTGAGACAAAAACAATGAGAGTAATGTTAAAAATATATTATTTATCTTAAAAAACTTGAATGCTTTGAATTTCTAAACCAAAAGATGAAATATTCCAAATGAAAAAATAAAGACAATCCATGTATTTGCTATTTACAAGAACAAATTATTAAATATTTAAAAATATGCCAGGATAAATGCAATAAAAACAAAGTTGAAATAATTATATTAATACCTGACACTGAACATTCAAAGTTAAAACAGGTTCTTTCTATATAGAAACATATGATACAGAGAAAACAAGGATAAAGATGGATGCATAGTAGATACTAAATTAAAATCACTAAAAGGCTGGGAACTGTGGCTCAGGCCTGTAATCCCAGCACTTTGGGCTGCTGAGGCAGGCGGATAACTTAAGGCCAGGAGTTTGAGACCAGCCTAGCCAACATGGTGAAACCCTGTCTCTACTAAAAATACAAAAATTAGCAGGGCATGGTGGCATGCACCTGTAGTCCCAGCTACATGGGAGGCTGAAGCAGGAGAATCGCTTGAACCCGGGAGGTATAGTTGCAGTGAGCTGAGATTGCACCACTGTACTCTAGCCTGGACGACAGAGCAAGACTTGCCTGAGTGACACAGTGAGACACACACACACACACACAAAAAGAAAGAAAAGAAAAGAAAAATTACTAAAAAGTTTAGTGTCTTTTTAGTTTAAAATCTATGCTTAAATCCAAAATCCTACCATACGTAATCAATACCCAACTGCAAAAAAAAAAAAAAAAAAAGACAGATTCTACTCATAATAGCTCCCTAAGTTATCTATTTTGTGGAATAAATATAACAAAATATTTGAAAGATGTTTAGTAAACTAAAAACTATGAAACTCAACTAAAGAACACAAGAAGAAAGTAAATAGAGAGATGTAGAAGATCCACCAGGGGAATAATTTATATATTATAAAAATTTCAATTCTTCTCACATCATTCTAAGTAAATTCAATCAAAACCCCAAAAAGAATTTGCCTAGCAAACTCGTTTTAAGGTTAAAACAGTATAATGAATATTGTTTAATATGTGAGGCAATTTTGTAAAAGAAAACAAAGAGTCAAATAAATCAGTAATTAATACTGATGTGATGGTTCATCAATTTGGAAAAAAATAAAGTTAGATCCCATTCTTACACCTTGTCTTAGGCTGACATAAAAAATACTGTAGAGTAGGTGTTTGGTTTGGTTCTGTTTTTGAGACAGAGTTTCGCTCTGTCACCCAGGCTGGAGTACTGTGGCATGATCTTGGCTCACTGCAGCTGCAGCCTCCCGGGCTCAAGTGATTCTCGAGCCTCAGCCCCCTGAGTAGCTAGGACTACAGGTATGCACCTCCACACTCTGCTAATTTTTGCGTTTTCAGTAGAGATGGGATTCGCCTGTTGACCAGGCTGGTCTCTCAAACTTCTGTCCTCAAGTGATCTGCCTGCCTCATCCTCCCAAAGTGCTGGGATTTCAGGTGTGAGTCACTGCTCCCAGCCGAGTAGGTGGTTTAAACAACAGAAATTTATTTTCTCAAGGTTCCAATGGCTGGAAGTTAAAGATCATGGTTCCAGGAAGCCTAGATTCTGGTGAGGGCTCGCTTCCTGGCTTGCAGAGTGCCATTCTCCTCACTGTGTGCTCATATGGCCCTCCTCAGTTCATGCACATGGAGAGAGAAATATTACTCTTTCTCTTCTTTTTATAAGGCTACCAATTCTATTGAACCAGGATCCTACCTTTATGACCTTAATTACCTCCAAAAAGTCCTATATCCAAATATACTCATCTTAGGGGTGGGGCTTCAGCACACCTATATGAAAACAGGTGTTATATGAATTCAAAGGTATACATATATAAAGAAAGAAAAACTATTAATATATAGATGATAATATAACATAATAGTAATTGTATACCCTACTATTTCTCTATTTGTTCCTCTGTTTATCAGGAAATATCAAAATGTTAGCATTTAAACAATGTGTTATTAATAGAGGAATTTGCATTTTTCCCAATGGACTAGAAAAGCCTCAGAGAGAGACTGATGTATGCAAGGGATTGATTTTATTTCCAATCAATATATAAGGAGAGACTAGTCAACAAACCATCTTTGAACAACGGACTTTTTTTCCAATAGAATTTGAGCTCCTTGAACATTAATATTATTATTTTTTGGAGACGGAGTCTTGCTCTGTTGCCCAGGCTGGAGTGCAGTGGTGTGATCAATATTTCTTAATTATAAGTTATTCCCATGTTTCAGAGCCCATGGTTCATTCATTATGATAATCATAACAGTTGTGGACTATAAGCAGTTTATCTGTAACACTTAAAAATAATAGTTTAGGCATTCTTTATATAGTATAAATTCTTCTAATTTTACCTAACGTCTATAATGATGGGAAACAATTAATGGGGAGGGAAAAGTTCATGTGATCTTCCACCATTTTATTGACAAGATTACATTAAATTGCTAGCAAATTCACTACAGATAAAAGCATCAATCAAGATGATCAGAATGAAGAATCTTATGGAGGAAGTAAATCTCTATATGCACTATTTAAAGGACTGTCAATATTGCTAGTGTCACTTCAGCAGGACTCATGATTACATCCAAGGGCTGTTTCGGGGAAAAAGGGAAAAGAAGACAACGGAAACAAAGAGGTCTTTCAAAGAAGTTTCCCATAAAGGAGCGCATAGAAATAGGATCGTAGCTGAAGGATGATATAGGGTAAAAATACTTTTTTAAAATATGAGAGATAGGGCCGACCGTGATGGCTCATGCCTGTAATCCCAGCACGTTGGGAGACTGAGGCAGGTGGATCACTAGGTCAGGAGATCAAGACCATCCTGGCCAACATGGTGAAACCCAGTGTCTACTAAAAATACAAAAATTAGCCGCGCAGGATGGTGCGCATCTGTAATCCCAGCTACTAGGGAGGCTGAGGCAGGATAATCACTTGAACCCAGGAGGCGGAGGCTGCAGTGGGCCGAGATTGTGCCAGTGCAGTCCAGCCTGGGAGACAGAGTGAGACTCCATCTCAAAAAAAAATAATAAAATACACACACACACACGTATATATGTATATACACACACACATACACACACATATATGTACATATATACACGTTTGTATGAGAGATAGCATATGTATGCTGTATGCTGATATGTATGTTGTATGCTGATATGTATGCCGATAAGGATGAGCAAAATTAAAAGGGGATGATGGCGGTGCTATAAAGAGAGATTGACCAATAGATTATATTTGAGCAGGTGGTTATCTATATGCTGATTACTCATTGGCAATAGCTTATATAACACTCATTGGCAATAACTTGTATAACGCTCTTCATTTGGCCAGCTTTATTTACTTCCTCTTAATGTTACTGGTGCATGACTTAGTAAGATAGCTAATAATACAAAAGAAAGCTGTGTGCCTGTACCTTATTTTTTAAATTGTTTTAAATAATTTGTTATGATGAATTTTTGAATTGCTTCATCGAAGATCATTAGCATTGTCACTCGAGTATTGCATATTTTTTCAGAAATACCAATTTCTAGAACCACCAGTGTAAGTGAATGCTACAATCGTGGTATTACTGTTATCTACCTTGAGATCTGTGTACACAGAATCTCTAAGGTGTTTGAACCACACGTCCCTAACTTGCCCCCCTACTCAGTTTTACAACAGTATACTCAGTATCTTCATTCAAAAGTCTAATAAACACTTTCAGAATTAAGTTTGTCTAGACTACATTCCCTTTACCACACTCTATCCTTCTCACACCTGGCTCCTCTGACAATTTTCCTTTTCTGAAATTGACTTTCAGGCTTATAGGAAAAGTAAACATAAAAAATAAGCTTTTGGGTTATATTCTTAACACTTAACCTTTCTCCCACAGTTCACATTAAATCTATCAGCAAATATTTTCATATCTGCTTTTAAAATATTTCAAAGACTAGATCATTGTCAGTGTTTATACCATCAACAGCTTATCAAAACCATCATCATCCCTCATTTGCACATTTAAGTATCCTCTAAATTTATCTTACAGGTCTTCACTTATCCACCAGATTATATGTTCCTGAAAGTGTTAGTAATGGTCTTTTACAACACACTAGATGGTGTAAGCATTCTGCAACAACCCCTTATTAGCTTTAAAAATTATTTGCAATCCATGAGATAAAGAGGGACTTTTCATTAAAAAAAATTACACCATCAGAGTAGTGGAGGTTTTCTTAAACAAGATTTAAAAAACAAAGTCAAGAATGATTTTTGTACATTTGAATACATCCATAGTCAACAATTCTATAAAATAACCCACATTTAAGACAGCCAGCAAAATCAGAGAATACATTTGAATCATAAAACAAATATCAAACTACCCAATAATTCATATATATTAATAAAAAAGACAAAACAGTCCAATAGAAAATATAGCAAAGACCAACAAATTCACAAAATATTAAGCATAAATGTCTAACAAACAAAAAGAAGCCAAAGATAACTACTTCGGTGGAATAAAATCAGTGCATCAGGTATCATTTTTGTATAGATTGAAAAAACTCTTGAAGTTCGATAATACTAAAGATCCGTGAAGGTAATGAGAAACAGCTGATAGAGCTTTAAATTTAGAACAAGGATTCAGAGTAATCTGGGATATATTTTTAAATGTTATATGCTCATATAATTCATCATTTTCATTTCTAAGGAAACAGCACAAAATGAGATGTAGGAAAATGGAACAGTGAGAAATTTGCAAGTACCTAATGTTTTTGATAAGGGAAAGGCTAACCAAACATATATTCATACAATTACATATTATGTGGCAATTAAAAATATGAGAAAATCAACATGAACTAATGTGTCTATACTGTCAAGGAATATTATTGAAAGGGAAAGCAGTCAGAGAGAAAAACATAAAAACATAGGGTGTAATAAGCTTCCATACACCTATATGTTTCTGTGTGTACATACACATATTTGGATATGTGCATATATATGTTGTGAATATATATTCACAACACAATAATACATATATTTTCTATGATCACCCATATGGATAGTACTATACTTAAGCACAATTCTTGGAAAAATCCCAAATTAACATGTTTTTAATGAGATTAATATAAAATCATCTGTATTATCCAAATAATTGCAATGCCATTATAAAGACACATACTAACTGTTTCTGAACTATTGCACTAAAAGACTTCTAAATTTCTTTTTTTCTTAAAATAGAAAGAACGGTGGGAAAATATTCAGTAAATTAGTCAAGTGTTGTTAGATAAAATTTTTCTGTTAATCTGTGATGTCTTGTCTTTTGATAAATTATCTCAGGAAATGTATTCGTGAAAAAGGGCATATATTTCATATTCCACTGATAGAATTTACCGAGTTAGATGATAAAAATGTGAAAGAACATAAAGTTCATTGTCTAAGAGTATTAAGTAACAGCTGGTAATTATCTCTAAATGCACCTTGTAGAACTACTTTGAAATAGTCGGCCAGATATTTCTATATTAACTACTCTGAAATAAAGTTAATAATGCAAGAGGCATCTCCATCCTATACAAACTTTTTTCCCTATACAAACACTGAAAATTTCATATTCCTGGAGGTTATAACTATTTCTGCCATTTCACCTTTTTACAAATAATTGAGAGACCAAACACTGTAACCACAAATTTGACCCAGCCCAAGTTATACAAACCTTACATTTCAAATTTGGGCTGTATCTGTGTGTGAATAAAGGTTGCCACTAGTATTCAATGGTACTATAATTTGGCATATCTTTGCAATAAATTTATCTGGAAACATCTCTAAAAATAACCTAAAATAAAATGTTGGGGAGAGCGTGAAGGGGTGGCCTGCCCCTCCACACCTGTGGGCATTTCTCGTTAGGTGGAACGAGAGACTTGAGAAAAGAAATGAGACACAGAGACAAAGTATAGAGAAAGAAAAGTGGGGCCCAGGGGACCCGCGCTCAGCATACTGAGGACCCACGCTGGCACCGGTCTCTGAGTTCCCTTAGTATTTATTGATAATTATCTTTACCATCTTAAAGATAAGGGAGTGGCTGGACAATAGGATCACTGTAGGGAGGAAATCAGCAGTAAGACATACGAACAAAAATCCCTGTGACATGAATAAGTTTAAAGGAAAATGCTGTGCCGGGCGCGGTGGCTCAAGCCTGTAATCCCAGCACTTTGGGAGGCCAAGACGGGCGGATCACGAGGTCAGGAGATCGAGACCATCCTGGCTAACACGCTGAAACCCCGTCTCTACTAAAAAATACAAAAAACTAGCCGGGTGAGATGGCGGGCACCTGTAGTCCCAGCTACTCGGGAGGCTGAGGCAGGAGAATGGCGTAAACCCGGGAGGCGGAGCTTGCAGTGAGCTGAGATCTGGCCACTGCACTCCAGACTGGGTGACAGAGCAAGACTCCGTCTCAAAAAAAAAAAAAAAAAAAGGAAAATGCTGTACCTTGAGATGCATATGGAAACATCTCCATAAACCTTTTAGCAGCATTGCTCCAGCAAGTCCCACCTTATTCCTAAAGGCGGTTTTCTCCTTGCTCAGTAAACAAAGCATACAATCAGGTTTTACACTGAGATGTTCTATTGCCCAGGGATGGGCAGGATTTTTAACCAACAAGCTGCCTTCTGGCACTTGTTTAACAAAGACACATCCTGCATAGCCCAAAATCATTTAAGCCTTGAGTCACCACATCACATGTCTCTTTCAAGGACAAGGTTGGGAGTAGGGTCACAGATTAACAGCATCTCAAATACAGAACAAAATGGAGTCTCTTATGTCTACTTCTTACTATATAGACACAGTGACAGGCTGATCTCTCTTTCTTTTCCCGACAGGAGTGTATTTGCATGTAGTAAAAAACACTTTGCCTCTTCAATATGAATTTAGACGGTATTGCCTCTAAGAAATTTGTATTTCTCCTTGAGTCCTTTGTGTTCTGTAGGTGTGTGTATGTTCCAAAAATAACTCACCAAAGTAGATAGTATTACAGAAGCAATGAAGAGGTCATCTTTTTATTTCCAATGGGAGAAATCATTAAGGATAACAGACTTGAGATGTCAGATTACAGCTTGGCCTGTTCTGCTGGATATGACTAGTAAAATCCCAACTTGTACATTGTCATGATGTTAATTTCTAGTTGGAAAGGTCAAATATAGGAAGTTCTCTGCTGAGGGCCTCTCATATCTCATGGATTTCCCTGATAGAAGACCTAAATGGTCACCCAAGTAGAGCTGGATGAAAACAGGCAGGCCAACTTGGAGAAAGAGAAGCAAGACAAGACTAGAAATTGGGTTATACCCACAGGAATCTGTGCAAAATGATAACCACATTGGGGGATAGACGGATAACTTCTCTCTCTCCCCTCTACTTTTCTTCTCCCAATTTCTCCTTTATTTAAAAAAAAATTCCTTTAAGTTCTGGCATACATGTGCAGAATGTACAGGTCTGTTACATAGGTATACATGTACCATGGTGGTTTGCTGCAGCTATCAACCCAACATCTAGGTTTTAAGCCCCACATGCATTAGGTATTTGTCCTAATGCTCTCCCTCCCCTCCCTGTGAGCTCTTAACATTCAGTTTTAAGTTTTATCTCCTGAAATTTTAGCCATCCATTTAATCTCAGCTCTTCATTTAAAAACTACTGTGCATATATATCTTCCTGTTCACAATGCATACGGGAATTAAAACATGAATTTAAGAAAAGGCAATTAATTCTGATGTTGAGTTCTGAGTAGTTTCAGCAACATCATAATAGGAAAACATTGGAGGTAATAGCAGTGATTTGAAAGATGGCTCAAGAAAAATGTAATAACAGAAGATAAGGCCAGGGGATGCAGCTACCAAATAGGTAATTCAGGAAGGAACAGGAGGCATTCCATTTTCTCCAAATATGCTGGAAAAGTAATAGGGATAGATGTATGTTTCATGAAACATTATAATCTATTATACAACTAGAAATAGCCCACTTGTCTTAAACCATCAAATTGGCAAAAAACACTGTATAATGCCTACAACTAGTTTTAATTGTCATTAGACAATTCTCTAAAACAAAATATTAATTGATTCTGAATTAATAGGTAAAAATATACTTTGTGGTAGGAAAGAGACAGAGATTCTTGACTTTCTTATTTCCACCTGGTGAAAGCCAGAAGGCTTGCATAATGTAGAAATACAGGCAAAAATTATAAAAGAAACATAAAATAGAAATATTTGTGTATTTCGTATTATAAAATGATGTGAAAAATTGGTATTTCTTGAAATGCAATACTTTTTTTTAGTGGAAACAGCTAAGAATTTTTAGCCATGCCTACAGGTCCTGGAAGATTTTTAACAGTTCAGAATCTAAATGGTTTAAAATTTTTCTTAGAATTGTAAAGTTTGACAAAACTCACTGTGGAATGTTTCAGGTTCAGCTGTACTATTTCTGGTATATTTCTACCTCATCAAACCAATCTTCAAAATTATTTTGGATTGGTACCCATGGCCCCTGAATCTGGCATAATTCTTCCTGATGGCAGTCATACCACCCTGACAGATGGGTCTGACTGCAGCCATGTTAGTGGGCAAGAATGTCCATCAATTTTAATTAAAGTTTGCAGGTTTTCTGAAATGGTAGTCATGCTGAAGTTTTTCCTACCTAATTTTAGTCTTCTATATAGCAAAATTTGCCCTAGTTTTTGCCTCTCAGTTCTCCTTTTTCACAATTTATCTATGCACAAGCATTGAGTTTTCATGCCGACTTCTGGGTTTATATTCCTTATGTTACTTTGTTCGTATTTCTCCCCTTCGAATCCTTCCACATCATGTTCTTATTCTGTATTGACAACTCCAAAACGTTTTAGTTCTCTATCCATTCTTCCTAGTTTTGTCTCAGTCATTGGTTATTCTTGGCCTTTCTAGTCAAGGCTCCACCATTTCTTATGTGGATTACTAGGTAATAATCTTAGTAACAGCCTCCTGTGCCCCTACTCTCTCTTCTCAACATGGCAGATGGTGAGGTTCATTTAAAAGAGATAACCCACATCATGTCACCCATCTGTTGAAATGCCTCCAATGTATTTGAGTTGTGTCTCACAGTAAAAGCCAAATTACTTTAAAAAGCTATTAGGACATATATGATCTGATCTGAGCTTTCTCCTTTACAACTCTCAATATTTATCTCCTATCACTCTTCCTGTTTATTTATTTATTTTTTAACGGAACTCCATGTACCTCAATCTCCTTGTTGATCCTTGAAAACGTGAAACAGGCTGTCATCTGAGAGCAGAGGACCTGTTCTTCCATTACCTGAAATGTTCTTCCCCAAATATCTGTGTGATGTATTTTATCTACATATATATCCTTCTGTATATATAGACAAAAATATATACAGATAAATACAATTTATTATAGTGTATATGCCTTTCTCACCATGAATACTCCCTTCACATTTATATAACTGTATTCTAGTATCTAATTACGTGCCTTTTTAGAAATTCCAGGGGCTAATCTTGAGACAGACAGACCAATTCTGGAGACCTAGCTGCAAAATTCCAGAGATTACTTCAAAGTAACAACCCAGCCATACTTGAGACAATGCCAGCCCGCAATCCGGGTGGACTGGGACCCAAGATAGCTACGGGAAAAAGACACACAGACATTGTACTCAGCACATTTATTGCATGCCTTCCTTATCAAATTTTCTCTTTTTAAACCCTTGCCTTCCCACCAGAAATTGAAGCAGTTGCTCTGGGTAGGAAACTGGCCACTTCCTCATTTCTAGTTTTGGTTAATAAAAACACTTTCTTTCTAACAGAGCTTGCTCTTTCACATTGGACTCTGCCAGCCATGAGCATCCTGGCTGACCCATGTCAGTCACATTTCCACTCACTACTTTACTTTTACACCTTTAGTGATGCTCCATACAAGATAAACTATTTTGTGTAAGTTTTGAATAAAAAGTGCTTATAATATCATTGCTCATTTAAATATTCATGCAATGCATATTTATAAGTATAATGGAAGAGGAGCTAAACTAGAGTCCACGAGTGGAAGCTTCCTTAATAAATGGTAAAAACAGTGAACCTAAACTAGATCTACAGTATCAATATACATTAGAATTGTCAGGATGGAACATAGAACCATATTACATTATCTTGAGCAAGAGACATACACGCTCAATTAAGATACAAAGAAGTTGAAATAAAGTCAACATTTTTTCAAGAGTAATATTTTGTCAAGATTATCAGAGGAAAAATTTTAACTTCCTTATGAAACTAAATATCACCTGTGCATAAAATAGGAATCTTTCCACTTATTATTTTCTTGAAAATTGCCATGTGTGAAAAGTAAATTACTATGAACTTTTAGTTCCAGCCAACATGGCATAGGCTATTCCTCTCAGCTACTCCCTCTTACAATTAAACTCTGGACAAAACACAACAAGCAAAGATACAAAGACTCTGGATGGTGGAAAGAAGAAGGCAGCCTTCCTCAGGACACCAGGACTTGCAGAATGACATGAGAGCAAGTTTGATGGTTTCCATGTTGCCTCCCATATACCCCAGCCAGAGTGCTGCTAACGCCTCCAACCTAAAATCACTAACAGGTACATATTTAAAAATAATTTAAAAAAACAAAAGCACCAAAGAAAGTCTGTTTCCTCTAGCTAAGGAAAAACGGTGACCTAACAATGGAAAATCTTCTTAGCCCATTCCTAATATGGGAAATAAGTACATATAAAGGTATTCAACTCCTCTAACTCTAGCCATAACCAAAAGAAATTGATACTCCCAGATCCTGTCTTCCTTCACCTTCTCACCCTCACCTTCCCCTAGTTTCAGCAGATATGAACAGGAAGCTCATCATAAACCTATCTCTTGTTGCAGAAGCAAAAACTAGCTCCCCATTTGTATCAGAGAGGCTGAGCAGGGAGCTAATCTTCCCACATCTGCTGGAATCATACAGTGGTATTATTAGTCAATCAGGACAGTGTCAGCAGGATTCAGTGGGAACATTAGTCTCCAGCCTCACCCAGCATCTTGTACATCAGAGAATGAACAAGGTAGTGACAATTACCTTGGGCTAGTCAGCATTTCACATCCTGGTATAAGCAGGACCCAGTGGGAAGCTGATCTTCCACACACCAGCAGCAAACCCATTGAATGGAATAATGCAAAGCAAGGCTAGTCAGTACTCTAGTTCCTACACCCCACCCCTGAAAATGGGGCCCAGTGAGGTGAGCCTCTTCCACCAACTGGAAACAAATAGATGTAATGAGGCAGTTTGAGATGGAACAGGATGGTATTCTGTGCCTACCCCCAAGAGTCACTCGGACCCAAAACGGAGCTGAGCTTTTACCTCCATCCAGCAATCAAGGAAGTAGAATAAGGTGGTGGGAGGCTTAACTCTCAAAAGTCAACAGTAAATACAACAACAAACAATCCAATTAGAAAATGGGCAAAAGATGCCATCATATATTTCACCACAGAGGATATAAGATGGGCAATAAGGACATAAAAAGGTATTCAACATCGTTAGCCATACAGAATGCAAGTCAAATATACACACTTATGAGAATAGCTAAAACAGAAGCACCAGATACTGGCGAGGATGCAGAGGATCACTCATACATTGCAGGTGGGAACATAAAATAGCACAGCTACTCTAACAGCTTCTTATAGTACTAAACATGCTCTTACCACATATCCCAGAAATTGTACTACTGGAAGAAAAAAAAGCTCCATTTATTTCAGCAAAATGAAAACTTTTTACACAAAATCCTGTGCACAAATGTTTGTCACAGTTTTATTTGTAATAAACTCCAAACTGGAAACAACCCAATGCCCTTTAAAAGGTGAATTGTTAAACAAAATGTGACCTCCATGCCGTGGAATACAACTCAGTAATAAAAAAGGAACACTATTAATACATAAAACAACTAGGGTGGATCTCAAGAGTTATGCTGAGTAAAATTAAAAGCCAGTCCCAAACATTACATAATGTAGGATTCCAATTTTATAATAATTTTGGAATGACAAAATTCTAGAAAAGAGGACAAATTAGTCATCTTCAGTGTTTATGGAGGTGTGGACAGGAGGGAGGTGGGTGTGGTTATAAAAGGGTAGTAAAAGGGATTGTGGTGATGGAATCATTTGTATCTTGACTGCATTGGTTGTTACAAACCCACACATGATAAATTTGCATATAACTAAATATGTACATATGCACACACACGCACTTGAGTGCATGTAAAACTTGAAAAACCTAGATAAGGTTGAAGATATGTATCAATGTGAATTTTCTGGTTGTTTTTTACATAAACAAATGTTTTTATTTACAAAAAATGTTTTTATTTATTATATAAATACTATAATTATGTAATACTGCTGATACCATTGTAGAACTAATTTAAGGGTATATGGAATCTCTATAATTTCTTAAGCTGCATGTGAATCTACAATTATAAATGTTTCTTTAAAGTAAATTGTGAAGTATTTGAAGTTGGTGCAACTCAGTAAAGAATACTGCTTTGTTTTGCTTAGCAGTAGCACTCTATATTTCTGCTAGAAAAGGGATGTTTTTCTGAAACGTTAAACCATAAGCCATGCCTGGAATTATCACCTTTGTCCTGCAATATGCTTTGAAATATTTTCATGAATTCAGAGTTACACAAGCTGGTAGTATAAGGCCCACCACTGCTGAGAGAAGAAAATACTTTTAATAAACACACACAGTTCCTTGAATCTAGTAAAAGATCAATCCTGATATAATCCTTGTACAGAATTTCATCAGTGTGAGAAATGCTAAATATTAACAGTCCTTTAAAAAATCTATGCATGCTTATAAAAAGTAACACACAGGCACATTCACAAATACACACACACAGATGTGATGTTACAATGTTCCACTAAGCACTAGTAACCATGTACTTTGTATTTTGTAACCATTTTGATACAAGGTGAACATTTTCTAAAAAGTAAATGTGAGTTTTTTAGGAAATGTATATTTTAATGTTCTACTAAGAGACATATTCTGAGTAAATGATAACTATTTTTCAAAGCATTGGGTAGTTTCCAATGGGCTGAAAATATAAAACCTAACATTATTGTAAAATAAGAAATAAAAATTTATTTAGAAAATGTAGGATGGACGTGGTGACTCATGCTTGGAATTCTGGCACTTTGAGAGGTCAGGACTCCCAAGGATTACTTGAGCCCAGGAGTTCAAGTCTGCAGTGAGCCATGATTGTGCCACTGCACTTCATCCTGAGTGGCAGAGCAAGACCCTGTCTCTTAAAAGACAAAAAATAAATAAAATGCAAATTTTAATTTCCAATGAAGGAATACATTCTGACAAAGCAATCTCTTGGGAACCTAAAAGATACAATGATATAAAAGCAAAGTATATTGCTGTTTGCAGTGAAAATAGTTGTTAGCTTTTTGTATCATTCTTGTTAAGGTTAAAACAGGAAGTACCTGAATGATATCTCAAGCAGTGCATGTTAAACTAAGGACAGGACAGCATTAAAGAACATGGTGACTACTAAAGAGAGATGATTGATTGATAGATCATATTTCAAAAGTCTTGATACTTGAGGTCAAGGAATGAAGATAAAAACTAGCTGAAAATTTTCAAAAATAAAGTAAAAGGTGACATCACATCAGAGCCAGAGTGAAAATTACAGATAGAGAAACAACCTAAAAAGAAACTCTAAATTAAAATTTAAAACTGTCAGAGGCCGGGTGAGGTGGCCCACGCCTGTAATCCCAGCACTTTGGGAGGCCGAGGCTTGTGGTCAGCTGAAGTCAGGAGTTTGAGACCAGCCTAGCCAACATGATGAAACCCCTGTCTACTAAAAATACAAAAAATTAGCTGGGTGTGGTGGTGGACACCTGTAATCCCAGCTACTCAGGCGGTTGAGGTATAAGTATCTCTTAAACCTGAGAGGTGGAGGTTGCAGTAAGCCGAGATTGCACCATTGCACTCCAGCCTAGGCTACAAAAGTGAAACTGCATCTAAAAAAGATAAAATAAAACAAAAAACTGTCAGGGGCAAAAATACTTGACAGCATAGTTAGTTATTAAATAAAACTTCATTCCCCATGGCCCTGATGACATCAAGACAAAACCAAAAGATGCTAGGCTGGACCAGGAAAGGAAGTGTAATAACTTTATTGGATTGGACTGCCTTAGCCTTAGTGAGTGTGGGCGAAGTGAGAGGAACTTGTACGTTAGTGAATATAATGACAAGTGCATTTTTTGAAGAGAGCTCTTTGTTCTGTTCAGTTTAAATGGAATCTGTAAAAAAGGGAAAATGGGATGTTATAAAGTTACCTTTCTCAATATCCTTGCAGGTGAAAGGGATTTCTGAATCACATCAATAAAATATTTAAATCGAGACATTGAAAATTTGTGTTTGAACATAAATTTAAAAATAAAAATCATACTTTAATAGCTATTTTTAGCTTTACTGTTCTAAAGAAACTGTAGGCTTAAGATCCGGTGGGCAAGTCAAATTTATGAACAGAGTTAAGAACATTGAAAAATTGTGGCCAGGAATATAAATAGAATGTTAGAATGTCTTTCCACTCTGAAAATGAAGCTTTATAGAACTTGTAGACATGGCAAAAATTCTATTTCTCAAAATCAGAAAGAGAAACAGACAAAAAGGCTGGTCATAGGTCAGTTGTCTTGATAGATCTGGTCAGATTGTGAAAGGGGCGCAGGCACTGAAAGGATAAATTACTTTTTACCTGCCTGAAAAAGGCCAAGGAGAAAAAGCATCTTTGGGGCTGAAAACTAATAGAACATTGTAGCTGTCTTGTGGAAATTTTTAATATCCAGGACAGCCACATTAGTTACTTTGAAGAAAACATGTAGATTATGAGGAGGATGTGGTTGTCTCATTGTTAGTAAAAAGATAGAGGTGACTTATTTAGTACATTAGGGTAAATGTGCTTCTAATTTTAGTCTATTACTAAATATTTGGATTTGATTTGTTTGGGGAAAAATGATTCCTGCAAAAAAATCTTAACAAATCTTTCAACAAAACATATATATATATGTATAATATATATATATATATTATATATATATATAATATATATATATATATATAAAATATCCTTACCCTCAGGATGTTTTATCTGGATATTAGTATTAGCCTAATGTAAAAAAAATAAATTAAAAACAGTAACAAACATATAATTATGTGCTTCATTTATTTGTAGGTGCATTGTCCTACAGCAGTGATCTTTAAATTTGAGCATGCTTGACAGAACACAGATTTTGAAGCCCACCCCAGAGTATCTGGAAATAAGTCTCAGGCAGAGCCCAACACTTTCCATTTTTAATGATTTCCCAGATGATGTTAATGTTGCTAATCTAAGGACTACACTTTGAGAACCACTACCCTAGAAGAATTCAGAAGAGGAAAGTTATCGTTGTTGACCAGAATAACTGAGCATGTTTTGCAGAGTGATAAATACAGGTTTAATTGTTATCAGCATATAATTTGTATTCAGGCAGTAAATGGTAAATTCAATAGTTATTTTTGTTATTGTTTTTTCCCCTTCTGCTCCTTTCCTTTGCCTTCTTATTTTCTTTTCTTCTTCTTTGGGCTGAGAACAAATTGTCTCATAAATCCTTCATTATAATCTTAATTTTTTCCTAAGAAATCGTGTGTGTGTGTGTGTGTGTGTGTGTTAGTAATTTAAACTGGTACATTCCTGTCTGGTGCTGACCAGTTTCTCAGTGACATTTTCCAGGCTGCATGTATAACTTGACAAACATAGTTGTCTCTCCAGTAAACCAATCAGTCTGTTTCCACTGACCACAGCAAACTTCATTATTGAAGCAAGGGAGACCAAATTGGGTGGCTATAATGAATGCCATACATAGATAAACTCTGCAGTGTCAGCAATGTTTGCTCAACATTTCTGAATGCAAAAGCAATTTAAATAGTGAAATGTCAGGATAAAGATGTAATAGGATGTAGGGACATAAGGCTGGATTTTCTTTTTACAGTACTCAATGGGAAATTTTACCCACAGGAACTTTTCTTTAACTCCAATAAACTTACTTTTATTTTTGAGATACATGAATTGTGGGTTTTTTTTTTTTTGGTTGGTTATTTTTTCAATCAAAAAGTATCATATTTTATATAAAAATGCAGTGTTATTGTGTTTCCTCTCTTCAAATTATATCTTTGGCACTCTATCTGGAAAAGAGAGAGGGGCAAGAAGATTTATTATTTTTAAAATAGCTAAAATCTGTTTTTTAAATGACATAATGTACTTTATGATGCATGTGCCAACATATTTATATTAAGCATTAAAGTATAATCATAGCATTTTTACAGGAAGATGCTGATTGTATATGTTTTCTATATCACTCACATAAGCATCTTTCTATGACTGACAAATTGAAATCTTTAAACTCAGGTTTCTGCTGGTTACTGGTTTATTTTATTGAAAAATTAAATCGCCTCCATTTTAACCTGCACATGCTGACCAAAGAGAAATGTAAAGTAATGATATTGTTTTTTACTATAAATCCAAACAGACTTTATCCACATCATTTATATGGATGTAATATCTACCTATCTCTTTTTATTCCGATTCAACATTATAGCAATTTCTTTTAAATAAAATGTACTTTTTATGGTTAATGCCACCCACCTGTGACCTAATTAATATATAACTATTGGGTAGATACATATCATGAAGAATTCAATAACTGATTAGTTTATTTCAGTTTGACTTTATCGTAAATTAAGACGTTTTAACTTTTTGGTTGCTAAAGCAATGTGCATAAATAAATGTAGAAACTCAGAATCATTTAAAAATAATTACAATCAAATATAGGCAAACGGAAGGTTTTATCTGAAGAAACAATAAGTTAAGTTGTATACAACTTGGTTAAAATGCACCATAGCATCCAGCCTTTAATATTTTAAATATGTCAATTAAAAACAAAAAACTTTTTTAAAGTAGGAGAAACTTACAGTAATTTGAGAATAAAAGAGCAAGCATTTCAAGTAAATAAAAATGACAGTTATTGATGTCTAATGCAACTCATCACACCCCCTGCTAAGATGAATCAGTCCTCAATCTAGTATTTTTAAACACTGTCAGAAATGTCATATCTAGTTTTTGAATAGTTATTTCACAATTTTGGTTTATTCTCATGACCTTTGCAGCCACATATATGCTATATTTTAATTTTTCTAAATTATAATCAATTCTTAATACTAACACCAAAGTGAGTAGGTAGATTCTAATCAAGGACCCCTTATTAATGTCAGAATCTCAAGTATCTACGGAAATGCTTTCTGTGTCATACAAATTAATGGCCAAAACAATTACTTTTTATTGAACATTTGAGGACCCATACCCATTCTCACTGCTGTTTTAATTAATCCTGGCTTCAAATCCTGTACCTTTTATTAATATTTTAAAAAACAACATACGGATCACCTGCACAATCTTGGATCTGAAAGCCTGCATACCTGCTCCAGAAAGAACTCATTGTCTTATGTCTGTAGCTATTTTTTGATCAAGAAAGCCATTAAACTTGACTTCATATCACCAAATAGGAAGAACAGCAGCACAATTAATAATGTGCTAATATTCATAAACTGAATTAATTAAATGATTTGTGTAAGGGGTCTCATCCATGTTTTTGTTTGTACTTTGCACGAAGTGTTGGGTACATTGACATTATTTTTCAGATTAGGAAATGAAGCCCAATAACTTTAAATGAAAGAACTTTAAATGAAATAACTAATACAGACTTGTGGAATATTTAAATATTGTTGAAATGTATTGGAGAAAGTCTTAGCGATCATTTAGTTCAACTGCCCATTGTTAGAGGTCATGGATTCAAGTCTTGAACCAGAATAAGTGATCTAAATATCTCTAAGCCTTAATTGCCCATCTGTAAAATTGAATTAGTATGCCAAATTCTTAGCAAACTGGTAATGATATGTGAAAAGCAAAAGTGGTTGGTTATCTGCCTATGATTTTTACTTCAATGCAAGTAGGTATCTAGGCATCCCAACAATTTAAAGTAACCTTTTTGGAAAATATTTGCATATTATGCATTTTTACATAAGTAGTAAAAACACATGGTACAGAATTCTAAAGCAAAATTTAAAAAGGAAAAGAGTGAAAAGTAAATGTCCACCATATTCCTTTTCTCCAAGATTAATTTAAACCATTTGTTTTAGAAACTTTTTTTTGTTTGTTTTATTATAACAAACCATTTGTTTTAGTAACGTAATTTTTTATTAAAGAAATTGTTTCTTGGCGGGGTGCAGTGGCTCACGCCAGCAATCCCCGCACTTTGGGAGACCAAGGCAACTGGATTACTTGAGATCAGGAGTTCGAGACCACCCTAGCCAATATGGGGAAATCCCCATTTCTACTAAAAATACAAAAATTAGACGGATGTGGTGGCACGCACCTGTAATCCCAGCCACTATTGAGGCTGAGGCAGGAGAATCTCTTGAACCCAGGAAGCGGAGGTGGCAGTAAGTTGAGCTCGCTCCACTGCCCTCCAGCCGGAGCTACACTGAGGGAATAAGAAACAAAGAAGAAATTATTTCTCAGACACACACAACCTTCACTGCACACCTAATCAGAATCATCAGTGTTCTCCCTGCCCATGCATTCATTCAGGAGAGAAGGGTTCTGATGTGATACCTTAAACAATCTGATCTGGACTGGCTGCCCTGGAGCACAGCAATCATTCTCCATCATTAACATTTGGATTCCTTGCCTTTCCCTCATGTGTTTGCCCCCCCTTTCTTCGTTTTCTGGTTTGTACTCTTTTTGAGTAAAACATACACTCCAACAGTTTAGGGAGAAAGAGCATGTAGGAAGTAAATTTTTGACATTTCATAATCTTTGAAAACATCTTCCTTTTTCACTTTCACTTGGCTGGCAAAAAAAAAAATTCCATTGGACATCAATTTCCTCCAGACTTTGAAAAGTTTTGCTTACAGTATCTTTAATAGAATCTTCTGGCTTTCAGTGTTGCCCATAAGTTATATTCTCAAATCCTAAATTTGAAATATTCTAAATTTTTCCACAATATGCTTTAAAGAAAATATATTTTTAAATGGCATCAACTGTTTCTCAATAGGCAGCTCACCATGAAATAAATAAATAAATAAGGAAGCAGAACACCCCAGCCTCACCAGGCACTCAGAGCTTTTGCTTGTAACCTTGTTCCAACACTCCTACACAGGAGCACAGAAGTGCTGGGGAAAAATAATTAAAAACAAAATATTTTTCTAGCCCAGATAACTTCTCCACAAAGACAAAAGAGAGAGATAAAAAGAAGTTTATTATTGAATAATAAAACCATAATGTGATGTGCATCAGAGGCAATCCGCTCATGGATTTTATATCGTCCCCCTTTCAGATAGGCAATCAGAGACGACCCAGTGCATACATAGTCTCAGGATAAACAATGACTGGCCATGAAGTAAGAGGACTTGACAGCACCCTTTGTCACACATAGTTTATCCTAAATTCACTTGGTAATTGTGGTGACCATCTGTGTTAGCTAAATGATTTATTCAAAGGAAAAAATAAGCTTCTCATGTCTTCACGACAGGAAGTAGTTTTGCCACTTGCAGCAGGGCGTCTGCCCAAATTCGGCTCCAATGGAAATAGGGATGCCTTTCTTGATGATTACGGTTGGAAGAGAGGCAGAAAGGTGGCAATAAGCTTATTTAGTTTTTAAAAATATTTGCATACATTTCAAAGAGACAGAGAACTTATAATTACAAGTTTTCTAAAATACATGCAGAAGGAGTGGGGGTGTCTTTCTACTTATTTTAAACAGGGAGAATTAAGTCTCTTGTTTTAATTTGAATTTGCCCTTACACAAACAACAGTTTTCAGACATCTGAGGAAAGCCTCATAAATGAAAGATAGAATGCCATGAAAGAAAAAAGAGGAAGAGGAAAACTTGGAAATAAAACATCTTATATTCTTAGAAAATATGACACTTATTAAAAAAATTATTTATAATCATTCAAACAATAAAAAAGAAGTCCTTGGAAACAAAAACTTAATCAAAACAAGTAAAATAAATAAAAATAGGAAGTAAAGTCAAGGAAATCTACTGGATGGTACAGATTTGGGGAAAATGGGAGTGGGGAAAGGAAGAGAAAGGAAGAAAAAGAAAGACAAGAGAAATATAGAAATAAGAGAACCAAAAATTGAATTATAGAAGCTCCAAAATTAGAGAATAGGGAAAACAGGAGGAAAGCATCAATTAATTAGTGCAACTCAGCACAATCCTTTTACTAGATGTGTGGAGGGTTATGTATACTATCTATACATTACTGTTCCCTGGATTCTATACACGTTTTCTGTGTTTTTAATATCACACAAATTTGCAAATAACTGAATCGGTCATCTTAGCAACTCATTTATATTTCTCTTTGTTTCAGGTTTTGTTTAATCATTAATATAAAAAATAGTCTTAAAGATAATCTTCGACTCTTTCAAATCCAAAATTCAATTAATTCTAGTACAAAGCTTAGCTCAGCATGTTGCCTTTGTTCATGGTATAACAGCTGGTCACCACTGGCTCTTTAGCACTTCAAATATAGAGTTGCTGAGTCCAGTTTCAAAGTATTATTTAGCAACAAATCAATACCATAGCTGAATCAGTAAGCTCAGTATTTGGAACTGAAGTATATGAATTCCAACATGTGGAGATAAAGGAAGATGAAAAGAACTGTAGTTTGGGACAGAAGGAAAAAATAAAGGGAAATAATACTTTCACTTTGAGACTTCTTTCCATGCTAGGTTAGAATGTTAGCTATTCACTCATTTCTTGCGTCCAGCATTATAATCAGATTACAACTGATTACAATGGTTAAAACGACACATGGTAGGCTGATCATATACTCGGTTTATCCTTGTGATCAGTTAATGCTTTTTAATTATTTTATTACTCGCTTTCATCCTGAGAAGTAAATTTTGACAGTAAATTATCTAGTTACATTATTCTCCAAGAAGTTTTTTAAAAGTAGGATATAAAAAAATAATGATCAGTAATAAAAACAGCAAACAGCAGTCCTGAGAATCACTGGCATTTAGAAGAATGTCATCAATTTGTTAATCAATAGGGGATTTAGAGGGACTAAATATTGTCTTTTACTCCCTTTGTTTGGAGATGTTCATTAAGACAGTCAGGGCAAAAAGACATGAGAAAGGCAGAAGGGGGAAAAGATAAGAAGAGTATGTCTGCTGGGCATATTGAGATGACACCAGCAGATGCTTCTGGTGACTCTGTGGCATCAGCATGGTAACCTAGCTGTCAATAGTCAGCAAAAATCACTGAACATGCTTCACGTGGGAGTACCTACTACCAATTTCAAGACAGAAAGCACATTAGAATCACACCAAGTATCAAAACATAGTATATGTTAACTATACTTTTTAAAATCTTTAAGTGAGGAAAACTTTTCTACGTTTGACCAATACTCTAGAAACCAAAATTATTTTTTAATTGAAAGCTTAAAAGCAATAATAAAAAGTATTCGGAATGAAAAAAATTAAGCAAAGAACAAGTCTGGGGAAAAATTAGCACCTATGGCAGAAAATAAGATAATTTTATTACTTAAACAAAAACATACACAATAAAGAAATAGACAATATTAGTAGACGATTTACAAAACATAAGATAGTTTGAGAAATCAGTAACAACAAATGGCCATCAAAGATCTGAATGTCCCACTGCATAATTGAAGCAAATTAAAATAAAAGTCAGATCTATCTTTTTTTTTTCAGTTCTCCAGTTGAAAAATATATATGTGTGCATGTCATGTTTATTAACATTTTGTTGGTGGTGGGTTTTATGGCTTGAATAGGTCTCCCAAAGATCTTGTGTTGAAAATTTAGTCCCCAGTGCAACAGTGTTGAGAGGTGAGACCTTTCAGAGGTGACTAGATTATAAAGACTCTGCCCTTATGAGTCGATTAATGTCATTATTAGGGGAGTGCATTAGTTATCTGAAGAATGGGTTTGTTACAAAAGCAAATTCAAACCCCTCTTGCTGTCTTGTGGATACTCTTGTGCCCTCTGCCTTTCACCATGGGATGATACCACAAGAAGACCCTCCCTAGGTGAGGCCCTAGGCCTTGGACTTTCCAGCCTCCAGAACCGTGAGCCAAATGTTTCTGTTGTTTATAAGTTACCCAGTCTGTGGTATCCTGTTATACCAACAGCAAAACAGACTAAGGCAGAGTCGATTGGAAACAGATGCTTTTATGTTTTTTTGATTGTGGTATACATTTTTTATGTTTTTCTAGAGGGCAATTTGACATTAGCTCTGTAAATTTTAACAGCATATATACTTTGCCCAGTACTTCTCCTGATACATATTCACCCAGACTTTCCAAAGGATCTTCTCATCTGTTTTTCATCATTGCATTTAATGTATTGGCAAAAAGCTGAAAATATCAAAAATAAGTATCAGCTTGATTTTTTAAAGTGTAATCTACCATTAAAATTTAAATGTAAGTAATCAATAAAATAAATAGAGCAGATTGTTATGGACAACTCTTTAGAAATATTATTGGGAGGAATAAGCATGCTTGAGAATAGTAAATATGCAGCAAAATCCCACCTGTTGGCTCTTACTCTGCTAAGTATGCATAACAAAATGCTAACATTTGCAGTATCTGGGGTCTTTTTGGAGGAGGTAATAGAAGAGAATTTTTATTGTTCATCACACAAATTATTTATTTTTAACCTTATAAAATTATTTTGTATTGCTTTTATCTTAAATAATGTAAAGCAGCATTTTAAGAACTTGAAAAAGTGATTTCTAAATACAAGTTCTAAAAGACTTTAAATATTTTAGTACCATTTGTCATTTTAAAATATTGAGCTTTCCTAAAGTAAATTCAGTAAATAAAAAGTCAAATATATACAGAAGTTTTAGGAATTGAAGCATATATTCTATTGAAATTATGCAAAAGGATATTATTTAGTAATCATAATTAAGCCCTTAAGTCTACACAAGAGATGCTACTGAACGGACTATTCATGTCTTCTGTGCCCATTGAATCTACTGATAAAGTAATGACCTTTTATGTGCTGATTCTCTTTTGCAGGCTGAAGAGCAGTGTGGTCTAATGAAGACACCTGTGTTCTCCGACTGTTTGGGCAAGTTGCTTCACCTCCCTGAACTTCAATTTCAACACCACTTAGATGGTAATAACAATGCCTTCCTGCTAGTATGAGGAATGAATGAATCAGAATTAAAAGGGTAAATGTGTAAAAGCACAGTTACTGAATAAATGTTGGTTGAATGTAAGTTTTTAAATATTTGATAATAATATGTTTCCACTGCACGGGAAGAAAGTGTGTGAACATCCGAACAGGAAGAGGAGGTCATCCATATTTAATACTCAATGTCCCCTCCCTCCTTTACACTCACTGCACAATATTCCTGAAAAGATGAAGACTTGGGGACGGTGGATGTTTATAAATAGTTGCTGATAAAGGTGTTTGCTTGCTACTCTGTGGCTCAAGGCTTTTACTTTATGAATAATGACAGAATGTAATCAAATCTATCCAGCCCCAAATTAATGTAATAGTAACAGTCTTTCTGAATGCCATGATTTTGGAGCACATTCCATGGTAAGGCAGCTAAATAGCTACTACAGTGAGAGGTGAGCCTACACTGGCCACCACCTGCAATCAGTGTTGTACCAGCATCAATCCAGATCACGGTTCTCTCCCGAAGCCTTCAGACCAAGATGCAGGCACAGCTTTTCTCCCTTTATTTTTATGTTTTTCTTCTTTCCCTTTTGCTTTTGATAAGAGCTACCTGTATAAAGTACTTTATTACTCGTCTTCTCAGAGCAAAGGGAAAACTCAACGAACCTATTTGAACCTCGGTAATGCAACGTTAATTAAGCTGAGACTTCACCAAACAAGACATAAACAATAATTAATGTATTCGGTCCCAGCACATACAAAATACAGCAAAATGGACAGACTTCAAAAAATTTTTATCTCTATGTAACAGAATAATTTTCTTACCACAGTGCTTTCTATGAAATCACAGATTGTTTTTAACCACAATTTTAAAAAATAGCCCATGCTGTCATAGTGAGGGTAAAATTTAATTGATCCATAAAATAATATTAATTGCTAACATTTTTAGGTGTTTACCATGTGTCAAGCTTTGTTACAAACACTTGATGTTTATTCTCTTTCAAAATCTTCATGACATTATTACATAAGTCCTATTATGTCCCCATTTTACTCATGGTCATTTGAATTTGTTGTTGTTGTTGTTTAACTTATTTCTATAGATTATTGGGGAACAGGTGGTGTTTGGTTAGATAGGTAAGTTCTTTAGTGATGATTTGTGAGATTTTGGTGCACCCATCACCTGAGCAGTATACGCTGCACCCTATTTGTAGTCTTGTGTCCCTCAGCCCTTTCCCACCCTTTCCCTCTGAGTCCCCAAAGTCCACTGTGTTATTCTTATGCCTTTGCATCCCCATAGCCTAGTTCCCACTTATGAGAACATCCGATGTTTGGTTTTCCATTCCTGAGTTACTTAGAATAATAGTCTCCAATCTCATCCAGGTCATTGCAAATGCCATTAATTTATTCCTTTTTATGGCTGAGTAGTATTCCATTGTGTGTGTGTGTGTGTGTGTGTGTGTGTGTGCGCGCGCGCACGTGTGCGTGCGTGCATCACAGTTTCTTTATCCACTTGTTGATTGATGGGTATTTGGTTTGGTTCCACATTTTTGCAAATGTGAATTGTGCTGCTATAAATGTGTGCCAAGTATCTTTTTTGTATAATGACTTCTTTTCCTCTGGGTAGATACCCAGTAGTATAATTGCTGGATCGATGGTAGATCTACTTTTAGTTCTTTGAGGAATCTCCACACTGTTTTCCATAGTGGTTGTACTAGTTTGCATTCCCAACAGCAGTGTAGAAGTGTTCCCTGTTCACTGCATCCATGCCAACATCTACTTTTTTTAAAATTTTTTTATTATGGCCATTCTTGGTCATTTGAAAGAACAGAAAAACTAGAAAGAGAAAGAGCATAGATGAAAATTTTTTGAAGTACATTTTGAGCAAAATTTGCCACTTTCATTTTTTTGAGAGACTATAAAAATAACTTGCATGAGATTTGCAATTGTTTTTGGATGACAGATATTCATGTTTCTAATTTGACACAGTGCAAAGATGGGACCACGAAGCATATAATGTATATGTAAGTATGCATATTTGTGTGTATCTATTTAAGTGTGTGTATGGAGGACATTGTGTATGTTCTCTATAAGTGAGGATCACATGAGAATCCTCAAATTTAAATCTGGTCACTAAACAGTGCTTATTCTTTCATAAGCTTAAACAAGTAATGCACATTTATTGTATGTAAATAGATTTTTGCCTAAAGTAATATTTTTCTTGTCGTTTTGGCATTTTTTGCTTTTTATTTTTGTTTTATCTGAAGGATAAACAGTGATTCTAAGCAAATAAGAATTACTTCTATATCAATGATATATTACTCTTCTGTTAATGTATTAATTTTTTAAAAAGTAGACTTTTAACTAAATATAAAATAATTTGCAGAATAGAAAAAAGATGTTAAGTAAATAGAAAGAATATAAAAACTTTGGATATTTCTGGCTTATCATCAATCATACCTTTATGCACATATATTCATCAAAATTACAAAAATGTTTAAGTATTCAGAGAAAACTTACATAGGCAGAATTGAAATGATTTCTTTCTTATAATAGTTTTCCTATAGAATGTTAAGGTATATTTGTTTTATATATAATTTATTTTTTTATTACTCCAAAGTCAAGAATGATAAATCATTAAAATCCAATCTATGATTTTATTGACCAACAGCTTAGCAGAAATAGAACCTCCGATCTTAAAATTTATTGTCATTTACTCAAGTATTATTTCAATAAAATGCATGTTAACATCTTTTAAAAATGTCTTCAGGAATAATATAAGCAAGAATTTTTATCCTATACCCTGAAGAACTGAATAATTTCTAAGGCTAGAATTCTTAGCTTATTGATACCGTATAGTTTGTTGATGCTTCACAAAGCTCAAAATCTTTTTATAAATCAATCACTTGAGATGAGACTTTTTCTCATTGTAATATAAAATGTATGTTGTCTCCTCCTAAACAAATTTCTTATCACAAAAATATAAGCAAAAGTCTCAAATATCAACTTAATGTCTGATGCACATGTTCCACTTATGTTAAGCATGCTATGAAATAAAAATCTGTTATTTTGTTTCTAATTCATACACACTAGATTTGCTTTTGATGTTTTTCCCTACTACATTTAAAAAGCTTACTTATAAAATAATTATAAGTATTCAAAATGCTATTTTCAGAATAGTTGTTATCTGTGGGTGAAAGATAAGTTTGATATGTATTTATTTATGATTTGCCCTGAGAGACAGACTTAGAGGAAAATGATAGGAATATTGGCTGTCAGTTTGAGGATAAGCATTAATCTTTATAAGCAGCACTGGGCTGAGTTCATATGATATATTTCTACAAAGAGACAATTTTTGGAATGAATATAATATATTCTAATTTTTGGAAATGAAACTTTCTAACTTAAAAACAACTAAATTATAAAGTTACTAGACTGCAAAAGACACTTCACATTCAGCTAGTTCTGTTACATGAGCTGTGGGCACTTCTTTGCTTGAAGCCTGCTGTGAAAACCTATCTATTAGGAAACACCTATAAGGAAAGTAAGACAGGGTTTTGTTTTCAGGTGAGGCACTGAATTCAGTGTACACTTGAATGTGTCTTGATTCTCATCTCACTCCCCTTCATCCCAAAATATTAGTTGTAAATTTACTTCTGAGAGTATAAAGGAGTGCTGTTTTCTCCAAGGTCACTTTTCATGCAAAAAAAGGAAAAAGCTGCTCTCCCTGTACCTGTCTCCGTGCCAATCCTGGTGAACTATCAGGACTTTGTGGTTCAGAAATCTAGACAGTTCCTATACATGGGGTAATCGATACCATTTCACCTGTTTCTATGAGAAAAAATAAACTTGGTAAGTGCAGTATACTACCCCACTGTTAAGATCCTGGATAATTTTATGTCTGATTTTTAAAGACAGAAAATACAAATGTGTTGTATAATGTACGATGGTCTCAGCCATACACTTAAAAAGCAGAGAAATATCTGAGAAATGATAGAAAGTCAGAGTTTCTACAACATTCATGGAGATCAGAGTTTGAGAGAAACTCCTTGGAGGAGCAGAACATCATATCAAATGTCCATGTTGATGCCTATGAGAACTAGACAATGGGCACCTTAGCTATGGGTGACTGAGAGAAAATGTGATGTTACACTTGACATGGAGAAAATGGAGCCACCAGCAGAGATAGCTATCATGTGATAATTAATAGCACCTCCCAAAGAGGTTGTCAGAATATCCAGAGAAATAATCTATATAATGGTCGTGACATATAATAAGTCTACACTGTTTCTTAGTTGTTATTTTTATTATCATTCTAAATATTCTTCATATATTTCTACTTAAGTAGAAGAGTGTTGAGTTCTAAGACTTGCCTAGTCTTAGAACGATTTTTTTCCATAGTGACTGAGGACGCATATGGAGCTTAATTCACCCTCACATTGACTTATTAAACACACATGCACACGTGCACGCGTGCACACACACACACACATACACTCCATTGACAAGAGAAACTAACTTCCCTGAAGGGATATAAATTGAGAAATTGAGTCACAGAACAGAACAAAAGAGAAAAATAAGAGAAATTGTCTGTCGCCCTCATGTCCAGAATTTTTCATTATTACTTTAATATGTTGGTATCCACTTTCATAAATACATTTAGCACAAAATTTAAGGAGCTCTTGAAGAATTTATGGAAAACATAGGGATTTTTTAAAGTACAATGTAATTTTATTATAACATTTTAGCCTAAAAGGTGGATATAGATAGACTATATACAAATCTTGAAAGGGAAGTTTAATTATATAAAGTGTGCTTAGGTTATGAGGCAGAGTTCAGCATGTCTCTTGGCAATAGAGATGCATCATTAGACAATTTTGTTGTTGTGTGAATATCACAGCATATGTGTACTTATATAAACCTAGGTAGTATAGCCGACTACCCACCTAGAATCTATGGTATAGCCTATTGCTCCTACTCTACAAACCTGTACAGATGTTACTGTAGTTGAATACTATAGGCAGTTGTAACACAGTAATGGTATTTGTATATTTAAACATGTCTAAACACAGGAAAGATACAGTAAACATATGGTATTACAATCTTATGAGACCACCGTCAAATATATGACCTGTTGGTGACTGAAATGTTATTACAACATGCCTATGGTCTAGTTTTTATAGCCATCCATATGGACATTTCATATGATGTTCTGCTTCTCCAAGGAGTTTCTCTCAAACAGGCTCAGATCTCCATGAATATTGTAGAAACTCTTTCTGCAGATTCCAGATATTTCAATGCTTTTCCAGTGTCTAGCTGAACTATCTTTAGTATCAAAAGCTACTACAACATAATAACATTTTGGTCAACAGCAGATCACATATACAACAGTGATCCCATAAGATTATAATACCATATGTTTACTGTATCTTTTCTATGTTTAGATAAGTTCAAATATACAAATACCATTACCAAGTTACAATTGCCTGTAGTATTCAGTACAGTAACATCTGTACAGGTTTGTAGCCTAGGAGCAATAGGCTATATCTTAGATGCTAGGTATGTAACAATACTATCTAAATTTATATAAGTACATACATACACTCTATGACATGGTTTGGCTGTGTCCCCAACAGGGAAGGGGCTGTCCAAGACCATGGGATATATAGAGATATATATATGATATCATATATATTTGACAGATGTATAAACACATATATATGATACATCTCATATATAAAGACATATACATATGTCAAGCATTCTGACATAGATTTAATTGGAGTAACTCAAGGATAAGATATAGATAAAAGGGCAAAAAATACATGATAAAGAAAAAATGTATGGCTCAAAATGTCCAAAATAGTGAAATATATCAAATCAAGGGTACCCTAAGTAAGATGAATGTTAAATACATACACATTCACAAACAGACATATTTTTAAATTGCTAAACCCCCTCCCCCCAAAAAACCCCCACAATTTTAAAGGCAACCAGAGGAGAAAAACGACATTGGTATGAATTCATGGTACGAGTGTTTTTGTCCTCTCTAAAATTCATGTGTTGAAAACCTAATTCCCAATGCAACAGTGTTGGAAGGTGGGGCCTAATGGAAGGTGTTTAAATCATGTAGTTTCCACCACTATAAATAGATAAATGCCTTTAATAAAAAGGGCTTACAGGAGTGAATTTGTTGTCTTCTGCTCTCCTGCCATATGAAGACACAGAGTTCATCTCGTTTTGCCCTTCTTTCTTCTGTCATGTGAGGATGCAACAAGAAGGACCTCACCAGATGCCAGTTGCTGGCACATTGATCCTGGACTTCCTAGCCTCCACAAGTATGAGAAAATAAATCTCCATTCTTGATAAATTATTCAGTCTGTGGAATTCTGTCATAGCAATACAAAACAAACTAAGACAGACACATTACATACAGAAAAACAAAGATAAAAAATATAGCTGGGCATGGTGGCTCACACCTGTAATCCAAGCATTTGGAGAGGCTGAGGTAGGAGGATCACATAAGCCCCGGAGTTTGAGAACAGCCTGAGAAAACTGTCTGTAGAGTCCCTGTCCCTATCAAAAGTGAAAAAAAATTAAATAAATTACACAGGTGTGACAGTGTATGCCTGTGGTCACAGCTACTCAGGAGCCAGAGGTGGGAGAATCCCTTGAGCCTAGGAGGTTAAGGCTACAGTGAGCCATGACCATGCCACTGCAGTCCAACCTGGGTGACAGAGCAAGACTTTGTCTCAAAAAAAAAAAAAAAAAAAAGAAAGAAAGAAAAAAGAAAAAAAGAAAAATGGGAGAAAGAATTATAGTAGGCCTATATTGCATATATAATGCATATTTCTTCAGGAAATGACTTGTTTAAATGAATTGACTTGTTTAAAGTACTGAATGGGAAAAAAAAAAACAAAACCTGTCAACCCAGAATTCTCTAACAAGTAGAAATAGCTTAACAAAATGAAAGTAACACAAACAGTTTTTCTGACAAAAGCTGAGAAAATTCATTGCCAGTTGATACACAATACAAGAAACGTTATAGGGAGATATTCAGGCAGAAGGAATACGAATGCAGACAGAAACTTGAATCTACACAAAAAAAATGTGAGCTCTGGAAATAGTAAAAATGAAACACAAATCTATTTTTAAAGTTTTTAATTGTTTGTTTCCTGTTGTATACCCTATTCTTTTACTATATTTATGGGAAGTGTTATCTCTTAATACCTAACATTTTTAGTTTATAATTTATTTTCCTTATAATCATGATTTTATTTTGTTTTTAAAACAAAACCATTAGCATCTTGATTTTACTATGTAAACTTGATCATGGGAGAGAAAAACTTTCCTGTAAGTGGATCTAAATGATTAAATATTTATATATGAATTCTAGTGATTGTAGCTGCTGATAATTACTCAATGTTGGGGTAAAGCCTATCAAACAGTAAAGGACTAATGATTTTACATGTAAAAAATACGTTCATATAAGAATAACGGCAAAAATGAAGCACAAGGTGAAATGTTTTAATTTTTGGTATTGTTGACGTTAAAAGACTTGCTTATTAACACCCAGCAGCATGAAGCAGTTTTAACAGATGGGTGAAGAATCCCTGTCAACAGTGTTATAACCTTGCCATTATCTGAAATGCAGCCAATAAAAATGCACTTCGTTTGTGTGGCTGAAAGTCTGTCAGTTTATTCTTGTTCCTGAACAAAAGCTCTGTAAATGACATTTTGGCATTTGTATTTTACATGAAATATGGCCATAGAGAAATAAACCTTTGATGAACTATATCCATATGTGTCTCATTAAAAATTCATGAAAGATTTTATTTGCCAAATAAAAAGCAAAATGCTGTTTTCCAGAATCAAATAAAAAATGATAGCAATAAAATGAATTTTCTCCAATTACAATTATTATGTTCACACTAAATACATAGCAAATTATTTATCCTCCTATATCCTCCAAAAAGTTTAACAAAATATTCGAGAAGTGTCAGAAATTAGGACCTAAGGAGATTATTATTCATAGAATAATAGCCTGAAATTATAGCCAAACATAACCTATAAACATTTCTGCTCATTGTATGACATCTATAAATAAAAAAAATTTTAAAGAAACAAAAGTGGTTCATAAATAGTAGTATTCAAGTGTCTCAATTTAGGGAGTAGAAGATGTCTGAAGTATCAATTAACTTATTCAATCAAGTTCCTAATACTAGAGAGAAGAATACATCAGAAGTGTATGTGTTATACCTTGTTCTTCTTTCCTTGTCACTTGTTACAAGGAAAGCTTGGCTTGACTCAGTGCTTTTTCCACAAAACCCAGGTTCTATCACCAAGACTGTGTGAAGTAATCTCTCAGCAAATGGCTTTGCTGCTTCGGGGCTATCCCCCCAAGCATATTACACGTGAAAATACGAGGCACTCTTGTCCTGCGGTTTAACTTCTGTAGTACTCTCATTTACCCTCCTCCTCTGAGTCTTGCTTTCTCATCAGAGTCCTACCAATCAGCTCACCCAGCTCATCCAGTCCACCCACTTT
>NW_012114744.1:3858975-3869374 GCF_000951035.1 Colobus angolensis palliatus | reverse complement strand
CACCCACTTTGGTAACCTACAATGAGTTCAGGCTTTTAGTGAGAGCCTGGAGAGACAGTGTCATCTAATATTTTATCTGGGGTCAACAAATACTAAGAAACTAGAAAAAGTTTGAATTGGGGCAAAGGTAACATATTGAAAACAAAAACAATTTATTATCCCAATATTATACTCTGCTATGTATGAATATCAAATACATAATGGATAATCAAGTCAGCCAAAAAAAAAAATTCGGGCTGGGCCTTCAAAATTACATAATATCTGCGTAAGACTAGTAATAGAAGGTGGTATTCCATGCATCAGGAATCTAAAAGAAACAAAAGGAAATGAAAACAAGGGCAGTGAGTATAATGACTCCACCCTAGTTTTTATTCTATCAGAACGAAAGCAGAGCTAAGAGAGGAAGTGTCTGAAGGCAGATATGGAAGGGTTAAATCATTCATTTCTTTATAAGCAAAGCAGAGAAGATTTTACTTTATACAAGAAGAAAAAGAAAACATATGACTCCCACACAACAGAGGAAAATTAAAATGTTTTAGGAAGATTTGAAAAATAAAAATACCATGTAGAATGAATGTGTGAAGTAGAGAGAAGACACAAGGAGACTTCTTATGCATTCTTGTTTAACCTTTACTCTGTGTGAGAATACTCTTCTTAAAGTATTATACCCTCTTCTCATTTTGTCTCAAGGGAATTCATGTTGTAACCCATTACCATGGTCATATATTTATACTGAAGCTTTCCATATACAATTTCCTACATTGTGAAATAAATGACCTGTTTTACAAATAGTAATTTCTCTGTTAGAACTCAAATTAATATTGTTCTAAAACTTTGTAAATCATACAACTAATTTAATAAATCATAAGTGAACGACACATTCATTCTTTCTTGTATATACAATATGTATCTCATTTTTTTACACTAAAAGTCAAATTCCTTTTACCAGTTATTTTCCTAGATCCAAACTCATCATCTGTTCTGTGATACTAGGGCTAGGACCTGGCAAACCATACTCTTGCTTTGCCAACTAGCTCCCTATTAGATTCTGACAATAAGGAATATTTAAAGAGACCAAAAGGCTGGAAGAATCAAAAAGATACACACCCCTTGCTATTTCGTTTCAAATCCTTTTTGTTTCCTGTTCCTGTTGTTGATTCAGGAAAGCTTCTTCGCCCTGGAAATGGCAGATAGTTCCAGGGGCAGCAATTGATACTGGTTTGCAGTTTTTCTAATACTCCTAAAATAAGGCTCATGACATTCCCTCAGAGACTACAGCTAAATCCAGCCAGTATCTCTTCCTCAGATATGTGAATTTCATAGATGGAGAGACTCATTCATGCTTCTAACTTTTAATAATTTTAAACTCTTCCCTTTGTCACTAAGTCCTAAGGTTGTCGAATACTTCTTGCTGTTATTACCTAGATGTTACTTTGGTGGTTGCTTTAGCCTTTTTTATTTTTTCAACCTTTAGTTAACAATTCTTTATGTTAAATTCTTTCTGTTAAAATAACTGATGTGGTGGTGTATATCTCCTTATTGGGCTTCCCCAGCTGAAAAAGACACTGGAACCAGGAGTGAGGACTCAAAAATAGAACCCTTCAAAGATGGAGGTTTGAAATTGGTTTGGTCATGTCTTTAGTAGAGAACACAGTACTGAGCTCCTTACAAGTGGCAAATGGATGCAGCTTATCCACATCATGGAGTGCCATCATGATCAATCACATTACTGCCTCTGTTTTATGTTAAAGAAGCAAGTTCCTTGGGGCACCAAGCGACTGCTTCTCTCAACTGTTAACTGTAGTCAGGATGACTCCAAGGAGTGCACTGGGTTATTTACAGAAACAAAACAAGCTCAGCCCAGTCACAGCTCAAATTAGAGTCAGATAACTGTAGAAATTCTATAGCAGTCCTAAAATAAACCCTTATTCTTTATAGCTACAGGCCTGGTCTTAATTAAAATCAGACATACATTTTAATTGAGTGGGTTACAAAAGTATAACAGAAGTCGAATTTGCATCCTCATCAATTATCTCATGTAAACGTTACGATATTGCTTGGGAAAGAAAATGGGATCCTCATAATTGAAAAGATTTCATTGGATTGGATACAAATTAAGCTGAGAATCTTCAACCCCAAGTCACCCTGAATCTCCCTTGCCAGTGGAAGCAGGCTCCTCTTTTGTTTGAGTCTTCCCCTACCGGAAGATCCTGTACTATAACCTCACCTTGGGGCTCACAGATGGAAGCTTATTCTCAAGGTCTTCTTGTTGTTATTCTGTCCTCAATGAGAATCATATTCCAGCATGACCCAGAAAGACAAATACCAAGTCTGACTAGGGTAGAAATAGATTATATATCAAAATAATTGCAAGAGTTTTGTCCATTTATGTTTGCAGAAATCTGGAATGTAATTTACAGTTACATCTATGTGTAATTAGAACTAAGCCCAAAACTTAATTCTGTAATTTATAATAAATGCTGCAAATACTATATATCATTTATAGTATATACCAATAAATGCTACCAGTGACATGTGTAGTGCTGAGTTCTTTCATATATTATCTCATTTAATTTGCCCCTATCCTTAGTAAGACTCTATTATCCCCAGCTTATAGATAAGGCTAGAAGAATTCAACTAACTAATTTAGACTGTTAAAAAAAATGCAGAATATAAATATCCTTTGGCAGGTGTTATTTATATTTGAAAAATATATATTTGAAAAATATACTTGATTTAAGAAAATGCTTTACTTTCTTGTATGAAAAATCATGTTAATAGTCTTGCCTTAGTTCAGAATCCTTCATTCTTATCTTCAAGATATGCAATTTATAGACTGTTTAGCAAAGGTAAGACAGAAATCAATATGTTTTAGCATTTTCTTTTTTAAAGTTTAAACATTAAAAATTTTTAAATAAAATGTGCCCTGTCTTCTTTTATAGTTTTGTTAACTTTTATGGTTTTACCTTATTCCATCTCTTCTTACAATGAATTCTCCCCAAAATGTCATTTGTATTGACTAGGTGTCACTTACCTGAAAACTCTGATGTTTGTTGAGTTCATCCATGGTCGTTTTTAATGCACGGTTGGGTATTAGGTAGAATTGAGCAGACTCTAGAATGGAGAGACATGTGTGTACACCACGAGGCCACAAGGCAGAAGTGTTGTCTCTATTTCCTCCCTTCCTCTAAAAATATTCAGTATTTCATAGACAAGAAAACAGCAGTTGCACCTGATTGAGCCTGTGCATTGGAGTCTGGCAGACTTGAAGCTGAGTGAATCAGAGCCCATCACTGGAACACTCTGTGCTTCATTTTCCTCATCTGTGAAAAAAGAACAATAATATTTGCCCCTGGAATTACTGTGAGGACTTGATGGGATTAAAGCAAAGCCTTTAGTTAACATTGTGCATGTGATACATGCACCCAATGTTATTAATAGGTGTGATGGTTAATACTGAGTGTCAACTTGATTGGATTAAAGGATGCAAATGATTATTCCTGGGTGTGTCTATGAGAGTGTTGCCAAAGGAGATTAACATTTGAGTCAGCGGACTAGGAGAGGCAGACCCACCTTCAATCTGGGTGGGAATCATCTAATCAGCTGCCGGTGTGGCTAGAATAAAGCAGGCGGAAGAATGTGGAAGGACTTGAGTTTCCGAGTCTTCCGGCCTTTATCTTTCTCCTATGCTGGATGCTTCCCACCCTGAAACATAAGACTCCAAGTTCTTCAGCTTTTGGATTCTTGGACTTACACCAGTGGTTTGCCAGGGGCTTTCAGGCCTTCAGTCATAGACTGAAGGCTGCACTGTTGGCTTCCCTACTTTTGAGGTTTTTGGACTTGGACTGGTTTTCTTGCTCCTCAGCTTGCAGGTGGCCTATTGTGGGACTTCAGCTTGTGACTGTGTGAGTCAGCACTCCTCAATAAACTACCCTTCATATACACATCTATCCTATTACTTCTGCACCTTTAGAAAACCCTGAGTAATACAATAGACTATGTCCTGGAATTAAAATGAGTACTCCGTCTACTATATATAACAAAATGACTTTGTGTGTCTGTGAGCTGTGTGTGTTTGCATAATAGAGAGAGAGAAACAGAATCTGAGAGAATAAAAGGACAAAACAAGGGGAAGGAAAGAAAATTTGTGTATATGGAAAGATGTTTTAGGAAGAGGATTAACATGAGTTTTCTGTCAAAGTAAAATATTTTACAGAATGCCATAATAGCATCAAGTCTCTGATGACACAGGAAAAACAAAGTACAAATTTAAGGCAATTATTACATAATTATATTTCGGATTATTTGCTATTAGTAAGCAAGGAATTGGTAATTCAAAATAGAAAATTAGTGTATTAAATTGTTACTTTCAAGTTTATTCTGCCTAAATAATTAGAGCTAAATAAAACATTTGAATCTTAAAAAATGCATAGAGTACTCATATTTGATTTACTGAAAATTCAGGTCAATTCAAAAATATTCTGTTACTAAGTGTTTACAGAAAATATTTCTGTTCTGGCGTGTTTAAGGAAATGCATAGTAAACACAAATGGTCAAGGTTGCATAATACACATTTATATGAATTCACTTTTTATTAGAAATATTCAATGTTTATTTTAAATCATGAAATGTAGCTCAATCATCTCTCTACACATTTGCAGAAGCCTTCTTGTTAAATTTGGAAACTCAATATGCTGGTGAGCCTGCTGATGGAGGTTAAGAGTAGTCCTGGCACAGTTGCCTTGGCCTCTTTCCTGGAGACACTTTTGGAAAGAGATGACTTTTGCCTCCCACGTTTGCTGTCCAATCCACCATCGAGCATCGGTATAGCAGATGGGCGCTGCCGCGTACCTGAATAGTCATTAGCAAGCGCTATCAGTGCTACCTCCACTTCCTTGTGAACTTAGTTACCTTTTCTACTTTCCTTGTAACTCCTTCTCATAAATATTGATTGATGCCCTGATATATGCAAGGTTGTGGAGAGAACCAAGGTGAGCATAGATACAAATCTTTATCCTCAGAGCTTTGCTCACCTTTTACATCCCAGTCTCAGAGCTTTGCTCACCTTTTACATCCCAGTCTTATTTCTGACATTTTCCTGGTCAAGTTACTTCAGGTCTGGCAGATTGGATTCCTTTATACATATTACTCTCATTTCTATATTATATTTTTTATGCTATATGCCCTCTTTTATGACACATGGGAGGCAAAATCTCCTTCCAAAAGTGCCACCAGGAAAGAGGTCAAGGCAACTGCACTAACCTCCATCAGGTTGTTCTCTTTTATCAGCTGTCCCAAATTTCTATGCTTAATTACACTTTCAGAACTTACTTCTTCATAACTTATATACAGTTTATTATGGAATAGGGGTTTCTTAGTCATTCCAATCAAAATGAGGAACTTTTTGTTTGTGTTAACACACATCTGCTCTAAGTTGATCCTGAGTATCTGACATTATAGGTCCATATGGTGTCCTGGTTTCATGTTTTCTGTCCAGGTTTGTTCATATGTCTGACTCTGATTACATAATCGCCGAATCCAAAGTAACCTCTGTGTTATGAGAACACAGTTGTTTTACAGTATCCATGAGAGATTCATTTCAGAACTCCTACAGATACCAAAATTTGTGGATGCTCAACTCCCTTTTATAAAACGGTGTTGTACTTGCATATGACCTATAAACACCCTTCTGAATATTTCAAATCATCGCCAGGTTACTTATAATTGCTAATGCAATGCCCAACATTGCTTTATCACATGGATTCAGTGTCCTACTCAGCACACAGCAAATTCAAGTTCTGTTTTCTGGAATGTTATAAAAAATTTTTCCAAAATATTTTTGGTCAGCCATTGGCAGAATCCATGGATGATGCACTCACAGATATAAAGGGCAGACTGTATGTCCTTTTCTTGAACTATGAGAGTCAAATTTCCTGATGTGACTTAGGGAATAATTTAGCATATTTTGGTTTTGACACTGAAAGGTAAGAGACAGGGTAGTGAGGAGGACACGATGTGCAAATGATAGAAAAAATAAAGATCTAATATTTAGCTAGGGTATGTAATTGATGTAGCCTGACTAGGCATATTCAATACATATATGACACTCTATAGGACAACAATTGGTGGTCCATGGATATGCTCTGTCTATGCTCTAAAGATAGAATCACAGGGCTCTGTAGCTACCTCCTTCAGGCACTGCCTCAGCTGTAGCCTTGGCCGAAGTCACGTCCTTCCCAGGGCGGCTTACATGAAGTGACTAAATGAAGCAGGGCTATAAAGGCCTGGCCATCCCAACCAAACCAGGACTCTGGGTTGAGAAATCTCACTTTTGAGCTTCCCACTAAGTTGGCTGAGGTTCGCTGAGCCTGCACAGATCTTGAACTTTCTCTGCACAATCCTGCTTCCTCTTCTTCCCTTCACAGGTGTCGGTTCATAATAAATGTCTTTCAACATGTGCCTTCAAAGAATCTCACTTGTGACGAATGAAGCAAATAGGATGTATATGCAGACCAAAGGAAAAAAAAAAGAATATGTGAAACCTTCATCTTGTAATGTTAAACTTCCAGTTCTATTTAGACATCAGTGTTTTAAGGACACATTTCGTTAGAATATAGAGTACGAAGATCTCAGTCTCGTCAAGTAATTGTGCTTACAAGAGCTGGAACCAATTAACAATCATAACACAATATGCCATAAACATCTGGCCTATTAAAACTTTATAAATTAAATTTCTGTTGCAGAAAATGGATAAACTATAGATTCAGTGGATCCTCCTTTTTCTGCTTAAATCTGATGAAAGCCAGCATTTGTTTTTTTCTCATGTAAGATGAGAAACGTTGTCTAAAGTGAAGTAGTCACAATATCTACATCTACCTGTCATTCAAAATCCCCTTCTTCTCTTTCAGGTGAAGCAGTGCTCCTCCTAGCCAAGAACCACCCATCTGAACCCTTCTTACTTCTACGTCCTTTGGGACTTCATTCCACCAATTTGCTCTTCTTTTTTTTTTGTCTTCAACCTCCATCTTTTTGTGATGATAATTAAGTACTCTCATGTACACACATTGCAAAACAGAAATAAGGTGCTTGTGTTTTGTGGAGACACTTTTTCCTTTTCCAATTCTAACAGGTATGCACGTTTGAACTTCTTTATTTCAAAATAATAAAACAAGATTTTCAAATATAACTAAGCATATTAAAAAGCATAATACTTTTAATAAAATTCATATCATATTTAGGTACAATAAACAATATTTGCTAAATATGTTAATTTACTTTTCATCTGATTTTTCTATTTTATGTCTGTAATTTACCTATTTTTAGTACACTAGCACATATATGCATTTTATACATTTTTTGTTAATAGTAGTGCACAACTGAAATTTTGGTAACTATTGAATTAAAGAAAATTGGTTTCATATAATATCTTCCTGCAATATTTCAATACATATAAAAATCCTTACCAAAAGCCAAGATATAAATCGATGTACCTCTATTTTTAGTCCAAAGTCATTTTATAACTCGGGAAAGTAATTGAAAACATAATATTTCCTGTAAAGAAATACACTAAGCATTTTGTTGATATAAAATTTAATGAGTCCATTGCTAAGCAAATATTACCATTGGGGGTGAAGGACATATGAGTTCTATCTGTATTACTTCTTATAACTGATAATGTATCGACAATATCTCAAAATAAAAAGTTAAAATCAATGAGTCAAAAGTTATCAGGGTTGAATTTTTGATTCTTACAGTTGCATGAATAATATTATCAGATAATATACACAAGATCAGAGTTGCAAGATAATATTAACTTTTATTTAAGTTGTTCATGAATCATTTCAGATATATCTTTTGAAACTGACTATTTTAATGTACATGTATTGTAATACAAAGGTAGATTAAGTTATTCTAAAAATTGAGCATACAGAGTGGAAAGTTCAAAATCTCTCTCACCAAGCCTTATTCATAATTCCAGTCCTTTTCTCAGAAAAAGTCGTTGTTACTCATTATATTTGTTTATTTGTTTTATTCAGTACGAGTGTTTTCAACATATTTTTAGGTCACTACAATAAAGATTAATATGTTTAACAGTTAAAATACATTAAACATCTGCTTGAATTGGATGTTCCATAAATCACTTAACCATTTTTCTATTAATAAAATTACACTAATATCCAATATTTTATTATTACAGTAAAAGATGCAATTGAACATTTCTATGTATCTCTTTGTCTAAATGTAAATATATTTCCATAGGAAATCAAACTGTTGAATTTTGAATATTTACATTTAAGTTCTGAGGACTCTCAAATTGTCCTCCACAGCATATTAATAGAAGTTTAAGAAAGTATAATTTTCCGGCCGGGCACGGTGGCTCAAGCCTGTAATCCCAGCACTTTGGGAGGTCGAGACGGGCGGATCACGAGGTCAGGAGATCGAGACCATCCTGGCTAACACGGTGAAACCCCGTCTCTACTAAAAAATACAAAAAACTAGCCGGGCGACGTGGCGGACGCCTGTCGTCCCAGCTACTCGGGAGGCTGAGGCAGGAGAATGCCATAAACCCGGGAGGCGGAGCTTGCAGTGAGCTGAGATCCGGCCACTGCACTCCAGCCTGGGCGGCAGAGCGAGACTCCGTCTCAAAAAAAAAAAAAAAAAAAAAAAGTATAATTTTCCCCACATACTATTAAATGTAATATTAACAAATGAAGAATGATAACCTGGTGGGCAAATCATTGGATATTTTGGTTTAATTTCATTTTACTGATTACTAAAGGTATTTGGCATTGTTCACATGCTCATAGGCCATTTGAGTTACTTCTGTGAATTGCTTGTGCAATTCCTTTACTTAATAGTCTATTGTCTTGTTGTGGTAGTTCTTTTTATTATGTACATTAATCATTTTATAATGATACATTTCAAACATTTCTCTTAGTTTTTCCTGTTAAAAATTTTCCTGTTAAAATATTTAGAGATGACTGAAAACATTTGTTTCAAACTCTCGGAATTTTATTGTTTATTGTTTAAAAATATATAAATCATAACTGTGTTTTAGTTCAGTTTTTTATTGTCTATATTTGTGTAAATTTTTACTTGGAAATTTAATGAATGCAGTCTTTTTTGCAGTGAAAGAAAATTATAGTTTTATTTTTGTTTTTCAGTTGGATGAGCAAATTGGTTCATTATTGTTTTGTGAATAGTGAATCGTAGTTCAATGATTTTAAATGTCAAATTTATGCACACTAAAGTCTGCTATCATCATAGGTCTATAATTATCTGGCTATGCTTTCACTAAAAATAAAGCCTTTTAGTCACTATATGTTTAAAATGTGTTTTTATATCTTATAAGCAACAATACTCATATTTGTTGAATTTTCTAGGTACAAAAACCACATAGCAGCAATTTTATCTATTACTAAGCAATATTAAATCTGTTACTTTGTTACTGTTACTTAAAGTACCCATAGAACCATTCTGTTTTTTATTTTTAGTACACTATTCAATATGTTACATGAAATATTCAACAACTTATCATATAATAGGCTTTGTATTGGATGATTTTTGCCTGACTGTAGACTAATGTAAGTGTTCTGAAGATGTTTAAGATGGGCTAGGTTATGATGTTTGGTAAGCTAGATGTATTAAATGCATTTTCAGTTCACAATATTTTCAACTTACAACAAGTTTATCAGAATGCAATCCACTGGTAAGTAGAGGAGCATTTGCACCTCTTTTTCTTGCTAACTTGGATGGAAATATTGATAGTATTTCATCTTTAAGAATTCTTTGGTGGACCTCAGGAAATATTTAAGGATGAAGCTCAACCTCTCTAGTAGTCAGGTAAATGCAAATTAAGAACAAAATCATACTGTTGCACATCTATTGACATTTAGTGACACTTAATGAAATCAGTGAAAAATCAATACTAAATGGTTGGTAGATTGTAGAGAAACAGAGAGTTTCATACACAAATGTAGGAAGCGTTCATTAGTCCAGCTATTTTGGAAAACAAATTATCAATATCTACAAGAATTGAGGAAGGACATGGTCCTTTATCTATTCTGTTATTAGTGTAGCGAATTTTTTTTTATTATTACTGTTATTATACTTTAAGTTCTAGGGTACATGTGCACAACGTGCAGGTTTGTTACATATGTATACATGTGTCATGTTGGTGTGCTGCACCCATTAACTCGTCATTTACATTAGGTATATCTCTGAATGCTATTGCTCCCCCCTCCCCAGAATAGGCTCCGTGTGTGACGTTCCGCTTCCTGTGTCCAAGTGATCTCATTGTTCAACTCCCACCTATGAGTGAGAACATGCGGTGTTTGGTTTTCTGTTCTTGCGATAGCTTGCTGAGAATGATGGTTTCCAGCTGCATCCATGTCCCTAC
>NW_012114744.1:3799901-3855533 GCF_000951035.1 Colobus angolensis palliatus | reverse complement strand
TCACTTTCAGACATAGATTTGGTCTTTTCACATAACCCCATATTTCTTGGAGGCTTTGTTCATTTCTTTTTACTCTACACTTCTCTTCTTGTTTCATTTTATTCATTTGATTTTCAATCACTGATAGTCTTTCTTCCAGTTGATCGAGTCAGTTACTGAAGCTTCTGCATTTGTCACATAGTTCTCATGTCATGGTTTTCATCTCTATCAGTTCTTTTATGGTCTTCTCTGCATTGATTATTCTAATTATCCATTCATCCATTCTTTTTTCAAGGTTTTTAGTTTCTTTGCACTGGGTACGTAGTTCCTCCTTTAGCTCTGAGAAGTTTGATCAACTGAAGCCTTCTTCTCTCAACTCGTCAAAGTCATTCCCCATCCAGCTTTGTTCCATTGCTGGCGATGAGCTGCGTTCCTTTGGAGGGGGAGATGCACTCTGGATTTTTGAATTTCAAGCTTTTCTGCACTGCTTTTTCCCCACCTTTGTGGTTTTATCTGCCTTTGGTCTTTGATGATGGTGACGTACTGATGGGGTTTTGGTGTGGTTGTCCTGTTTGTTAGTTTTCCTTCTAACAGTCAGGACCCTCAGCTGCAGATCTGTTGGAGTTTGCTTGAGGTCCACTCCAGACCCTGTTTGCCTGGGTATCAGCAGCGGAGGCTGCAGAAAATAGAATATTTTGCTGAACAGCGAGTGTTGCTGTCTGATTCTTGCTCTGGAAGCTTCATCTCAGAGGTGTACCCAGTCGTGTGAGGTGTGAGGTGTTGGTCTGCACCTAGTGTGGGATGTATCCCAGTTAGGCTACTCAGGGGTCAGGGACCCACTTGAGCAGGCAGTCTGTCTGTTCTCAGATCTCAACCTCCCTGCTGGTAGATCTACTGCTCTCTTCAAAGCTGTCAGACAGGGACATTTACATCTGCAGAGGTTTCTGCTGCTTTTTGTTTAGCTATGCCCTGTCCCCCTTAAAGTCTATTCCCCAGCCTCGCTGCCACCTTGCAGTTAGATCTCTGACTGCTGTGCTAGCAATGAGGGAGGATCCATGGGCATGGGATCCTCCGGGCCAGGTGTGGGATATAATCTCCTGGTGTGCCATTTGCTAAGACCCTTAGTAAAGTGCAGTATTAGGGTGGGAGTTACCTGATTTTCCCGGTGTTGTGTGTCTCAGTTTCCCTTGTCTAGGAAAAGGAATTCCCTTCCCCCTTGCACTTACCAGGTGAGGCGATGCCTTGTCCTGCTTCAGCTCTCACTGGTGGGGCTGCATCCACTGACCAGAACCGACTGTCTGACATGCCCCAGTGAGATGAACCTGGTACCTCAGTTGAAAATGCAGAAATCACCTGTCTTCTGTGTCACTCACGCTGGGAGCTGAAGGCTGGAGCTGTTCCTATTCAACCATCTTCTAGTGTAGCAAATTCTATAAATATATATGGTTTTACATTGGTTCATAATTTGTGAAAACAATTGTTCATGAATGTTATCAATGCTACATGAAATTGAAACAACAGGTAACAAATGGGAAAAATGCGCTATATTTAGACAAGGAAATATAATGTACTATATTTACATGAGGAAGTATTACATATTAGATTTACATAAGAAATTGTAATAACTATATGGCCATTTTTGAAGTTATATGTTTGACTATAGATTCATTGCAAAAATGTGACTTAAAAGCATCGAGTTGAAGAATGATATAGCATAATGACAGTTACATTAAGTTTTAAAATAATTCAAAAGGCCCTAATAAAATTTGTTTTAAAAACCCAGCATAGTAGATTAACAAGCATAGAGGCAAAGGATATACTCCAAATTTGGGGTGATGGCTTTCTCTAATGAAAGATGCCTCACAGGCGGGAAACAGTAGGTTCATAGGATAAGGGCTTTAAACTGGAATTCATCTTTAAACATTTTGATCTGAAGGAAATATCTTAAGGTTTGTTATTATGAATGCTGGATACACAGATGTTTTCTCTAATTGTTGGCACTGGAAATGTTTCATTAAGATTGTATTTTACTTTGCTTTTAGAACAGGAAACAAAATATTACTTATGGAGAGGATATTTCTTTTTAGGTTTAACTTCTCTTATGTTTAACAAAATATTGTTTCTTTTTAAAGATATACAGGAAAAGATACAATGCAATATGTTGAGGTATCATCAGACAGATATAACACAATATAATTTTTAACTATCAAAATTAAATCATTAAAATTAAATTATTAAAGCAACTATGGCAGTATATGGCAGCCTATTTTAAGATTCTGATTAAAACGATAGTGATTGGCATAGAGTAAAGGGTGGAAGATGGAGAAAAAGCATACCAATGATTACTTTAATCAACTTACTTGTTTTTCAGAGAACCAAACTAAGGAGCATAGTGCTCACATGACTTCCTAAGGTCATACTACTTTCTATTCTGGGCTCTTTTCTCAGCACTGTCCTGTATTCAATTTTCTGTGCATTCTTAAATTTTTTGAATTAGTTTTAAGATGTTCCCTTATTAACATAATCCATCTATGAGCATTTTTCTAAACATTTAACCAATATACTTACCTACATAGAAATGTAATATAAGGTTTGCTATTTGCAGTAATAACAATATATTTCTCCCATGTTTTGAAATCTTTATACAAAATACAAGAGTCCGATTATTTTTTGTTTTTGTTTTGTTTTGTTTCATGGGTGTAAGTATCCTATTTTCAACATACCTTTAAACATATTCTGTCTGGATTGTTTTGTGGACACTAATTTCTTATGTGCAATGCTCTTTATGTAAAATTATAATTTTATATCATTGAAAGCTATTGAAATGTTCATAATGACCCATGAATCAATACCAAATATTTATTCTGACCCTTCCTCTTCCTTGTTATATCTAACTCAACTGTAATTAAGTTCAATGTTTTCTTTCAATCTGTCCCCAAAGAACTCCTTTATTTTGTGTGTTACTGCAACATGATTTCCATTTCTGCTGCTCTGCCAATATCACCTTTTTCCTCAGGAAAGGAGCTGTGCACAAAGGCATAATCTTTAAAGAAGAAAATAGACCTGAAATATCTCCATGACCACTACTCAATATTGCTCCAGAGCTCTGTAGAACACTAATGTTGACTCAGAGGAGTAATGAATGAACAAACACAATTATATATATTTAAACTATTGTACTATTGTTTTTTCTATAAAAATGATTTGAAAACAGTCCAGGTAATCTTGGATTTGAATGAAATCTATCATGATTTCCAGTTATCAGTTACGAACTGGTCAATTAAATTAATGAAAAGTTTTTAGTATAGCCAAATGGTTCATGTTTTTAGTATGGAAAATATATTTTAGTTTCTTGTATTTTAAATTATTACTTAGCAACATTAATTTTAGCCTTGCAATAAATGTAACAATAGAAATTAGTGTTGGTTATAATATTATTTCTTAGGCTATTAAATCCATGCCAGCTATTAAAATACAACTCAAGGTGGTCATTAATTTCTTTAGCAATCAAAGAAAGAACATTTTAGCAGCATTTAGTGATGCCATGCATAGTTGATATTATTCAAGTGTTGCCTTCTATTCATATTTAAATTGTGAGAGTTGCAGGAAAAGTCCCACATTACTAAACTATTGATAAACTGCACATTTTTCTATGTGATTTTTGTGTATATTTCTGTGTGTGTGTGTGTGTGTGTGTGTGTGTGTGTGTGTGTATGAAAGAGACAGAGACAGAGATAGAGATTAATTTCTGTCTTTGATTATGAAGGGTTTTCCTCTATCCCCTACAACAACCCTCAACTCTGAGCTTCTTTTCTATCTGATACATGGATTGTTTGAATGGTTTTGGAGAGTTGCATATCAAACTTCCTTCATCAAAATCAAAGCACAAGTCGGTAATACAATTAACCTTGGAAGATAAATCAAGATGAAATAAATGTTTTATTTTGGTTGCTAGAGAATAGTAAACCAGATATCAATAATTCCTTGATTTAGAGTAGCACACTCTTTTAATGTGAATACTATTTGTTTTGTCTGTGGTTATTTTGAAATATTCCATATAAATGGTTGGATAGAAACATATTTGAGAAACTTGGTATATATTGTATTATATATACAACTGGTTAATTTCCTGCAGTGTAATAAATTGTATTTTGAGGAGTTATTATTTATACTGGATATCCTGGAAATAAATTATTTTCATCTATACCAGACAATGTCTAAAAGTTAACATGTAACATCAAAATTCTGGGAAATTTAATCAATGTTAAATAGTAAGACACAAAAGTACCTATGCCTGGATCAAGGGTAAGTAAATACAAGCTGCAGGCTGAAACCGCCTGATTTCTGTTTTACTATAATAAATAAAGTTTTATTGGAGAAGGGCCTTGCTATTTGGCTCTTTACGGAAAATATTTGTCAGCTTCTGCCCTAGATAAATCCTTGGATGGCCTTTATACATATATGACATTGAAAGAACGTGCCATTCACCTTTAGCTGAAATTTTCAAATTTTTGATAATTTTTATGATGAAATTAATTTTAACTGCACAATTAGTTAGCATTTGAAATATCTTAATTACGGATTCACTTTTGAACATGGCAAATTTCTTTATAGGAAGTATTCAAAGTCCATGTCAAAGGATTCAGTAGTGGAACTTCAGAAATAATTTGTATAGACTGAGTGATGTTTAAGAAATGTGGTTTTTAGAAAGACAGTCTAGGCTCTAGTGCCCTAACATGAATGAGATCTGTGAGTCTGACAATCCCAAGAGCCTAAAATTCACAAAGCAGAAATATAGGCTTGAAGTTCTAGATCTCCCCACCTAATAGACACCTAATCCCTGATTCTGGTGGCTGTCTAGTCTAAAGATGAGGACATTTCTTACTATTCCAGCTCACTTATATGGTTTTCTCTTCAGAAATTGTTATTTATATAAAGACAGTGAAAGAAAATTTTGTAAATATTTTGAAATTATTTAATTCAGGTGTATTTCTCCAAAGAGAACGGGAGCTCCTTGAGTAAGATCCTGTGTGTGTAATTTCTTTTATATTCAGGGGATATGTTCAATAATCCTAACTTATTCCCAAGGACAGTACCAGGCACACAGGTGCTGGTCAGTTAATAAATTAGATAGATAGACAGACAGATAGATAGATAGATAGATGTAGGATTAAAAATAATTAAAATACTAACACATAGGACAAGAGAAGGTATGTTAATCTTTAAGAATAAAAATTACTTAAATCTATTGTCCTATACAACACATCTGGCTTTTAACAAGCATTTATTAGGCATATAAAAAGATAAGCAAACAACAGAGTCTGAAAATAACAAAGAAATTACTAGAACTCAATTTGGATGTGACCCAGGCATATGAATTATCCACAAGAAGTTTCACATAACTATGAATGACATGTTAAAGTTTCTATTGGAAAACATTCACACAAGATCCGAAAGATAATTTCAGGAGAGAGATGAAAATTATAAAAAAGAATTAATGAAAATGCTAGCAGTCAAAACGTTATAACAGAAATGAAGAATGCTGAGAAAAGTAGTGGTAAACAGAAAAAGAAGTACAAACACAATAATCACACTTCCAAGAACTGCCTGTAGACGATATGGAATGACATAACATAATCAAAATTGTAATCTAGCAGGAAAATAAAGGGAGAAAGTGGAAGAAGATCACCAAAGCAAACATTATTTTTTTCAAAATTATTGACAGATGCTAAACCCCAAATCCAATAATATCAGAGGACACCAAACAGGATGAAAGTAATAAATAATTTACTAAGGTCAGAGTATTCAAGACCAATACACAAAAAGTCAATTATATTCCTACATATGAGAAATGCACACACTGAAATTTGAAATCAAACACAAATACTACTTATAACACCCCCCCAAAAAAATAGGGCATTTAGGTATAAACCTAAACAAAATATGTGCGTGATATTTATGCTGAATGTTACAAATCCTAAAGAACAAAATTAAAGAAGACCTCTGTAGATATGTATACCATATCAATTCTCCCCAATTTGACCTATAAATTCAACACAATTCCAACAAAAATTACTTAAAACTGTAAAAGAAAAATCTAAGAGTTGGCCAGGTGACACATCTGAGTACCAAACATCTGCTTATCCTCATTACGTAACAGCAGCTCTATCTCAACCTGCAGATCAGGTCCAATTGCCCTTGCTAGAATAGGTAGTCTACTTTTTACCTGCCGATTATTTGTAGAGAGAAAACAAAAGTTCCTGGGCAGCAGATTTAGCTTACAGTTTACTGACCTTTGTTTCCTCTGGTAGAAGTATACCTTTTTCTGGAAAGAGAACCATTAAACCAACAGAGACTCAAGTTGAGGGAAAAATTCCCCATGGGGATCATTGGGGTGAGGGTAATGGGAGCCATATCTGTTTCTACCCCTTGCTATATTTTATACAATGAGCTTGCAGACTGTATAATGGTTATTAATTTAGAGTGGTTTCATGTCAGATGACAACTCATCTTCATGGGCATCATCTCAAAACTGGCACCTCGACTGCAACTTCATCAGGCTGCTCTTCTATTACTTTATGGCTGTATGCTGCTAATTTCTGGGACCAGCACACCCCATTCTCATGCATTAATTTCTGCAACTTCTGTGCTATTAAGTGTGTCTCTTGATGTGGTGTATTTTAATATATTGTGCCGTGGGATTAAACATTTTGTAAGTTCATGTTTAGTGATCTAGGTGAAGCCCTATGCACGGGAAAGGCAAAGACATACTGTGAAAAGAGTTGGTCAGAATGAATGAATTACTATCTTGTGTAGAGTAGAAAGGATATAGTACCAGTTTGCTACTATGTGGTTTGTTTCCCTTGTTAATAATGTTGTATCAGCGACTTATCATTGATGTCTATTGATGTCAAGTTAGATATTTGGCAATAACAGCAGTTAGATTAATCTTGGTAAATGGGAGCCTGTAGTTGTGAGTCCAGGCATAGGCTCCATCCCTGCCACCATGACTACCATATTCAAGCGCCTATTGTGTAATCTACGCAATTTTGGAGGAGGAAAAGTTTATATTCTCTTTAGAGCCCTAGATAAAGAGACTTGGGATTCATAAAACTGGCTTCATTTTAAACTCTGATCCTGATCTGGTTTATGTTGTTTCTCTCTCTCTCTCTCTCTCTGTGTGTGTGTGTGTGTGTGCCATATATTAGGAACAGAACACTTTGTTTTGTTAAGCCAGGGTCACAGTCACATGCCAGCACTTATGACTTGTTACAACAAAAAGTGCCAATCTATTAGGTTGGTGCAAATGTAATTGTGGTTTTTGCAATTTAAATGTAATGGCAAAAACAGCAATTGTTTTTGCACCAACCTAATACAAACTATATGAGAATACTACTTTAATGTATTTGCTGCATGCTCCACTTGCGCCTACATGAATGTGTTCCTCTTATAACTAGGTATATTATTGCTTATATGATACATATTATTTTAGCAGTTTTCAGTTGACTTTTTAAAGTACGCAAAATATGTGACTATAACACTTGTAAAGTTTGTAAGTTTTTTTTGTGATAATAGTTAGGCCTCTTCATTTTTTTTGTCTAAATTGCATTATGTACAGCTTTTGAAACAATGTTAAATGATAAAGATGCCAGTGGAAGATTTTTTCATTTAAAATTAATTTTTCCTATTTAAATGTGGAAGTCTTACCCATTCATTCTTTGTTTCAGCCTGTTATTTTGAAATAATTTCTTACAGAAAAATTATAGATATATTAAAGAGAGTTTTCATAACCCATCCTCAACTTCCCTAATACTTTCAGTTCTGTGAGTTTCCACAGTACATTCCAGTATATTCTTCTCCCCTTTTTAGTTTTTTCCTGTTTTTGGCAAACATAAAACAGTTTTTGTAAACAAGGAAAATAGCATCAATACAGTAATATTAACTCATAGATGACATTATTTAACATGCACTTGGCCTGCCTATATCTGTTCGTCCTCAGACAGGATTGACTCTCCAAACCCCTGTTGAATTTAGTTGTTCTGTCTCCTTTGTCTCTTCTAATATTTGACAGTTCTTCAGTCTTCTTTTGCTTTCAGGGCTGTGTTAAGTCTGCTCAGGCTGATAAAACAATACCACAGGCTGGAGCGTTTAACCCATTGACACTTAACTCTCACAGTTCTGGAGGCTAGGAAGTCCGAGATCAAGGTGCCAGGCAATTTGGTTCCTAGTAAGAGCTCTCTTTCTGACTTGCGGATAACTGTCTCCTCACTGTGTCCTTACACAGTGAGGAGGGAGAGCTGTGATCTGTTTTCCTCTTCTTAGAGGGACACTAGGCCAGGCGCAGTGGCTCACACCTGTAATCTCAGCACTTTGGGAGGCCGAGGAGGGCAGATCACAAGGTCAAGAGATCAAGACTATCCTGGCCAACATGGTGAAATGTCATCTCCACTAAAAATACAAAAACTAGCTGGGTGTGGTGGCACACACCTGTAGTCTCAGCTACTCAGGAGACTGAGGCAGGAGAATCGCTTGAACTCAGGAGACAGAGGTTGCAGTGAGCCGAAATTGCTCCACTGCACTCTAGCCTGGGTGACAGAGCAAGACTCCATCTCAAATAAAATAAAGTAAAATAAAATAAAATAAAATAAAATAAAAATGAAGGACACTAACTCCATCAAGGGGTCATGTTCTCATGACCTCATCTAAACCTAATTTCCTCACAAAGGCGCCATCTCCCAATACCTCACACTGGTGGGGAGGGCTTCGATCTATAAATTTGGAGGGGAGGGACACAAACTTTCAGTCCATTACAAGGACCTTGACACTTTAGAAGATCACTGGCTAACTATTTTGTAAAACGTCCTCAATTCGAGTTTGTCAAATTTTTTCTCATTTTTATGCAGTTACATGGTTTTGGCAGGAGTAGTGATATGAGCTTTTTCATATTATTCCATTTAGAAACTTGAAATGTGACTACCAAATGTTCCTGTTTTCCAACAGAGCATCAGAGATCAAAGGTAACTATGGGATGTGGACCAAGAGAATTAAGGCCAGCACACAGCTATTAAATATATATTTTAGGCCCATTAACCATGGCTTCAAGTAGATACTGGTGGATCTTGACCAGAATGACCACTTATTCTAAACATGGATTTGCATAGCTGGCAAGTGAGACAAATGTCTCAAACTCTGTTAGAGGCCTATAAAATAAAATGTTATTTTATTTTGTACCCCCTGCTTTTCAGCTGATCAACACATCCATTTTACTGGCGATTCAGTAAAACAAGAGGGATAATAAGAGACTGAAGACATAGTTTGTATGATTAAGTGAGCTTGTAATAAAATTTAATATGTATGGAAATAAATGTCAGTCACTACTAGACACCTTGCTGAAATATTATGGGCTGTGGGAAAGCAGGAAATAAGGATAGGAGGTAACACAAGAATTTATATAACTTACATAAATATCATGCTTACTTCCTCCAATTTTTCTTTTCCTCTGTCAAATATTATAGTGCTGAGAGCAAGCCTGCATTATGTTTTCCAGAAGAATCCATTCGTAAATATGACACCGTGACAATACATCTGGATATCTCTGTCTGAATCCCTAAAATAAGGATAGGATGGGTCATTCCTCTCCTCATCTTTCTCATCTGGGATTATTGATACCTGATTCTTTTCTACCTAGTGGATAAAACAACTCTGTATATTTGTCTGTATGAAGCCTACTTCATATGACAGAGAATGGACAAAGGGGAAGCACTGATGCTGTTCATGAGGCTTCCAGCCCTGTGGATCAGTTTCCTGGTTGAGCCTAATCATTGCACTCCAGTGGGTAAGGTCTAAGGGAAAATTCGCAGCAGAGAAATAGGTAGAAATCATTCCTGACAGAGCTGATAAATGAAAAATGCCAAAAGAAAAAGCTAATGTAACATTGATGACCCATGAGAAGTTCCTCATTTCCATTATAAGTGAATTCTAAACATGTAGAATGCATTCCCACCAATCACACTCAGAATTGTTTCACTTAACAAGGACTGTAGGCAAAATACTTCCTTGTATTGTACAATCTTCAGAGGCTTCTGCATAGCATGGAAAGTACAACAATGTAGAGTTTTGGCCCTACACTCATTTTTAAATCAAAATATTCTCATGCCTTACATCAAACTTCTGTATCAGATTTCATTTGAAAAATATTATTCTTCTGATTTTTTTTTTTTAAAGCTCTTAAACATGAAATAGGAGATAGTAGCATTTAATGAGCTGGCCACTAAAATGGAATTCAATTGAAAAGAATTATATGCCTCAAAATTGTATGAGATATCAGGGCTTATTTGTTTGTGTGTGTCTGAGTGTGTATGTGCACGCACATGAACACACAGATGCGTGTGTTTCTTAAGTGAGCAAAATTCAGTACTTCTAGAAAGAAAAATATACAAGAAAGGAATTGCAGCTTAAAATGACCTGAATCTATATGTCTTTATAAAAGAAAATCAACAAAATGAGTTAAATGTAGTCGGCAATGAGTTTGCTGTTTAATGATATCAGGAAATGAGCCAAATGCTTGATATTGTTCAGTTGTGGAAAGCATTTCAGATGAAATTCAGCCAAATGAGTGTCAAAGTAGTATCATCTTCAGTTTAATGTGTCATAGGGAGAAAAAAATACGATATATGCATCATTACCAAACCAGGTTAAAGTTGTTATCTTTTCAGAAAATACAAAAGCAGGAAAAATAAAATAATGATGTTTCCTGGACAGGGAGTGATAAATCATTTCCTTTATTATAGAGTCTAGTGTTGTTTCAGAATCTTTATAATAAGGTAAATATTCTTCAGCTATACATGGAGAAATAGCCTAAAACTCTCTAAGACATGCTGGAGAAAAAAAGTCAATGAGAAATGAAGTAAAAATGTATTAAAAAATAATAATTTCTGCCTGGAAAAATACAAAAGATACTGCTTTTATAATAAATTTTAATAGGTAGAAAGTTAATACAGTAACTTAGAAGACAAATATTTGAAAAATGTGGCCAGCCTATTTAAAGAGTGAACATTTTGTAAAAGAAATTTAAATAAATTGAAATCTCAAAGGAGAGCTATCTTGATTTCACATCAGAATTAACAACTGGAATCAATTTCAGAAAACACAAAACAAGTTACTTTCTAGGAATACACTGAATGACAAGTGGGCAAGTTAAGTCCCAGAGGAAATTAGTGGGCAAAATTTATCTGAAGAAGTAATTATCTAAAGTAAGAAACCCAATAAGATTTTCAAACACTGAAATGAAAAATTTCCCTTCTAAAGCTCTTTTAACAGTGGGACAAATAAATTTCTCTATATTCTGACCATTTTTAAAAAGCAGTTTCTTTTCTCACCCTGTCCAGCAGAATTATAAATAAAATCCATCAAACCTGAAATCTGTCAAATGGTAAATTGCTTAAAACGTATTGGGCAATATAAGTTTCAAAGACTAAAGAGAAAAAGATATTATGTTTTTCTATTTAATTTATCTCTTCTTGATGACATTCCACAAGTTCACATTTTTAATAAATTATTGGTTTTGATAAACATAATGACAAAATGACTGATTTTTTATTCTGACACAGATAGATATAATTGGCTAACATGTTTAGTCAATGTTAAATTTAAATGGAGTAATTTATCCATTGTATACTTGGAGTCTGCTTTCACAACAAAAAATAATTATGATTTTGCACTTCATACCCATTATATTTTAGAAGGTATAAGCATAGTACCTCAAAGAAATTAAAAAATATATAGTTTAAATTTCATACTTCAATAAATGTATTTTAATAAGAGATCAAGCTCAGAGCAAGGATGTCCCTTATAGCTCACTGGGTATTAATGGTGTGGAATACCATTTGTGTTCTTAGCTATGTCTTTTCCATGTCTCTACATCTTCCTGGACAGCATCTGCCTTCACGGCTGTGAGCCTTGGTAAAAGTATCTTTCTTTGATCCTTATAGCCCAAGGGAAGATAGTAACATCTTCCTGTTACTATTCTTTGGATTGCTTCATGGCCCCGGTGTAGCTTTTTAGTTCTTCCGACAGACTAACTAGTTCTGAGATTTACATGCTCTCTGTTTTACTGCATGGTATGGGCTCTGTTCTCCAGACTGAAGGGCATGGGACACTAACACGTCACAAAGTAATTACTGAACATCATATACAGCAAAGTAGAATAACTGATGTTTACAATGGTGACTTTAAGAAAGCACGTCAAGGTAGATTCATTATATTATTATCCCTCTTTGACTGTTTCATTAGATCAATCAATGTTAGGCCATCCTGGAAGCTCACTCAACCCATGTTATGGGACCAATACCCACCACAGTTAAGGTTAAGGAAAGATACTCAACCTGAGCAACTCTCTAACCCAGTATTTGGACTATGGTCATACCTTGTGGGTTTTCTCATACCTGTTGGCATAATTCCAGATGCCACTAATCTGACATTTTCTGATGCATTAACTTCTAAAGGCTTACCTGCCTTTCTCCTGTCTACACTGATATGTTGGTATTATACTACCATTACGGTTTATGATAACTGCATTTTAATTATTACATCCTTGCTTAATTGCTTTCCTATTAGATTCATTCTTTTCTGAAATTATATTCCTCTTCTAGATCACTGACATCCAGGCTATCTGTCACTGCTTTTACTCCTTCCATAGGCACACTTGCATTTAACTCTGAATACCTGCATAGATAACCAGGCCTTCCTGACCTTCAGTCTGGATCATTTGGCTGTTTCCAAACCCCAATTGTGAAAGAAGCACATATTGTTTTGTATTTCCATGAAAAAACATTTAAATTAAAAAATAACTTAGCTGGACACTTGATGCAGACAAATATGAACATAGATATTGCCTCAGAGGCTTTGCCAAGCTACCTTCAGAAACTCCTAAAATTTAATAGATTTGCTATTAAGTCTTAATAGTAAATTAAGGTGGGTTTTACTATTTTTTAAATGTTTTACTTCAAGATAATGCTATTCGTCTGTATTAGTCTGTTTTCACGCTGCTGATAAAGACATACCCAAGACTGGGTAATTTACAAAACAAAGAGGTTTAATGGACTTACAGTCCCACATGGCTGGGGAGTCCTCACAATCATAGTGGAAGGTAAGGAGGAGCAAGTCACATCTTACATGGATGGTGGCAGGCAAAGAGAGAGCTTGTGCAGTGAAACTCCCATTTTTAAAATCATCACATCTCGTGAGACTCAATCACTATCAAAAGAACAGCTCAAGAAAGGCCTGTTCCCATAGTTCAATCACCTCCCACTAGGTCCCTTCCACAACATGTGGCAGTTACAATTTAAGATGAGATTTGGGTGGGGACACAACTAAACCATATTATCATCCCAGATAAATGATTTTAAAAACTTATTTGATACTCCCAAAACAAAGTTCCAGTTAACACTAATAATTTGTTTTAATTTAAGCTTACTTAGAAGATTCAAAGCCCATATTGTAGTCAACTTTATATTCCAAAGCCAGAAACATTTATTTATTAATTAAACATTTTCTAAGTGTTTGATATATGACAATCTGGGAGAATAAACCATGACTTAAGTCATTAAAATAGGTAGTTTAATATAATACACATAACATGATATGGATACAGAATGTCATAATGACATAATTTATTTAGGTAAATCTGCTCCATTTCCCACGTTGTCTCTTTTGTATGATTTTAACCTAAAAAGGTCATTAAAGTAGAAATTTTTTCACAGACACATATTTTGTATTTGCGAGAGAAGCTAGAACTACCATCTCTTTAGTATTTTACTAGGAAATTCAAAACTATGATCCAATTTTAACTGTTTATTCTTACTGTCTATTTTATTTACATGATTCCTTTGCAATAATCAAAATGATCATCTTCTGCATCCTAAAAAAGACTGGACCATTTTTATCTTTGTCTCTTTATAAATATTAATTGTTCATGGTAGAAATATCTTTACATATCCAAATTCTACCTACTATTCTTAAATGGTAAAGCCCCAGTTAAAGTCCTTTTACATTAAAGTTCTTTATTTTTGCCCACAACTAAACTCATAATATGTATTCTCTTTTATTTCTCTTGTGTAACCCTGCTATATCCCTCATTATAATACATAAACTATTAACTTGTTTGTTTCTTTGTTTGAGACAGTGGCTTGCTCTGTTACCAAGGCTGGAGTGCAGTGTCATAACAGTTCACTGAAACCTCAACCTCCCAGGCTCAAGTAATTCTCTCGCCTTAGCCTTTCAAGTAGCTGGGACTACAGGCCCGCATCACCACACAAGACTAATTTTTTATTTTTTGTAGAGATGGGGTCTCATTATACTGCTCCAGCTGGTCTCAAACCCCCGTGCTCACGTGAGCCTCCCACCCTGGCTGCCTAAAAGGCTGGTATTACAGGTATGAGGATTAGAGGTGTGAGCCCCCACACCTGGCCTGTTAACTATAATAAACTGAGAGCTTCTGTAGTACAAAACGCATGACAAGATCTCTTACAATCCTTCATACTGAGAAGATGTTAAATGCACGTGTTCTTTTTAAATATAATTGCATTGAAATATGGGTAGTATGTTGTAATTTTTTGTATTGGTATTTTACTTCATCTGTCTGAAGCAGAATGTAAATACTAGTAAGAAGGAACCACGTCATATGCAAGTTTATCTACACCACAATACCTAACTATACTTGAATGAGTAAATATTGGTCATAGAAATACAAAAAACCCTGGGAAGCATTGTGGAAAAATGTGTAGGGGGTTCCTGTGCAAAGAGTTGGAGAAAAACCTAGAGAAAGGGAACACATGCAAAGGCTGTGTGGTAGAAAAAAAGCATGGTGCAGTTGAAGAACAAAAAGAAGTTGACAATAACAGAACAGACATCAAAGGGTAGCATAGGCCCAGAGAAAAGTGCTGGGACCCCTCCATGTCAGACTATAGGACATGCTTATAGTTAAGTCTGTATCCCATGTGTAAGTCATCTAAATGTTTATGCCAGGAAACATAAGTAGATGTCTGGTTTTTAAATATGCCTTTACTGCAGAATGCAAATTCCAGGGGTCTCCAACATGTCTGAGGGAAAAGTTACCGAGAGTCTACTGCTCTAGATTAGGTGGAGGATGATTGTAGCTTAGATTAAGGTGGTGGCAGTGCAGATGGAGGGAAGCTGAAATATTTGAAATATATTTAAGTTAAAGTTGACAGGACATGGCAAGATGTATTGTTGGGAAACATCATAAGTTTAATATTAAACACATCAAACTTCAGGTGTCCATAAGGCCTCCTAGTAGTTATCTTAGGAAGGCAGTTGGACATAAACTCAAAGGAGAGGTCTGGGCAATCAATTAATACTCAACAGCAGAATTTAGACCATGGTGATATATAATGCCATATAAAGAGTCAGTAGAGAAAGGGTATCAGCGCTTTAAGGAAACCCCCTATTCCATGTTCATGGAAATGAAGAGAAACCAGGAGAGGGGAATGAGAAGGAGCAATGCCCAGAGGAAAATAACAAGAGAAAGCACAATCACACCAGCCAATGAGAGTGTTTTAGGAATAAGGAAGGAAGATGAAGACTGAAAATACGCATGAGCTTTAACAACATGGAACCCCTGTTTTGAGACATATGGGGATGACAAGTGTGTGCCAAGTGAACAAATTAATCCTGTGGTTATAAAAAAAATGTTTTGAGAAGTTGGGCTGTGGATGGAAGACAAGAGGTAAGTCAAGTGGTGGAGGAAAACATGGTGTTAAGGGAGGAATATTTTTTCAGTCATGTTTATAATAGTCATAGAATTAATCCAGTTAAAAACAACTAGTGAATACAGTGAAGAAAGAAGGAATAACTGATAACATTCAGAAAAAAAGTACAAGGAAACTCCCACTTTAAAAAGAATTTAAAGCATGGGGAATTATTTTGCTTTAGCTAAGGGGAGCCATGCCTTCACTAATGAAACCAATCTGAAAAGAATGGCTGATGTTAAAGATGTGTGAAAGATGGTTGGATTATAAATGTGATATTGAGGATTTGATAGTGTTGTAGCTAATATCCTTAAATGTTCTCCATGAGGTACACATGAAAAAAGAGAGAGTGTTTCAGATTTTTGAAGATATTGAAAAAGATTTGAAATAGTTTGCAAAGAATGAGAATTTGAAATGACAGAGCAATGTAATAAAATTTGAGAGTAACTGAACCAATGAGGTGTATGCTTGGGATATCTTAAAAGCAAATAAAGCAGTTAAAAGTAATATTCCATTTATGATATAGCAATCTTGAGGGAGAGAGATAAAACAATAATGTACATTGCTCTCAGAATTGTAGTAAACAAGATGAAAAGACTTTTTTCTACGGCAGAATAATATCTGGGGCTATTTCTTGATGCAGACATGCACACGTGAACATACAGTTTCCTAACACTCCTTGCCCTTTCTTCAAAGAATCAGCAGCATTCATTGCCCGAGGAAGACAGCAAAACTAAAGGATTTTTTTTCTCTGGGGCATCAAAGTTTTTGATTTTGGGGAGTCCAAACTTTTGAATATAAAAAGCTAAGAACCTGAAGGCCTAGAGGAACACACACTATATTTGAAACAATGCTTGTATTATTTAAGCAGGTTTTGGATTCTTTTAAAAAGATACCCCAAAACATAGTGGTATACACAAAGTAAAAATGTATGCCATTCTCATATAATAATCTGAGGTTGTGGTCTAGTCGAGTACAGAGACTTGGACATTATCAGTGTTCACTGCTTCAGAGCTTCCTAATGTCACTGGTTTAATTCCAAGGTACAGAATCACTCATTGTTTTGACCTCTGACAAGCTTCCAATTATGGTTTTATCCCTCAATCTAGAGGGCAGGCTACAGGCATCAAGAGTCTCCCTTAGCAAAGCTGTACTCCCTTCCTTCTCTGCTTTCAACGTATGCAAGTACGGCTTAATTTCTTCTCCCACCTATAGGTCTTTGGTGAGAGAAGAAACTGACACAAACCAATATTAATTCTGAAAGCACTCGTAAATTCAGTCAGCTTGTGGCCTGGATTCTGATATATTGCAAGCCAGCAGTTATACCTGGCTATGGATTAACAAGATTCACAAGTTTCCTAGTACACAATATATGCTTCCTTGGTGCGTCACAGTCAACTGTTAAAACAATTAGTTTTTTTTATTTTAGCGACCAACTTTTGGTAAGAAAATTACGTTAATTAGGATAAAGATTTAGCTATAGAGAACCCAGAACTTTTTATCAAGAAAGCTGCCTTATCTACATAAAATCCAGTCTTCTCAAGAAAGGTCTATGTCTTTGTTGATCTTAGGTACCTGTGATCCTCCTAAACGTGTTTCCCTTTTGTTTTCAAGACATGTCTTTAGAATTAGGATGTTTACTTCAGCTCCTGGCAATAATTAACATTTCATGAAAAACAAAAAAAAGAAAACCTGGAATATGACAGAGAAATTACCTAAACCTTAGGAACAAAGGAAAAAAAAAATGGATGACAAATCTTTTCAATGTCATAGGGAAGCATAGTCCACACAAGCACTGGAGCATGTACTTAGTTAACCTCACTGTTATTAATTAACAGTCTCAGCCTTAGTGAAGTCGCTTGCTAATTTGTTAATGTTATGACCCTGTTAGCCACTATCCTGTTTTATACGTAACTTAATCATCTTATTTTGACAATTTTTTTGTTTAATTGCCTACAATATTCTTGATTTTCAGATGGTCTTTTAACCTGTCATAACATCTTGCTTGTTCCCTCGTTAATTATTATGTTAAATAACATCTTTGACACATACTCTTTTTCTATTTGCTTCAGTGCCATAATATTTTATCTTTCTGAAAATTATACTCTATTAAGAGCAAGCCATTCTATTTAATGGCACAACCTATAAGTTGCTAATATCACATACATGTGTATATCTTTGGTCATAACTCAGTAACATGACCATATTTAACTTCGAAGGAGGTTAAGAAATATAATTGGCATTTTTTTCATAGTGGCAAGTTGCCCAATTAGAATTTTAAAAATTTCATAATAAACGAAGGGGGAAATGGATACTGAAGGTCGCCCATCAGTTTAGAACAGCCATAGTTATCAGTCATAACTAGTTGTCTCACCTTAGAGGAAATAATAGTTTCCTGGCCTACTAAATAAAAATCGATTTAAAAAAATGAGGGGAACACAGAATGTTAGACGCTGGAACTTACCCCTCTGTAAGAGACTCTTTTATACCCTCAAATTTGGGGCTCATACAAAAGGGGAAATGAGGCCAGGCACGGTGGTTCATGCCTCTAATCCCATACCAGTGCAAGAAGAAGCACTCAATTGTTTCATTGCAGTACAAAAGCAGCCACAGATTATACTTCCACACATTTTGGGATATAACTAAAGTTAAGTGTGTGTGTGTGTGTGTGTGTGTGTGTGTGTGTAATAAAGAATTGAATTGTACACTGTATGAAAATCAACAAGCTGTATTGAGGTTGATTCTAATTCAATCAGAACCTTTCTTTTGTATACATAAGCTACTTTTTACAAACTTGTAGAAATAATTGTTTATTAGCTATGTTCATTTACAAATTAATTTAAACATGTGGACATAAGAGAAACTGTATTATGATATCCTTAAAGTTCTAATAAATATTAGTATTCCCCAAAATAATTAAATTGGAAGTGAACAAAAAGGCTGAAATTCATTAAAATTAAATTTTTCTTGATTGTTTTAATGACAGTTTGTATTTTACATCTTATTACTGTCAATTTCATTTTGAATCACCGTTTCATTTACAGTTATATTGATAAGTAGTAGCATATTTGATGTTATCTTCACTTATAAGCAATTATATGACTCAATTAAATTGCAAGGGTCTGGCCATCACAAGTTACTGATTTTTGATTTGCTATATTCTACAATATAGCCATTTAGCATATATTTCTCAAGTTTTTTCTTGTGTATAAATAAAAATATAGTACTCTGATTTGCCTAGATATTTAGAATAGAGTATTACTATAATAATGATAATTTTCATATTCTTCCCCTTCCAAATTCTCAGTAATACAGTAATATTGGCATTAAAAAATCATTACTATGCTTCTATACACCAGTTTTTATAGGTAAAGGGCACCTATATGTACTGCATGCTAATTTTAGAACTGTCAATGTTATTTAATGAGTAGCTGCCTTGATTTTATTCATGATGTTAAAAAGCTATGTTTCCTGTACAGCCTGCAGAACCAAGAGCCAATTAAACTCCCTTACTTTATAAATTACCTAGTGTGAGTTTTTTTTTTTTTAATAGCAATGCAAATAATGATCTAATAGAGAGATGGCATTGACACCACTAAGAGTAAGAGCTGGCTAGGTCACTCTTTGCAAGCACAGGATGAGAGAAGGTAGCTGTAATGACAGGAAGATACACACTTACATTGAAAGTAAGGTTAGGGTAAGGGGGCATACTTTCTATAGGTCAAGGGGACATTTAAATATCTGAAAAATATCTCATCTAAGATTTTATTTGAAGATGTGAAGAAATTCACTAGACTAATGGAAGAAAGTCAGAGATGAGCGGAAGGTATATAAGGTATAAGCAGAGTGTGAAAGTCTCCAATGGGAGATTCCCAGTAAAAAAAAAAAAAAAAAATTACATACTCCCCATTAGACAGACAACTCCAATAGCTAGATACTAGATATAGCAGAAGATGGGACAAGAAACTTTGGCTAAGTAAAGTCGTCTATGTCTCTTTACCATTAATGATTTATTGCCACCTCCTTACAGATGCTGGATATTAAACCTTTTGTCAGATGCATAGTTTTCAAAACTTTCCTCCTATTCTGTAGGTTGTTTACTCTGTTGATGATAATTTCTTTTGCTGTGCAGGAACTCACTCATCAAATTTTGCTTTTGTTGCTACTGTTTCTGGCACCTTTGTCACCAATCTTTTCCCATTTCTATTCCAGGATGGTATTGTCTATGTTGTCTTCCAGGGATTTTATAGTTCTGAGTTTTACATTTAAGTCTTTAAGTCACCTTGATATGATTTTTGCATATGGTGTAAAGAAGGGGTCCAGTTTCAAACTTTTGCTTCCAGCACCATTTATTAAATAGGGATTATTTTCCCCACTGCTTGTTTTTGTCATCCTTGTCAAAGATCACATAGCCATAGGTCTTATTTCTGGACTCTCTATTATTCTGTTTCATTGGTCTATGTGTCTGTTTTTGTTGCAGTACCATGCTGTTTTGTTTACTGTGGCTCTGCAGTATAGTTTGAAGTTGGATAATGTGATACCTCCAGCTTTGTTCTTTTTGTTTAGGATTGCCTTGGCTATTTGGGGCCCTTTTAGGTTCCAAATGATTTTTAAAATAGTTTTTTCTACTTCTGTGAAGAATGTCATTGGTAGTTTGATAGAAATAGCATTGGCCAGGTGTAGTGGCTCACGCCTGTAATCCCAGCACTTTGGGAGGCCCAGGCAGGTGGATCACCTGAGGTCAGGAGTTCAAGACCAGCTTGGTCAACATGGTGAAACCCTATCTCTTCATAAAAATCCAACAATTATCCAGGTGTGGTGTTGGGGTCCACGTGTTTCCTAAACAAAGGAATGAACACACAAGACAACACAAGACAAGACAAACATGGCAGCCGCCCCGAATGGCACGCTCTGCTTTATTTTATACAGTCGTTTGTGGAATGTTGCCAAGTCACAAGACACATTGTTGTTTTTCTGACCTTTCCCTGACTTTCTGGATTTTCAAGATGTTTACACATAAACAAGCCCCCAGGGTCTGCTGTTTGCAGCTGGCTCCTTTGTCCTCCCTGTTTGCAGGGAAGGAACGCCCTGCTTCATTTGCAAGAGTAGGACTTATCGGAAACGCCCTGCTTTGTTTGCAAGAGCAGGACTTATTGGGAACGTCTGGTTTGTGAGCACGTAGTCCTCTACAGTGTGGTGGTACACATCTGTAATCCCAACTACTCAGGAGGTTGAGGCACAAGAACCACTTGAACCTGAGAGGCAGAGGTTGCAGTGAGCTGAAATTCTGCCATTGCACTCCAGCCTGGGCAATAAGAGTGAGATTCTGTTTCAGAAAAAAAAAAAAAGGAAAACACAAGAAATAAAAAAAGACAAAAAAAAAAAAAACCCAGCATTGAATGTGTAAATTGCTTTGGGTAGTATGGCCATTTTAATGACATTGATTCTTCCTATCCATGAGCATGGAATGTTTTTCCATTTGTTTATGTCATCTCTGATTTCTTCAAGCAGTGTTTTGTAATTCTCATTGTAGAGATCTTTTACCTTCCTGGTTAGCTGTATTTTATTTTTAGTGGCAATTGTGAATGGGATTGTCTTCCCAGATTGGTTCTTGGCTTGGCTATTATTGGTGTGTAGCAATGCTAGGCATTTTTGTACATTGATTTGTATCCTGAGACTTTGCTGAAGTTGTTTAACAGCTTACAGAGTTTTTGGGCCAAGACTATATGGTTTTCTAGGTATAGAAATATGTTGTCTGCAAAGATGGATAGTTTGACTTCCTCTCTTCCTATTTGGATGCACTTTATTTCTTTCTGTTGCCTGATTGTTCTGACCAGGACTTCCAATATCATGTTGAATGGGAGTGGAGATAAAGGACATCCTTGTCTTGTGCTGCTTTTCAAGGGGAATGCTTGCAAGTTTTCCCCATTCAAAATAATCTTGGCTGTGGGTTTGTCATAGATGACTCTTATTATTTTGGAGTATGTTCCTTTAATACCTAGTTTATTGAGAGTTTTTAACATGAAGGAATATTGAATTTTATCAAAAGTTTTTCTGTATCTATTGAGATTTTCATTTTTTTAGTTCTGTTTATGTGATGAATTACATTTATTGATTGGCATAGGTTGAATCAACCTTGCATACCAGAGATGAAGCCTGCTTGATCGTGGTGAATTTGTTGAGGATTATTGGATAGTGTTCATCAAGCATACCGGCTTGAAGTTTTCTTCTTTTATTGTGTCTCTGCCAGGTTTTAGTATCAGGATAGTGCTGGTCACATAGAATGAGTAGGGGAGAAGTTCTTCTTCCTCAATTTTTTTTTTTTTTTTTTTTGAGACGGAGTCTCGCTCTGTCACCCAGGCTGGAGTGCAGTGGCCGGATCTCAGCTCCCTGCAAGCTCCGCCTCCCGGGTTTACGCCATTCTCCTGCCTCAGCCTCCCGAGTAGCTGGTACTACAGGCGCCCACCACCTCGCCCAGCTAGTTTTTTGTATTTTTTTAGTAGAGATGGGGTTTCACCATGTTAGCCAGGATGGTCTCGATCTCCTGACCTCGTGATCTGCCCGCCTCGGCCTCCCAAAGTGCTGGGATTACAGGCTTGAGCCACCGTGCCCAGCCAATTTTTTTAACAATATCAGTAGGAATGGTACTTGCTCTTATTTGTACATTTGGTATAATTATTCTGTGAATCCTTCTGGTCCTGGGCTTTTCTTTAGTTGGTAGGGTAGGCTATTTATTATGCACTCAACATTAGAGTTTGTTATTGGTCTGTTCAGGGAATCAATTTCTTCCTGGTTCAGTCTTGTGAAGGTGTATGTGTCCAGTAATTTATCCATCTCTTCTCAGTTTTTTAGTTTGTGTGCATAGAGGTGCTTATAGGAGCTCGTGATGGTTATTTTTATGTCTGTGGGTTCAGTGGTACCATCTCCTTTGTCATTTCTAATTGTGTTTATTTGCATATTCTTTTTTCATTAGTCTAGCTAGAGGCTTATCTATGTTATTAATTAAAAAGAATCAACTCGTAGATTTATTGATCTTTTGAATGGCTTTTCATATTTTGGCTTCCTTCAGTTCAACTCTGATTTTGTGTATTTATTGCATTCCATTAGCTTGGGGTTGATTTATTCTTGCTTCTCTAATTCTTTCAGTTGTGATGTTAGGTTGTTAACTTGAGATTGTTCTAATTTTATGATGTGGGTATTTAGTGCTACGAATTTCCCTCTTAACACTGTATTAGCTATGTCCCAGAGATTCTGGTATGTTGTATCTTTGTTCTCATTATTTTCAAAAAACTTTTTAATTTCTGCCTTAATTTCATTATTTCCCAAAAGTTATTCAGGAGCTTATTGCCAATGTAATTGCATCAAAACCATGCAAGACAGTGGCATGACTGTCTTGGGTAAATACTCAAGATTTGTTGTCTCACAGCTGTAGAAAACGAGGTTACAGACACAAGAGTGAGGTTCATAGTGGAAGTTTAATAGGTCAGAAAAGGAGAGAAGCTCATAAGAATATGTTTAACTTTTTAAGAACCCACAAAAAGTATTTGAAAGTTGTTACAAAATTTTACATTCCTCATAGTACTCCACAGCTTATTTTTAACTACTTTTTTTTATTTGTTTCATAATAATAAAGGAATACTAAGTTGATGCAGATTGTCAATATGTGAATTTGGTGCGTACTCCATCTCAGAGAAGTAGAAAGATCATAATAACATTTGAAATGCCAGTTTATCTTTGGGATTGATGTCAGATTAATATGAGTACATAATTAGTATGATCATGTTCTACTCTTTAGAATATACCTCAAAATAATAAGAGCATTCTATGACAAACCCACAGCCAACATCAAACTGAATGGGCAAAAGCTGGAAGCACTTCCCCTGAGAACCAGAACAAGAAAATGGTGGTCACTTTTACTACTCCTATTCAACATAGTATTGAAAGTTCTAGCCATAGCAATCAGGAGAGAGAAAGAAATGAAAGGCATCTAAATAAAAAATACATGAAGTAAAACTGTCTCTTTGCAGATGATATCATTCTATGCCTAGAAAACCTCATAGTCTCTGCCCAAAAGCTCCCAGGTCTGGTAAAAAAAAAAAAAAAAAAGTTCAGCAAAGTTTCAGGATATCATTGTATGAAAATCAGTAGAATTGTATACACCATCAACATCCCAGTTGAGTGTCAAGTCAATAATGCAATCCCACTTACAATAGTCACACAAAAATAAAATATCTAAGAATACAGCTAACCAGGGAGGTAAAAGATCTCTAAAAAAATTACAAAATGCTGCTGAAAGAAATCAGAGATGACACAGACAAATGAAGAAGTATTTCATGTTCATGGATAATAAGAATCAATCTTGTCAAAATGGCCATACAGTTACAAGCAAATTACACATTCAGTGCTATTCCTCCCAAACTATCAATGACATTCTTCACAGAATCAGAAAAAAAAACTATTCCAAAATTCAGATGGAACAAAAAAGAGCCCAAATAGCCCAGGCAATTCTAAGCACAAAGAACAAAGCTAGAAGCACCACCTTAGCCAACTTCAAACTACAAGGCTACAATATTAGTGTCCAAAAGAACATGGTACTGGTACAAAATAGACACACAAACCAACAGAACATGTTATAGAACTCAGATATAAAGCTATACACCTACAACCATCTGATCTTTGATAAAGATTACAATAACAAACAATGGGAAAAGGATTCAATAAATGATGCAGGGATAACTGGCTAGCCATATGCAAAAGATTGAAATGGGACCCCTTTCTTATCCCATATACAAAAATCAACTCGAGATGGATTAAAGACTTCTATTAGTCCATTCTTGCATTGTTACAAAGAACTATCTGAGACTTGGAAACTTATAATAAAAAAAAGAGGTTTAATTGACTCACAGTTCCACAGGCTGTACAGGAAGCATGGCTATGGAGGCCTCAGGAAACTTACAACCATGTTGGAAGAAGAAGAGGAAGAAGGCATGTCCTACATGGCTGGAGCAAGAGGAAGAGAGAGTAAAGGGGGAGGTGCCACACACTTCCAAACAACCAGATCTCATGAGAACTCACTATCACAAGAAACAGCAAGGGGGAAGTCTAATCCAATGATCCAATAACTTCCCACCAGGCCCTTCCTCCAATACTGGGTATTAAAACTTGACATGATATTTGGGCAGAGACACAAATCCAAACCATATCATTCTACCCTTGGCCCCTCCCAATCTCATGTCCTTCTCACATTGCAAAATACAGCTATCTCTTCTCAACAGTACCCCAAGTCTTAACTCATTTCAGCATTAACTCAAAAGTCCAGAGTCCAAAGTCTCATCTGAGATAAGGCAAGTTCCTTCCACCTATGAGCCTGTAAAAAAAAGTAAAAGAAAAAGAAAGTTAGTTATTTCCAAGATACAATGAGGGTACAGTGATTGTGTCAATATCCCTGTCCCAAAAGGGAGAAATCAGCCGAAACAAAGGGGCTAAAGGCCCCATACTTGTCTGAAACCCAGCAGGGCAGTCATTAAACCTTAAAGATCCAAATTAATCCCCTTTGACTCTGTGTCTCACATCCAGGCCACATTGATTCAAGGGGCAGGCTCCCAAGGCATTGGGCCACACCTGTGACTCTGCAGGTACAGCCCCCTCGGCTGTTTTCATGGGCTGGTGTTGAGTGCACGTGGCTTTTCCAGAAACACAGTGCAAGCTGCTGGTGGATCTACCATTCCGGGGTCTGGAGGATGGTGACTCTCTTCTCATAGTTCCTCTAGGCAATTCCCCAGAGGGAACTGTGTGAGGGTTTCAACCCCATATTTCCCCTCCACACTGCCCTAGTATAGGTTCTCCACTAGGGCTTTCACCTCAGCAGCAAACTTCTGCTTAGATATTCAGGAATTGCCATACATCCCCTGAAATCTGGACAGAGGCTCCCATGCCTCAACTCTTGCCCTCTGCACAGCCACAGGCTTAACACCACATGGAAGCCGCCAAGGCATACTGCTTACACCCTCTGGAGCAGTGGTCTGAGACATATCTGAGGCCTATTTAGTTACAGCTGGAGCTGGAGCAGCTGGTATGCAGGAAGTAGTGTCCTGAGGTGGTGCAGGGAAGCAGGGCCCTTGCCTCTGCCCACAGAAACATTCTTTCCATTCTAGGCCTCCAGGCCTGTGATGGGAGAGACTGCCATGAATTTCTCTGAAATGAATTTGCGGCATTTTCCCCACTGTCTTGGTTATTGACATTCAGCTCCTCATTACTTATGCAAATTTCTGCAACCAGCTTGAATTCATCACCAGAAAATGTTTTTTTTTTTTTTTTTTTCTACTACATTATCAGGCTGCAAATTTTCTAAACTGTTATGCTCTGTTTTCCTTTTAAATAAATTTCCAGTTTCGGATTATCTCTTTGCTCATGCATATAACCTTACTCTCTCAGAAGCAGCCAGACCACATCTTGAATGCTTTGCTGCTTAGAAATTCCTTTTGCTAAATACTCTAAATCATCTATCTCAAGTTCAAACTTCCACAGATCTCCAGGGAACTGGCATAATGCCTCGAAGCTCTTTGCTAACGCATAACAAAAGTGACCTTTGCTCCAGTTCCCAGTAAATTTCTCATCTCTATCTGAAACCTCCTCAGCCTGGACTTCATTATCCATATCACTATCATCATTTTGTTCCCAAGAATTTAACAAGTCTCTGTAAAGTTCAAAATTTTATCTCATCTTCCTGTCTTCTTCTAAGCTCTCCAAACTGTTACAACCTCTGCCCATTAGCCCCTTTCAAAGCTGCTTCCACACTATTCTCACGTGGCTATAAGAAACTAGCTGAGACTGGGTAATTTATAAAGAAAAGAGGTTTAATTGACTCACAGTTCTGCAGGCTGTACAGACAGCACGGTTGTGGAGTCCTCAGGAAACTTACAATCACGGCAAAAGGCAAAGAAGAAGGAGGCACATCCTACATGGCTGGAGTAGGACGAAGAGATAGTGAAGTGGGAGGTGCCACACACTCCCAAACAACCAGATCTTGTGAGAACTCATTCACAATCATGAGAACAGCAAGGGGGAAATCTGCCCCCATTAGCCAATCACCTCCCACCAGGCCTGTTCTCCAACACTGGGGATTATAATTTGATATGAGATTTGGGAGGGGACACAAATCCAAACCATATCAAGACTTAAGTGTGAAACCTAAAACTATAAACCCTTGGAAGATAACCTAGGAAATACCATTCTCGACATAGGCCCTGACAAAGATTTCATGATGAAGACAGCAAAAGCAACTGCAGCAAAAACAAAAATTGACAAGTGGGACCTAATCAAATCAAAGTGATTCTGTACGGCAAAAGAAACTATCAATGGAGTAAACAGACAACCACAATATTGGAGAAAATATTTGCAAACTATGCATCTGACAAAGGCCTAATATGCAGCATCTGTAAGGAACTTAAATTAACAAACAACAAATAATCCCACTAAAAAGTGACTAAAGAACATGAACACTTTTCAGAAGACTTACTTGTGGCCAAAAAGTATATGAAAAATGTTCAATATCACTAATCATTAAAGAAATACAAATAAAGCTACACTGATATACCATCTCATGCCAGTCAGAATGGCTATTATTAAAAAGTCAAAATATAACAGATGTTTACAAGGTTGCAGAGCAAAGCGAACACACATACGTATACACCGCTGGTGGAAATGCAAATTAGTTCAGTGACTGTGGAAAGTAGTCTGGAGTTTTCTCAAAGAACTTAAAATGGAAGTCCATTTAACCAGCAATGCTATTATTGAGGATTTACCCAAAGGAATATAAATTGTTACATCATAAAGACACATGCACATATATGTTCATCACAGCAGTATTCACAATAGCAAAGCATGGAATCAACCTGGATGCCCATCAATGATAACCTGGATAAAGAAAATGTGTACATATAAACCATGGACTACTACTCAACCATAAAATATAATAAGAACATGTCCTTTGCAGCAACGTGGATGGAGCTAGAGGTCACTATCCTAAGTGAACTAATGCAGGAATGGAAAACCAAATACCACATGCTCTCACTGGTAAGTGGGATCTTAACCTTGAATACCCACAAAAACAGGAAGAGAAAAATAGACACCACAGCCTACTTGAGGGTAGAAGGTGGAAGGAAGGTAAGGATTAAAAACCTACCTATTGGTTACTATGTTTATTTCTTGAGTGATGAAATAATTTGTACAACAAACCTCTGCGATATGCAAATTATCTATATAACAAACTTGCACATGCACTCCTAAAACTAAAAGTTTAAAAAGTTTACCTTTTAATCAGTTACTCTGCTCAGCCTATAAATTTTTGTTAAAATCTTGTTCAATGACATTTTCTGAAACCAAAAATGTAAATTATTGAAATGCAATATATTGTACACTTCAAACTGATGCTAAAGAGAAATACTCCTTAAGACTTTATATATAGTTCAACATATCAATGGAATACAATATTTAAAGACAAAGTTCTTGTATTAGTTTGCCTGGGCTATCACAGCAAAGTACCACAAACTGAATGGCCTAAACAAATAAATGTATTGTCTCACAATACTGGAGATTGAAACGGCAAGATCAAGGTGTCAGCAGGGTTGGTTCTTTCTGAGAGCTGGGAAGAAGAAACTGTTTCATGCCTCCCCACTAGCTGCTGGTGGTCTGCTAGCACTCCTGGGAATTCCTGGGCTTGCAGAAGCATTTCTCTAAGTGCTTCTTTAATTTCATCTGGTATTCTTCTTATGTGCATGATTGGCTTCAAAATTTCTCCTTTAATTAGAACACATGTCATATTGGATTGGGGCACACCCTGATGATTTCATTTTAACTTGACTACCTCTGTAAAGACCCTATCTCCAAATAAGGTCATACTGTATGATACTGGGAGTTAGGCCTTCAATATATGAACTTGGGGTGCACAATTGAACTAGTAACAATCATAGTTGATCCACTGGTATGATTAATGTAGTATTAAGTAGAGTGATTATATTTCCAATTATAACATCAAGTAACACTTACTTGTAAATTCATAATAATGTTCACTGAAACGATACATGCAAGCCTCTTTAAACCTGGATTCCTTTTTATAAGACTTCTCTTTTTTTCATGTTTTCAAAAATATTTAATGATACAGAAGTTCATTCATCGCTTGACTGAAAAGAGCTGGACAGAAACCGTACGTGTAGTAGGACCAGATTTTGTAAAACACACACACACAGAGTAAAACCCCAGGTGAGATACCCTTGCAGCATCCCAGTGATTACCTATGTGGTGGTGGACTTGAGGATCGTTTTCTGTGTAAGTGGCATATAAAATTTTAATAGCAACGATGGGGGTTTATGAAAAACTTTCACGAATGCATTATCAATGGGGGCCGTGGAGTTTGCTTCCCTGAGGGCTCTTTGACCATAGGAAGCTTGGCAGCAAGAAAAGTTTTAAGATGACCCTGCCCAGAATCAGGATGAGTAAGTAGCTGCAGATTCATTTAGTTTCTGCATCATTCCAACATGACTGTGGAAAATACAATGGTGGTGCTGGCCTCCCCAAAGTTTATCATCTAATCAAAGGCAGGCCACATGCTAAAAGTTACCAATGGTTTTCTACATGCTGGAGGCTGTGCTAACTGCTTTCTAGACATGACCTCACTTACTCCTCACCAGGAACATTGAGGGAAGGACAATAACCACATCTTCAAAAAACAGTATAGAGAAGAATATTTCAGAAAAGATTAATGACAAGAAGTTATCAAATTTTTTTACTCTTATGCAAAATAAAAGAAAATCATTTAGAACATTCTACAATTCTTAAAGATAGATTTTATTGAAGGAAGAAAATGTTTAACTTCACAGCATATATTTTATATTAAATGTAGTAAGCATCTGTTTAGGTGTTTACTTTTTAAAGTTGTAAAATCAATGAAGTATGAAAAAATGTTTTATATACTTTTAAGTTTTACAGAGAGGATGTAAATGTAGTCACGTATGTCATTTTCTGAGATCCAATGTCTTCACAAAAGTTATAATTAAAATGGTACTCCGAAATTGATATGATTATAAAACAACTCACATCTAATTCTAAACGGTAGTAATTGAGCTTAGAGTGAGATTTATTCTGTGGCTAAGAAAGGCAATAGCATTCACAACTAGAATAAATTAAAGCAAATGAAGAGGAAAATTTTGTTCTGTGTAATATTTAGTTGATTATAGTCTTAATTGGCTATGCCAATCCATGTTCATCAATAGGGGATATGGTGTCTGCAAAACATGAGCAAAAATTTATCACCAAGGCATAGCCTTTGTTTCACAAGCAGAGAAATTGTTTTAATATAATCTATCTGAATTTCTTAATGCCATACTGAAAGTATTCAAAAATGTGGATAAAACACAACATTGCTGAACATTATTTCTCTTATACTTTGATTTGGAGAGAGAACTTGAAAGTATTTCTGTTGCTTTGGGTAAACTTATCTCTTCATGATTTCTATCTCGTTAAAGAAATTATATTGTATTTAACTCCGTATATTTATTAAAATTGCAACAATTAATTCATTAGTTTAAATATAATTTATGAAAAGAACTATTAATTTATACATTTGGATTTCAATTCTGAATGCAAGATTATTACTGACTAATAGGTATGTAGTAGGTAGAATAATGTTCCCTCAAAGATGTTCATGTCCCAATTCCCAGAATCTGTGAGTATGTTAACCTCCATGGCAAAAGATGTGACATATCAATTTGTATTTGTGATGGACATATTTGTAGATTGGACTATGGATGTAATTAAGTCAACGATGTTGAGATAGGAAGGCTATGATGGAATATCCAGGAGGGACTCAATGATATCACAAGCATTCATCTCCATGAAAAAGGAAGGCAGGAGCATCAGCGTCAAGGAAAGAGATATAATGACAGAAGCAGAGGTCAAAGTGATGTGATAGCTCGTTTTGAAGACAGAAAAGATTGATGAGCGAGCAGCTTTCCAGAAGACAGAAAAGGAAAGAAACTGATTCTCACCTATAGTTTTCAGAAGGAACACAATTCTGCTAGCATCTTGATTTCAGCTTCTTGAGACCCATTTCAAACTTCAGACTGTAACATAATATATTATTATTGTTTTAGGCCATTAAATTTGTGATAATTTGTTACAACAGCAAAAGGAAAATAAAACATATCAATTTTATGATTGCAAGAAGCTAATAACAATAAAAATATCAACCTTTTAAAAAACTCTTAGAACAAAACATAAGCTTTGTGACTCAGCAGTGATACCGGACATAAACGGGACATCAGATATGAATCCTCTCTCCAATTCTTATTCAAAGAAGACAATTAATTGGTAAACATTTTCATGCTTAAAAGCTAACTCCCTTTAATCTCAGACCAGTTTTTATTAACTTTGCCAAATTGTGAATAATCACGTTTTACTGTGTTTAGTTACTCCTGTGTGAATGAATTTGTGTCAGAGGTAAGAACCAGAATGATAAATGATATGGAGGTATAAAATAATTGTTGCTAATTTTGGATGAATCTTTATAGTTTATATTATAAAGAATGTTCTGCTAACAATCCAGAGTCTCAAAGGCTATTCCAAGAATTTTCTAGTCCCACAGCCAAGTACTCCATTCCAGGAATATAAATTATATTTATATCTGACTGGCAGACTCCGCTCACTCCTCAAGACACCTTCCATCGGGCATTCTAACCACGTCTTCCATTGACAACATTATTCTCTCCACTTTCTAAACCCCATTTAAATTTGCCTCTACCTCTATTATATCTATTAACAAAAATTCTTGTAAAGCTTTTATTTCATACATGCCTTTTCACACTAGCATCTTTTTGAGGACAAAGTTTATTTCTTAGTTATGGTGGTTTCACTGGAATTTAGTAGAGTATCTGGCACACAGTATTCTCTAGATAATTTACTCAGACTTAATATATTTTTAGCTTTGTTTATTGAAGCAGCTATTTTTACCTAATACTCCACTATTCAAAAATGATCTGTAATGGCTGAAGTTGATGATGATTGCTTTTTTTAGAAGTGGAAATGTGTCTGTGCATCCATTTTAAAATTCATCATTTTATACCCTTTGTTATGGTTGTACCTGCATGTGACTGATATTCCCGACTAGTTCATTAGTTTCTGAATGCAACACAAACATAAATCAAAAACCCTTGCTCAATGGGGAAAAATAAATGACCACATAGTATGATTAGGCACATGTCTTACATCACTTAGTTTAAACAACACATTGCTACTAGAAACGTAAGATTACAAGCACAGTAAACCTGTGGCTGATTAAAACTTTTTGAAATGTTTTGTTGTGCTTCCACTAAGGTAGCAATTACTCAGAAAGTAAAATTATGTAACTGTCTTGTGCAGAACACATTTATAGTTAGCATATGTTTGTTTTATAGAAGAGTTTTCGATGGATGATTTTGTTTTCATAATTCCTACTGAATATTTAATTGATGTTTTAATTTGTACACCATTTTTAGACAAGAGATGGTTGTCAAATGATTTTGAATAACTACCTCAGCAGGTATGACTGTTGTATGTTGACAATTCATACGTTGTGTTTTGGCTCAGTGACTTCATTACTTTTTATTAAAATTGTTTGGACAAAAACTACACATTTTTAAAAGTATTATAATCTGTGCCAAAAAAACTAATTATTGATAATCATTGAGGAAAGCTAATTAAAGGAAGGTTAATGGGAGGAAGACAAAGACAGAAGGGAAACAAAAAGAACTCCCCTATAACAATGGTTCCCAATGTATAGGGTTCAGATGCCGAGAGACCCATGAGCTTATTTCAACTGGCTTGTTAATACAAGTGATTATTCAGCATTGTCTGTATACTGGTGTAACATTTTACATATATGTATAAATGTTAAGTATATGTATGTTTTTATTAATAATATGCAAGTTATTTTTAACATATTGCAATGCTTCAATTTGTTCTTTTTCGTGATATATTTTCCCAGTGTGCAAATGCTAAAAAGTAAAACCACATTTTTACACGTTTTCAGTATGTTTCCTCATACTCAGATATATTAGAAACTCTTGCTTTAAAACACTGATATCGATAAATGCAGCATATTTGTGAGGGTTTATTTTTCTAGACAAAATCTATGCATCACATTCAATGTTAGATTGGAGATTACAAGCAATGAATTTTGTCTCAGTTCTTAAACACATACTCATAATCTCATACTATGTTGTTCTAGAAAAAATATTTTTAAAGAAGATTAAAGCATAAATGCTTTCAATTTTCTACATAATTCATTTTTGCAACTCACTTTGGTTGCTCAAATATTAGGCATTATTAACACTGAGAGGAGGAATTAAGTAGCATCTACACCTATGAGGGAAAATAGACTTTTAGAGATCAGGAATCAAACTAGAAAACAAAAATGAAGAAGAAATTTTGCAACAATATCGATAAAACCAGGTTATACCCCTTTATCTATTGTTCAGCTTTTGTTTTGCACCCAGGCATCAAAGATAAAGTCAATATTTTTCACTGACCCAGTGTGCTAGTAATTCTACTATCCCAAGAGAGTATTTTTACCATACCCAGAAAGTCTAGAGTTCTAGGGCTATAGCCACTCAGCAAATAAATGAGGTGTCTCATGCAGTCTGTAATTTCAGGTTGTAAGATTGTCAAATGCTTCTGAAGGTGACTACAATGCACATATTTGCGGTTATTTTAATCATAGTTCAATGACTTTTAACAGGTATGACTCTTAAAATGCTATAAATACAATTAAATAATCTAAAAAAATAAAAGTATCAAACATTTATCAGAAATAAAGACCTTAGCCGGGTGCGGTGGCTCACGCCTGTAATCCCAGCACTTCGGGAGGCTGAGCCAGGTGGATCACAAGGTCAGGAAATCGAGACCACCCTGGCTAACATGGTGAAACCCCGTCTGTACTAAAAATACAAAAAATTATCCAGGCATGGTGGCGGGCACCTGTAGTCCCAGCTACTCGGGAGGCTGAGGCAGGAGAATGGCGTGAACACGGGAGGCAGAGCTTGCAGTGAGCCAAGATCGCGCCACTGCACTCTGGCCTGGGCGACAGAGCAAGACTCCGTCTCAAAAAAAAAAAAAAAAAGAGAGAAATAAAGACCTTATTCTTGAAGTAAAAAGAAGATGCTGAGAAACTTTCTGCATTGGGGAACTTGATATCCAGTCAGCAAATGACCAGACCTGTATATCCAAGAGTTAAAGCCTAAAGAGTGATTCATCTCCTTCCAAGTTGAGTTTTCCATTGCTTTCTCTCCTTGCAAAAGTCAAATAAGTAATTGCAGTTAGTAAAACCTAAACGATCAAATATATTTTGCCATCTCTTTAGTTTCAGAAATTAATTTCCAGCTATGATCCATGAATTCTCTATGAATTTTTTTACCTTAGGTCCTTCGGTTAATATTGTTTCAAATTTATTTGTCTTACAGTTGAGATTCCAAGTAAGAATCATGCATAAAAGCAATTCTTAATTTCTCAAATTAGTCTACAAGTTCAGCGCATTTCTGAATAAAACCCCACCAAGATTTTCCATAGGATTTTAAAAGACATTACAAATTTTAGAACATAAATTCTAAAATTCATGTGAAAGAGCAAATATAAAAGGACAGCCAAAGACTTAACAAGAAAAGAACAAATAAACATTTACACATGTATAGATCATAAATAGGTGATACATATGCCATTTTAAATAAGTGAGGAAGGATGGTCTATTCAATACATCATGTAGGCAATATTTGATGAACTATTTGGAAAAACTAAAATTGGAAAGATATCCAACTTACACTGTCATGTAAAATGAAAAATGGTTTCATTATTGCCAAAACAGAAGCACTATAATAGAGAAGGATTTGTCTAGGAGGTTAGAGTTGGAAATATCTTTTCAACATAAATTTCCAAAAGAAACATGGATGTATGGATGGATAGAAAGACAGATTTACCTACATTAATATTTATGACTTTTGTACAATAAAAACCACCTTAAGGGAAGTTAAAATGTAAGCAAAAAATAGGAGAATATATTGCAATGTATGTGATAGGCAATAATTTAGTAACTAGAATTTATTTATGAAAGATATTTTAAAAGTAAAATTCAAGACAAACTGGGCAAAAGTTTTGAAGAAGAAATTAACAGGAGAGAAAGTGCAAACACCCAACATAAACATGAAAAATATTTAAACTTACTATTAATCAAGTTAAATCAACAGCAAGTCACAATATTTCATCCATCTGGTAGTATATTAGGCATGCATCTAGATTACTTCAAATTCCTTCTACTATTTTATTTTTACTGTCTGATAAACCAATGGCTATTGAGAATTTACACAAAGAAGTTTTTACCATTCAACCACTGGGATCCACAACGTTTTCTTTCTTCATTGCTTAGCTACAGGTCTTTCCTCTTCCAGATCTACATTAAATGCTCCACTCTATGGCATAGGATGCTGCTTTCTCAGTGGCCACAAAAGGGCCAGATGACCGACCTCTAAGTACAAGAGAATTGCATTCCTGCGGGGTGAATCTTGATGAGTTAAAAATAAAAGGAATTAAGAGAGAAACTTGTAGGTAAATGTTCCCTCCTTCATCCCATTTGATATGATATTTAAATCCACATGATACTTAAAAGAGTACACCTAGATTAGGGTAAGGAAATACCACAATACCTAAAGAGCTGAAACCAACAGCCCTAGGTTTTCACAGTAAGCACAGGCATAAATGTCATCCAAAAAATAAATTGTCAAAACTCAAGCTGATTAGACCTTGAGAGACTCTAATTGAAGTAATAGCGGAGGAGAGTGTTCCAATTATTTCCAGAGCATCCTCATAAAAGACCCAGGCCGAGGATTGTAAACACAAACACAAACATACAAAACTGAACATCAATTGCTTTGCTTCATTGCCATGCTTTTCTTCCAAACTCTCTCACAATGTTACTAAAAGTACTCTTCGACGTTTTAAGTGATCGATTTCAGTGATTTCAACATTTGGTGACACATCTCAGCAGGATTAATAACTAATCCTAATGAAGGCAGAAGTTCTTTTCTTATAAAGATCTGCATTGGAAATAAAATACAATGTTTGTTCATCAAAAATTATTCTTCTTCCTATGGACAATTTCTAGCTATGGCTCAGACTATTTTAATTTATACCAAGAGCAGTGCACCTACGCATTATCTATGATAGTTTTACCCATCTTTCTGTTAAATACACATTTTTTTCAACAGGAATTATCTCAAGATCTTTTCTAATTTTTCAGCAGTCAAAAAGCTATAAAATTCATAATTATATATAAGATACATAATTACATATGTGTATGTTCACACATGTCAAATATATATAATTATATGTATATATAAGTATATACACATATATATAAATCAGTTTATTATATATATAAACTTGTGATTGTTTGATTTTGGTTCTCACCCTATGACAAATTCACGGTTAAAAATAAAATGTTCAGAGTTGTAAGCATTTGAAAGGTTTTCTGTTACTGCAAGTCAAGTTCGTGTTTATCGTAAAGTTGTTAATTGGAATAAAGATTTCATCCTATATTCCTTAGCAAACATTTTCATTTACTAACACTTTCATTAAATTCTGAATAAATACCCTTAAGAACAGAAGTCATTATTAGAATATGGCCAATTTACTTGGCTATTATGGATATAACACTAATTTGTACTTTCATCCCCAAAAAGTTTATGAAAGATTCTTGTAATTGCATTGTTGCAACAGGGATTAAAGGAATTTGCAGCTTATCTGGGGACCAGGGCACCAGAGTACAGGGAGCACAGTAAAGCAATAAGTGATAATGACTGACTCAGGTAAGGGGTGTGTGTATGTGTCCTTATCCTATGACCAAGATGCTTTCATGAATATTTGCTAGACTACTATTATATAAAATTTAATGTAAACTAAATCTACTTGGCAAACAATATCTAGGTTTTTATTTCCACATGTATCTTACCACTCATGGTAGTCTAATGCTCCTTCATGGAAGAAATGGTCAAAATAAGATCATTTTTATCAAGCGTAAAATGTTCAAATTTCTTTAGAATTTCCTTAGAACAAATGCAACCACATTTCCAGATAAAGACATAGATGATGATTTTCTCTTTGTATCACATTTTTCTCAGAAAGGTTTTTTTCAGGATTTAGGGGCATGCAAATTAGGGGAAAAAACAACTTTATGTTGTAATCATATACTAAAACAATTCATCTCTAGCTCTAATCCAGATGTAAGTTTCAGTAATTATTAAATATTTAGTCTCCTAGCATTTGTATATATATAATGTTGTAATATGTGAGACAGTTATGCATAACTAAAGTGACCTGTTGAATATCATTAAATTCATTTTCATACAATTATTATTCCAATTTTATCACTGAATTTAGCTAGAGAGTGAATTAATACTATGAATTAACAGTAATTAGATCATTTTAATTTATATGTTAATATTAATATTTCTATTGTTGCTATTCAGAATGAAAACAAATTAAACCACCTAACAATGCCATAACATTTGTTAGCCTGCAAGCCTGCAGAGTTTGCTGATTACATTTTGCTTTTATAAAAATGTCATAAATATAATTAATAACAAGAGCACCCAATTGATACATTTCATTATCAAGTGATATTGCTACAATGAAAATTCCATGCTAGATGTCTACATGGTGTTGAGTTATATAAATTGCCCCTACTTACCATCTTCACTGTTAAACTAGTTTTGGACATAAGAGGGAGACATTGAGTGATTTCACACTGAGTGAATGAAGCTTTTATTTGTTATCTTAAAACAGCTCGACTACCTTGGACATAATTGGAGGTTTATGATTTAATGACAAAATTATCAAATCCATTACAAAAACTGCCAAGGAAATGCACAATTTATACTGTTTTCCTTAGGTTTTTTTTCTTTCATGTAAGAATTCATTTTTATAACAATATTAGATACCTCAGGCAAAGCATTTGAAGACAGTCATTGGGCCTCTCTGACTGCTATATAAGTACTTAACCTTTGGTCTTCTAATTTACTTTACCTCTAGAGGTATATTGGAAGTCCAAACAGTGAGACAGTTTGAAATATCTGTATGTTAATGTGAGCAGATTTGTAAAATGAGAAAGAGAATAAAATATTGCCTAAGTAGAGAGATTAGGATGCATGAAATCACCATTATAAACGCAGAACAACTTAAATATCTTCTCAAATGTGTCAGCATGGAGACCCACAAGTTTTAAATAATACATGCCTAATATCCAGAGGGATTTGTAAGACATTTTATAAACTCATCTGTGAGTAACTTTGCAAGCAGATTTTGTTTATAAACAAACTTTTCATTTCACTGTCTCATTGAGAATATAAAGTTCCCAAGGAAAAAGTAAAAGCCCCCAGGCCAGGTATTTCAGTGTCTAGTAAGAATAAAACAAAATATACAATTCAATTTTAAACCATCAAACAAAATACATATTATATTTATGTATCACAGTGTTTTACAAATAAAAACTGGAAATAGTAGTTTGGTAAGACTAGAGTTCAGGTTACCTGTGTATGCATTGGGGAGGAAGGAGGGAGGTGGCAGAATAAGCAGAGAGATGAGAAACTTAGGTTCTGGACTTACCACTTTTTACACTGACACTTGAAAAACAGATTAAGAAATGATAAGTGATTCAAGTAACGGGTCGCTAAGCTAACCGGTATCAGGTCTCTGTTGTTTTCATCAATTTCTCTTTATATTTTCCTACATGTGAATTTAAAGTTTTAATAATTGGCATGGATTTGTTGTGCTTTTTGGTAACGATTAATAATGTTACTATTTAGTGGATTTTATTTCAATAGCCATTGATAAGTAGATAATATAATTTGGAATGAAATACAGAAATTCAGCTAATATGCTATTATTTTCCTTAAGTTAAAATAAGGATTTAGAACATCACAAGAGAATATCATTCATATGCTGACATCAAAATAATCTACAAAACTATAACTTTTCTTGAGCCCATCAGGGATATGAGGTCTGGGGTCAACCAGATGAAATGAATTCCAAAGGCAGTAAACCACTCCAAGGAGTGAGAAGGCACATGAACTATTTCACCTTTGGCATTGCACAAGAAGAGGTGAGAGACATAAAAGTAGGTAAGAGGAAAATAGATAAAATTAAAACGCATTCTTTAAAAACAAGTGTGGGCTAATGTGACTGTTTAGAATCACTAAGAGCTCTAGGCACATGGGGAGTTCAAATGTGGCTTGGAAACTGTTTTCAGACAACAGAAGAACCATAGATGACCTAATTACTGGGCATATCACAGTTGACCTTTAGAATACCGGTGATTTCTATATTCAAATAAATAGACAGCAAGATGGAGAATTTTACTAGAGAATTGAAACCTCTTTGAAAGGAATCAAAAAGAAATTCTAGAATTCAAAATTGCAAATTGCAAATATTGAAATTAAGACGTCAATAGGTTGATTTAATGGGCAGAATAGGCAGAGCAAAAAAGAAGATTAGAGAATTAGAAGGCAGATAAATAGAAAATGCCCAATCAGAATCATGGAAAGCTAAGAGAATGAAATATGCAGAAAAGGTTGTAAAATACAGTTGATATATGTGATAAAATCGTGTGTGTGCGTGCATGCGTGCACATGTGCCTCAGAGGGGTTAGGAACAGAATAAAAAAGTTTGAGCAACTATCAGGCTGTAATTTTCAACACTGAAATAAGATATGGACCAGAGATAAAACATATTTATCTTACTTGGAACTAAGGCAGAAAAAATGTACTCTCTTCCTTTTGCACTTCAGAGTAAAACTAAGGCATATAGACAACAGAGAAAACACAAGCAGCCAAAGAAAGCATATTATCCTTAAGGGAATAACAGAGTTGTGACTGGTTTTTTATTATAAGATATAGAAGCCTTAGGAAAATGGAATAACATCTTCAAAATATTGAAAGAAAACACTGTTGACATATTATGCATCCCTATTTATTTCAAAATATTCTTCTAGTTTAAGATGAAATAAAAAAAAATTTCAGGCAATCAACAATGAAATAATGCATTAGTTTTTTTTTTCCTGAAGTAAACTAATACTAAAGAGTGTTCTTCAGGTTAAAATAAAAGTATTAAAGATAAATTGTGGTAATGTAGAAAGAAAAGAAGAAAGGACAATAGCAAAGTCATCTATGTAGGTAAGTATAAGTAAACATTGACTATACAAAAGCAATAATATTAAATCTAGTAGAGTTTAAATATAAGTAAATCTAATATGCAAGGCAATAATAATACAAAATTTGGGAAAGTAGGAAAAAGCATTAAAAAGGCTCTGACACAGTGACTTTCTTTTTTGAGACAGAGTCTCACCCTGTCACCCAGGCTGGAGTGCAGTGGCGCAATCTTGGCTCACTGCAACCTCCGCCTCCTGGGTTCAAACGATTCTCCTGCCTTAGCCTCCTGAGTAGCTGGGAATACAGGAACACACCACCACACCCAGCTAATTTTTGTATCTTTAGTAGAGATGGGGTTTCACCATGTTGGTCAGGCTGGTCTCGAACTCCTGACCTCGTGATCCACCCTCCTCGGCCTCCCAAAGTGCTGGGATTACAGACGTGAGCCACCGAACACGACACAGTGACTTTCAATAAAATTGTCAGCATTATGTAAATATTCTATTGTGTCTTGTCCAATACAGTAGACATTAGCCATTTGTGCCTAATAAGCACTAGGATAATGACTAAAAATAGAAAAGAATTAATAACTAACAAACTAATAGAAGATAAGTACATACCAAAAGGTATTTAGTCCAAAGATGCAATAAATGATAGAAAAGGAAACAGCAAACTTAATAATACATAAAATAAATTGCAATAGTCATAAACCTTAATAGGTCAATAATTACGTTAAATTTAAAATCACTAATTCCTCCCTTTAGGAGATCAAATTGTAGACTCTTTTATTTGACCTAATACTAAAATGGCTTATATATATGTAATTTTTCTGAATTTTGTTTAACTTGCAAAACCAGCCTTGGGATTCCAATAATATTGACAATCACAGTAATTATCTTTTCCTTTAAACACAAATGTTGTATTTTCTGCCATATCTTTATCACTTTATTATTCATATTTCACTCTCTTTATGTATACATATATACTATATATATACATGTGTGTTTTATGCATATCTATAGATACATATATGCATCTATATGCTTTTATTCTTGATTATGAAGCAGTATTTCTATGACAAGATTTTGCCTTTTTGCATGTTGCTTTACTACTACTTTATGCATGATATTTGTAGAATGACTAAATAGATTCCAAAAATGCAACTGGCATCAATGTTTAGAGATCATAATAAAGCAAAATACAGCTATTTACACAATTCAGAATATTAGAAGTCACAAGCAATTTTGTTGCTGTTAGTTAAGAGACATTATAACATTAGTCACATACTTTTCAATTTAATAGATCTAGATAAAACTGGTTTCTGATTTTTTTAAGTACATAAAACTCATAGTACTGCATTTTTTCTTAATATAATTTCTGGCATTATTAAACTGCTTTACAGGCTTCAAAGAGCCTACAAGTATAATGTCTTATGTATTTGTCACCCAACCTCTGTAAATAAAGAGATAAAAATCTCTCCATTTGCTCAATGACAAAGAGACAATGACATAATTAGGCCTAAAATTCTGATCACCTAATTATTAATATATTTATTCCTCCCTTTCCCTAATCAAATTCAGAGCTAGAAAATGGAAATTAAAAATTAAATAAGCAGGGACGGGTGCAGTGGCTCATGCCTGTAATCCCAGCACATTGGAGGGCAGAAGCGGTCAGATCGATTGAGCCCAGGAGTTTGAGACCAGCGTGGATCCACATGATGAAATCCCATCTCTACAAAAAACACAAAAATTATCTGGGCTTGGTGGCAGGTGCCTGTAGTCCCAGTACTCGAGTGGCTGAGGGTGGGGGGATTACCTGAGCCCTGGAGGTCGAGGTTGCAGTGAGCCATGATTGCACCACTGTACTCCAGTCCAGGTGACAGAGTGAGACTTTATCTCAAATAAGTAAATAAGAAGAAGCAGAAAATGGTTCTACTGGAAAATCAAATAATCTGTTGAATTTTCAGTTAGAATATTTGCTTTAGAGCTGGAGATTTATATGAAAGAGCTGAATGACTGGGTAATGATTCTCTGTCAAAGAAAATTTCTAAATTCAAAGAGTACATTTTACTGATTTAATTTGTTGCATTTTTAAAAATAAAGTTGTCAAGATTTATATCTGATTAAGTCTGTAAGGAATCCATTGGAATAATTCTCTGGCCCCCAGTAGTTTTAGCATTTGGTTCATCTTTCCTCTTGACTATACTAGTCAAGATTAACATTTGTGATTAACATTTCTATAATTTGATATCCAGGTGGTATAGATATAATAAATAAATAAACAAATAAATACATTTCTATATAATAAACAAAAATACAAAGTAAATTATAACAGTCTGTGGTCAGCTACCACAAAGATCTCTTTTAATTTATTCACATTCCAATAAACCACAAGGTATTTTAAGAACACAACTGTGACCAAAGTTTTTACAGTTTACTAATTAAGTTATTAATATGCAATAGTGTGTATCTAACAAATCCATAATTTCCAACTCATCAAAATAAATTATTATACAATATACAATTGGGAAGCTGAGGCAGGAGAATCGCTTGAACCCAAGAGGCAAAGGTTACAGTGAGCTGAGATCAGGCAACTGCACTCCAGCCTGGGCAACAGAGCGACAAGAGCTACAGAGTGAGACTCTGTCACCACAAAAAAAAAAAAGAAAAAAAAAAAAAGCATATATATACACACACATACACAATCCTTAGTATTTTTTTGGTCATTGAAGGGAAGAAAGAAGAAAGATGAAGGAAAAAGGAAGGGAGGGAGGGAGGAAATTATGGTAGCCCGCATAAAATAAGAATGCTTCTAAATTCACTTTTACTCCTGGTACTTGAATTAACTGTTCATGCTTGCTAAATCTCCAGGCCCAGGCGCAGACCCAGACTTATTTTGATGACCAACATATTGTTCCTGAAACTTTTTTAAATAGAGGCTTTGCCACTACAGCAGGGCCAAGCAAATCACACCTATCGAGTTCACAGAAAGGAAGGAAAAATGGAGCTTTGCCATTTCATGTCCCAGATGAAGCTGGTTTCTACAGTCACATTCCCTCTGATGCTTCACATTAAGGATAATTATTTTTGCCATTATTACTTTTAAAATAATTTTTAATCACACATCTGTTCCTTTTGTTCTCTCAAAGAAATAAGCCCAAGATTTTAAAATTTTAACTTCTAAAGTTCTAAAGTGGTTAAAGTTAATTAATTTAATGGGAACATAGTAGTGATTATATTTTCTATTCCATATTGAAGCCAGATAGTTAATAGGTCAAGCCTTTTAAAGTTCTAAAAAGGCCAGTTTTTGTTAAAGGTAAGACTATATAATTACCATTTTAACGCTACAGAAATATAGGAAAAGATTCCTCCACCATCATCAAATTTACATCTCCATTAAAGATGCTAACTTTTCATTTTGTCTTCACACTTGCAAAATAATTAGGCTCCGCCTTGAGGAGTCAGCAATCCAAAGTCTTTAAGAATGGTTCAGACTTCTGTTTATGTAAGTCTTATGAGCACTTGTCTGATGGAAAGATACAATACTGTGAAGAACTTAAAAAGATAAGTGTAAATAATTTATAACAAGGAAATTTTAACAATTAATTTAAACCTAAACAATCTAAGTTTTGAATCCTGACTGGAGGATTGTATGCACACAAAGACAAACTGTCACTAGTTTAGTATACTCATCTTTAAAATTAAGGAAGATTGCGTAAGAAGTGTAACTTTATTTTGTAACCTTTTAAAATTATTAGAGCAACCTAAATTTCTACAAATCACCACTTCATGATGCATTTGATTTCATGCTGATCCCTCCCTGCCCCCACTATTTAAGTAGATTTAAACACATATACAACACATACACACACACACACACACACACACTCACACGCGGACTTGAAAATATTAGTTGAATTGTTGCATGTCACATAACTAACATGGTGGCCAAGTCTAATCTCGAATCTATATCTCCATGTCTTCTAATTTCCTTATATTTCCATCATTCCATAATTTCTCCTCAAAATAATTTTCTCTTAGTGAAAATGTATAAGAAAAAATATAGTAATTTCTACTTTCTTTTGATTCAGCAATTCACAAACCATGTCTCTACTTAACTTGTATGTATAAAGGAGAGTCATATACTTTCTGAGAATAAGTTGGTGTTTTCAAAGATATTAACTCAAATCTAATGTTTTCTCTTCAATTTGTGTGTTTTATTCACCATACTATACCATATACTTTTAATAGTAATGAATAATAAATTAGCAAATAAGCTAAAGAACTTTATGAGGCAAAAACACATTTTTCCTTTGTCAATTATTTGAGAAGTTGTCCAAATTTCTGGTATTAGAATATCACAAGAAAGAGCAATCAATAAGAAAAAAAAAGTATATATCATCAATTAGCCAATCTTTTGAAATAGGTGCAAAGCCTTTTCTTTCTTTCTTTTTCCTTTCTTTTTTATTTTTTTCTTTTTCTTTCTTAATTGAGATAGGGACAGGGTCTTGCTCTGTTACCCAGGCTGGAGTACAATGGTGTGATCATAGTCTGTGCAGCCTCAAGCTCCAAGGCTTAAGCAAACGATCCTCCCACCTCAGCCCCCACAGTAGCTGGGACTACAGGTGCACGCCACCACGCCAAACTAATATTTTTCAATTTTTTGTAGAGACGAGGTTATGCCATGTTGCCTGGGCTGGTCTCAAACTCCTGGGCTCAAGTGATCCTCCCACCTCCTTCTCACAAAGTGCTGGGATTACAGGCATGAACCACCACAACCGGCTTCAAGTGCATTTTTGATGCATTATAATTATCTTATAATCGATATTGAAACTGATAATTTCTAAATATGTATTTGATTTATTTGATAATAGCAACAATGAATACACTGCATGTTAAAAATATCCTAGTAATATAATAAAATTAGTTCTGATGTAGCCAACTTCCTGCAACCTGTCCAAAAGTAAAATGTAAGTTTGTTCCAGAAGATAGGACAAGAAAACCCAAAACATAGGAGGAATTTCATTTGCTTTGGTTACAATATCTGAATATGAATTTATGAAATGTTGTAAGACAATAGCAAATTTTACTCAGTTTTCATGGACTTATTTTCTTGTTCTCATAGGCTAAAAAATGATCCACCAAAATATATCCAAATCTGAATCCCCAGACCCTGAAAATGTTACCTTCTACGGCCTTCTATGGCAAAGAGGACTTGCAGGTGTGATGAATTATTAGTCAAAAAGCAGAAGGGTTCATGAGCATGTTAACCAGAGATCTAGTGGAAAAATAGAATAAACTACACAGGACTTCACGAACTAGTAACAACCACAGTTTTGTTTGGAATGTTATTGGTATTATTATAACAATCTAGTTTCTAGATATATAAGAAAGCCCTTGCTCTTCAGTCTTAAGCTGTCTATAACTCACAACAATTTGGAATACTTTGATTTTGTAAACCAAAATTAAATATTTGCAAATGATATCTTATTCTGCCTACCTGACCACACTGATTCTTCTGCTTCCCAGAATTCAGATATTAAAATTTAGTATTTTTTCCTTTTCATCACAATTTACAAATATTTAATAAAAACATTTTTTTTTCTTTTTTTTGGTAATATAATTGGAAAAATTAGTGAAGCAATAAAAGCCTTGCATGGATGGTGCATTTGAGAATGGTGCTCAGTTTATCAGACATCATCAACCACTTTTAAGGAACTAAGATTAACTTTATGAAGTGATAGTGCATAACACTATCCCTGGAAAATTGGCCTGGCACCTGTCTTACAAGATCTGACCTTATAGATAGCAAAGGAAGGTCACTTTCTAGCAGGTCAGAGCCTTTGGGTTATTTCAGCAACCTCAAGAAGACAGAAATTTGCATAAATTGATAGGTACTGCAGGTGAAATCTGGTCAAGCAAGTTTGTTTCTTTTTTTAAACTTTATGGATGTATAGTTGATATATAAAAATTTACACATATTTAATATATACATTTTGTTGCATTTATATTCATGCATACATCCACCATCACAATCAAGGCTCTAAACATGTCCATAATCTCCAAGATTTCCTTTATATTCATTTGTGTTTTGTTTTGCTTGTGATGGGAAAACTTAACATGAAATCTACCCTCAACATGTTTTTAAGTGCTAAATACAATACAGCCATCCCATGGTATCCTGAGGGGATTGGTTCCAGGACCACCATAGACACCAAAATACAAGAATGTTTCAGCCCCGTATATAAATAAGCATCATATTTGCATACAACCTATGCACATTCTCCTGTACACAGTCATATGTCGCATAATGACATTTCTACTGACCACATATATAACAGTGGTCCCATAAGATTATAATACTGTATTTTTATTATAACTTTTCTATGTTTAAATATGTTGACATACACAAATACCATTGTGCCTACAGTATTCACTACATTAACATGCGGCACAGGTTTGTAGCCTAGTAGCAACAGGCTATACTATCTAGTCTAGGAATGCAGTAGACTGTACCATCTAGGTTTGTGTAACTACACTGTGTTTTCACAGTGATGAAATCACCTAACAATGCATTTCTCAGAATGTATCCTTATCATTAAGTAATGCATGCCTGTATTTCAAATCACCTCTAGATTACTTACAATACCTGATTCAGTGTAAATGCTGTGTAAATAGGCATTGTACTGTAATGTTCAGAGAATAATAACAAGAAAAATGTTTGCACATGCTCAGTATAGATGCAATTTTTAAAAAATATTTTCTGTCAGAGGTTGGTTCAAACAATGGATGTAGAACACATGGATACAGGGGCTGACTGTACTTAAATCACATCTAGATTCCTTACAATACCTAACACAATATAAACACTGTGTAAATTATTGTTATACTGTATTATTTTTATTATATTATTTTTAATTGTTGTATTATTTTAATTTTAAAAATATTTTAAATCCATAGTTGATTGAATCTGTGGATGCAGAACCCACAGATGGGGAGGGCTGACTGTATTGTTAATTATAGGTACTATGTTGTACAACAGATATCTAGATTTTATTCATTTTGTATAACTAAAACTTTATACCCATTAAGCAATGATTCCCCATTTCCCCTTGATATGGTTTGGCTATGTCCCCACCCAAATCTCATTTTGAATCATAGCTTCCATAATCTCCACATGTCTTGGGAGAGACCCAGTGGGAGGTAATCACATCATGAAGGTGGGTTTTCCCATGCTGTTCTCATGATAGTGAATAAGTCTTACCAGATCTGATGGTTTTATAAAGGGCAGTTCCCCTGCACACACTCTCTTCCCTCCTCCCATGTGAGACATGCCTTTACTTCTCCTTCATCGTCCACCACAATTGTGAGACCTCCCCAGCCGTGTGGAACTGTGAGTCCATTAATCCTCTTTTTCTTTATAAATTACCCAGTCTCGAGAATGTCTTTATTAGCAGCATGAAAATGGACCAATATACTCCTTCCCCATAGCCCCTGACCACCATTCTATTCTCTGCTTCTATGAATTTGATACTTCAGAAACTTCAGCAAGTGGAATAACTGGTTCTGTCATAAGTTACATAAAATCTTTAACTTTATATCTGTATAGAAGTCATGATTTTATCTTTTTCTGAAAACAATTTATAGCAAATGCATTAATACCCCTGTTGTGCTCAGACATGGAATGAGAGCAGCTCACAGAGTGCTTGGCTTCAGCAGGAGCACAGTGAAGGAACAAGAGTGACAGCAGCAGAGACCATCAATCCATTATGCCTCTAGCAGTAAGAGATCTGAGTAGCATATTTTTATGGCCACTAAGCTGTATAAATACTTTTGTGTAAATGAGTTTCTTCCATTATAAAATGCATAAAATGTGTCATAGTTCAGAAACCAAGTTAAAATCCTAGTAGCCTGTTATTAACCTAAAATAAATGAGAAGTATAACAGAATTTATAAGTATTATATACAAAATATCTATTGAGGTATTACTAAACATATGTTATACAAATTGAATAAATGTTATTTCCTTTTAAATAAGCTAGGAGAATGTAAAAACAATGTACATTTTCTGTCTATATCCAGCTTTAAAGTAATTAACTGTATTTCCTCAAAAATATAGAGAGATTACAATTATTTCTACAATGGTGGTGTTTCTGTTGACTGTACTATAGACAGTCTGTAACAATATTTTCACAGTTATTATCAGCATGACAATTAATTTTATAGAATATTTGCCTATTACTGACCCCATAACCAATTTCTTACAGCTGAAATCCAAAATGAATTTTTTCTTTACTGATAAAGTGGCTGAAACGTTTTAAGAAAAATTAGAATACGTTTTTATTTTTTAGAAGTGTGGGAGAATGTATTGCCTCTCCTGAGATTCAATTTTAATTCATGGACCAAGATAATATAATAATGTAAACATAGAAATATCCTTTTCATTTTAAGTCCTTTGTATATATCAGAAATATGCATCTGAAACAGACATTTTATCAGTGAAATATCAACTTTTAAAAGAACTATTGTATTTTTTAGAGATTGAGAAGAGTAATGATATAGAAATATACAAAAATGGTACATAGCTAGACAAATCATTCTGTTTTAATAGTAGATTCAGCCTGATCATTACATCATTTAAACAGAGAGAAATATAAGCAGTTTACAATGGGGATTCCACTGAAGCCTATGTCACGCCTTAAGCCTATGGCGTGGCTTCTAGATATTTTCTCCCATTAGGAATAAGTATGACAGCCAAATAAAATAGCAGAAAAAAACTTTCTGTAAGCATTAAACATTGTACTATAGCTATGCTGAAAACAATAACCTAAATCCCTACCATATAGTATACATAAAAATCTATTCCAGATAAATTATAAAACTCAATGGGAAAGATTTAAAAAGCTTCTGGAAACTTTCATAGTTGAATATCCTCATGAGTTTGTGGTATGCAAAGATTTCCTAGTATACAAAAAGCAATAATTAAAAAATAAATAACCCATAAATTGGATTTTGCTAAAATTAAAGACTTCTGTTTATTACAACCATTGAAAGAGTAAAAGGCAAGTCACAAGCAGAAGAAGAAATTTGCTTTAACCATATCTGACTAAGGGTTCATATCCTATATATGTAAAGGATTTTTACAAATCAGTAAGAAAAAGACAAAAAGTACAATTTTTAATCCAATAAATAATCTATAAATTGGATTTTGCTAAAATTAAAGACTTCTGTTTATTATAACTATTGAAAGTGTAAAAGGCAAGCCACAAGTGGAAGAAGAGATTTGCTTTAACTGTATCTAAGGATTCATATCCTATATATGTAAAGGATCCTTAAAATTAGTAAGAAAAAGACAAAGAATACAATTTTTTAAATGATCAAAGGACTGGAATGGGCACTTTATAAAAGAGGATGCTCTATGCATAATAGACACAGGAAGGAAAACGTGCAAATCTTCAGTGTCTTTAGCAAAATGCAAGTTAAAATTATGTATAACCTTCAATTACAAATTCAGAAAAACACCTATATTAAAAACACTGGTAAAACCAAGCATTGTCAAGAATGTGCAACTATCATGTATTGCTGGTGGGAGTGTAAATTTCTGCAGCTTTGGAAAATTCTTTTGATGTCTACTATGTACTAAATATGTGAACAGAATTGTTTTTAGCAGTACCTTTTTGGAATAGTTACCAACTGGAGAGCCCAAATATTCATCAACTATAGAATGCTGTCATATTTGCATATAATGAATACTTTACTGCAATGAGAGGGAATTAATTATTGCTACAGTCAAAAAACATGGATAAGTCTCTAAGACATAATTTAGAAAAATAGATATAAAAATCAAAACAATTAAACTCACGGAGATATAGAGTAGAAGAATGGTTACCAGAGGCTGGGAGGGTAATAGGAAGGTGGGGAGGAGGTGGGCATGGTTAATGGGTACAAAAAAACATACAAAGAATGAGTAAGACCTAGTATTTGATATCACAACAAGGTGACTATAATCACAATTAAATTGTACATTTTATTGTCCCAATTTAATTATACATTTTAAATTAACTAAAATAGCATGATTGGATTGTTTGTAACACAAAGGATAAATAGCATGGTTGGATTGTTTGTAACACAAAGGATAAATAGTTGAGGGGATGGATACCCCATTTTACATGATGTGATAATTATGTACCCTGTAAATACACCAACTATGTACCCACAAAAATTAAAATTAAAAAAAAGTGAAGATATACACAAAAGGTTGTCTAGAATATGATTCCAATTCATATAATTTTCAAACAGGCAAAGCTAAGTTATGATAGTAGAAGTCAGAATAGTGGCTACAATTGGAGAAGTAATGACTAGAGAAGGGTATAAAAGAGACTTTGGGGGTGTTGTAATTTTGATGTCTTGAACTGGGTTTTAGCTATTCTGCTGATTTCATAGGACTTTATACTTAACATGTATGTGCTTTAATGTACACATATTATATTTACATTTTTAAAGATTTCAAAAATAAGATTGTAAGTATGAATTTAGTGTTTCTATTGGTGAAGTAAATGTGTCTTTACTGAAAAAGTTGAAAGCATTTTTTCTTTAGTAGTCATCCCATTAACATAAACATACAAATTAACAGATTGCCTTATCTTGAATCTACTTCCTTAAAATAATGGTTAATATTTTAATTTAAGACATTAAGATTCAAAAAAATCTGTAGAAAAATGAGCTAAGTAGAATCTAGACTAAATCTAGAAATTAATAAATATGGAACTCTTTCTATTTCAATTTAAAGAATAACTGCTTATGACTGTTTTAATATTTAATAATAATTTCACATTTCTTCAATAAAAATAAACAGATTTCAATATATCCTACTTGATAATATCTCTGAGTTCCTGTTACAAAAGCATATATAAACTACAGATTTCAAGATTATTTTCTTTTATTTTCATCCCATAGATCTTTTAGTAAGGCAATTGCCTATGATATGCATATTTTCCAGTTAGAAAGCACATTAAATAAGAGTAGGTCCAGTCTCTCAATTGTTTACCTTAGATAAAAGATATTTTCACAAGAATAGTCTGTTTTTACTCACTGTAATGGTTAATTTTATGAGTCAAATTGACTGGAACTTGCAGTGCCCAAATATTTGGTTCGATGTTACTCTGAATGTGTCTGAGAGGATGATTTTGCATGAGGTTAACATTTGAGTACTAGACTGAGTAGCAGATTGCCCTTCCTAATAAAAGTGTCCTCATCCAATCGATTGAAGACCTAAATAGAAGAAAAAAAACCTGAGGAAGAGGGACCTCCTCCTTTCTGACTACTTGATTTGAGACATTGGTCTTTTTCTGCTTTCTCAAATTGAAAAATTGGCTCTTCTTGGATCTCCGGAGAAACATTGTTGTTATGATCCTTTAAGATAGATAGACAAACTTTTATAATTTTATATATTCTCATGTAATAAAAGGCTACCTGGTTTTATCATTCGTACATATATATATAGAGAGAGAAAGAGAGAGACAGAGAGAGAGAGAGAGAGAGAGAGAGTTATGTACTTTGACTTGAATACCATTCTAATAATTGAAGATTTGTTAGGTAATAACTATTATCTATGCAATTCTCCTAGGGTTTTGTCAATGGTCTAAAATGGGATTTATTCCTAAAATATTAACAATCTCATTGCTTCTCTCCTTATCAAATAACACTGTATTTAATAGTTTGATTTCTACTAGTGAATGTAGCCGTAAAGTCTCTCCAAAATTTTTCAGAACTCTTTGGAAGATCACCAATACTTTTTCCATGTTTCTCATACATTATGTACAGTAAATTCTTACCTAACATCATTAATAAGTCCTGAAAAGTGTAACTTGGAGTGAAACAACATGTAACAAATATAATTTTAGCCTAAGCTAATTGATATAAACAAGAGTTAAGTTCCCATAGTGTATTTCACAAACTATCACCAAAATTATAAATAAAGACTGAAAACACTTACAACATTAAACACTGAAATAAATGTATGCCACACATAGATTTAAGAAAGATTAATGAACACATGTAAGATAATTTTTAGCCAATTTTTGGTGAATGAGTGTGTGACGGTAGTCATAGTAGTGGCAGGTTAAATTAAGGAATGAACGTCTGCAGAGTGAAAATTGTAATGAGCACCTCTTACCATCAAGCAGCTCAAAAACAAACAGTAACAAATATAGTGGGCTCACTAAATACTTTAATACTGCATCACTTATTGTCATGCATTTGTATGATTACTGTAGACCTTACAAACTTTTATTTGATAATCATTTGTATTCATTTATTCACTTGATTTCAACCGACTTATTCCAATTCAGGATTGCTGGTCACAAGAGACTATCCTGGCAGCTCTGTGTGTCCATCTGAGGACACGTTCACACATACACTCACACTCACTCAGACTAGGACAATTTAGATACACCAATTAACATGCATAGCTTTGGGAACCAGGAGGAAATTGAAGTACCCAGAGAAAGCCCACTCAGACACGGGAGAACATGAAAACCACACAAACAGTGGTCATGGCCACTGTATTAATCCATTTTTCACATTGCTATGAAGAAATACCCAGCTGAATGCGGTGGCTCGCGTCTGTAATTCCAGCTCTTTGGGAGGCTGAGGCGGGTGGATCAGCGGAGGTCAGGAGTTCGAGATCAGCCTGGCCAACATGGTGAAACCCCATCTCTATTAAAAATACATAAAAAAAAAAAAAAGGCCCGGCATAGTGGTGGACGACTGTAATCCCAGCTACTCAGAAGGCTGAGGCAGGAGAATCGCTTGAACCTGGGAGGTGGAGGTTGCAGTGAGTCGAGATTGCACCATGGCACTCCAACCTAGGCAACAAGAGTGAAACTCTGTCTCAAAAAAATGAAAGAAAGAAAGAAATATCCAAGACTGGGTAAAGGACAGGGTTTAATTGAGTCATCATTCCATATAGCTGGGGAGGCCTCAGGAAACTTACCATCATGGCAGAAGGCAAAGGGGAAGCAGGCACCTTCTTCACACGGTGCCAGGAGGGAAATGAGAAGAGGGTAGGGGAAATTGCCATTTATAAAACCATCCGATCTCATGAGAATTCACTTACTATCACCAGAACAGCATGGGGGAAACCATTCTCCATGATCCAATCACTTCTCTCTCTCTACACGTGGGGATTACAATTCAAGGTGAGATTTGGCTGGGGATACAGAGCCAAACCATATTAGCCACTGTTGATTTTTTTCTCACCAATATTGTAACAAAACAAATGAGAGTATGTTATTTGAGGACATGCTGTAACTTATTAATGTAACTTACAATGTTTCAGACTGTTTTCATTTTCTTGAGAAAGGACCATAATACAAAGAAGGACTTTAAAATTTTGTTTAAAAAAACCTTTGTGTTACCAGTTTGAAATAAGACCCAAAATGTGGCTGTCAGCAAGGTAGATATTTTCTTCTAGGAGAAAAAATCATGAGCCATTATTTTTTACCAGTACTCAGCCCACAAATGGGCACTATATTAGTTACTATCACCTTTAATAGCAAGGTGCGATAAAAGGGCATGACAGCATAGGACCAAAGTACAAAACTCCACATGGCAAAAAGTCACAGGATGCCTAATGGTCTAATGGAAAAGAAGATGGAGAACAACCAAAATCAAACTTCCACTGCTTTACATTTGTCTTATGAGTAGAAGGACGTGGTATTTAGTATATCATATCCTTGAAATGTACTAAACAATTATATTAAGAATAACAATGACATGCTTGATAAAGGCATGATTATCAGTGGTTTCTAATGTTCAGAGATGATGTTATAACACTACTGATAAAGTATTACTGAAAAAAATTAACCCTGAAACTAAATTTTAAATTTAACCACCAATTGCAGGAAATACAAACAACATTATGTGACATAAAAGGGATCCAATCAAGCAAATTCAAAAAATACTCCAACATTCAATGCAGCATTCATTATTCACAATAGCCAAGACATGGGATCAACCTAAGCGCCCATCAAAACATAAATGGGTAAAGAAAACATATGCACAATGGAATACTATTCAGCCATGAAAAGAATTAAACCCTGTCATTTGTGCTACATGGATGACATGGAGAACATTATATTAAGTGAAATAAGCCAGGCAAATACTGCATGATCTCACTCATATGTGGAAACAAAACAAAATAAAGTTGATCTCATAGAAGTAGAGAGTAGAATGGTAGTTACCAAAGGCTTGTTCTGGGGAGAGGTTGGACAAAGGATACAGAAATTCAGTTAGACAGGAAGAATAAGTTCAAGAGACCTATTGAACAACATGGCAACTGTAGTATATAATGTATTGTATTCTTAAAAAATGCTAAGAAAGTGCATGTAAAGTCTTCTCACCACAAAAATTATATATGAGGTAATGCATATGTGAATAAGCTAGATTTAGTTATTTCACAATGTATACGTACTTCAAAACATCATGGTGTACACCATAAATATATACAATTTATGTCAATATAAAAAATTAAATTTATTAAAAAAAAAAAAAACCGGGGCACAAGAGATTTTCTGGGAAATAGCCTCTGAAATAGTATTTGGTGGGCTGAATGTGTATTACAGAATTTCCTTGAGATCCATACCTATGGAAGAGAGGGAAAGGAAGCAGGGTTGGTCATAATGGTAAGTTATGTGCTATGAGGCACGCCAGACATCCCTAAAGAGAGCTCCTAAGCTGAAGCTGCTTGTCAGAGTAGTCCTTGTTGAGCCAAAGTTGCTTGTCAGAGTAGTCCTTGTTAAGCCAAAATGGCTAGGCTACTCTAACTTCCCTTCAGTCACTGGAGGTGGGTTGCTCTGAGAAGGTGATCTTGGCTGAAACAGCTCTCGACAGTGGAGCAATCCCTGCAGAACAAGACAGTTAAAGGCTGTCTACTGACAGCACTCCTGGCAGCTGGGGCAAGTCTTTCCTGGAGGGTGAACCTGGAAGACATATGACCATGTCCACAAGGAAAAAAAAAATTGGCTCAAACAAGATACTATTTATAATATTGGTTATACATCCCAAGAAATTAAGATGCTTTGTTCTAAATAAATATTTTTAAAATTATTTTGATTGTCAATATATCAGGTTGTGGTAAGTATCGGAGTTGTTCTGGGGTTTTTACATGTTTGGTCCTGAAAGAGGAAGATTTGCTTTTGTTTGTTTTGTTTTTCCCCTAATACAAACCCCTTTCCTATACATGCCAAGGTGAGGTTAATATAATTGCATTCTGGGACCATCAAATTTTCACATCAAAGCAATTAAATACTCTTAAAATATTCTGGCATTATTTTTAACTGAATTTTAATGATTTAGGAATGAATACATACAAATGAATTGTCTCCAATGTACTATATTATTTCACCATCTTATTAAAATCTGTCTGCAAATTTTATATTGGAAATATACTTTTATGTTGTCAATGAATGCTGTAAATTGGCCTAAGGCAATTTGATCATTCACAAGTATGACTATTTTTTGGCAAATATCTTTTTCTTCCAATAGAGAAGATTGGGACTATCTGCCTTTAGAATCAGCTAAACAGAAAACAAATACTGCATGCTCTCATTTACAAGTGGGAGCAAAATGATGAGAACACAGGAACACATAGAGGGGAACAACACA
>NW_012114744.1:3795360-3799851 GCF_000951035.1 Colobus angolensis palliatus | reverse complement strand
AAACCCCTTTCCTATACATGCCAAGGTGAGGTTAATATAATTGCATTCTGGGACCATCAAATTTTCACATCAAAGCAATTAAATACTCTTAAAATATTCTGGCATTATTTTTAACTGAATTTTAATGATTTAGGAATGAATACATACAAATGAATTGTCTCCAATGTACTATATTATTTCACCATCTTATTAAAATCTGTCTGCAAATTTTATATTGGAAATATACTTTTATGTTGTCAATGAATGCTGTAAATTGGCCTAAGGCAATTTGATCATTCACAAGTATGACTATTTTTTGGCAAATATCTTTTTCTTCCAATAGAGAAGATTGGGACTATCTGCCTTTAGAATCAGCTAAACAGAAAACAAATACTGCATGCTCTCATTTACAAGTGGGAGCAAAATGATGAGAACACAGGAACACATAGAGGGGAACAACACATGCTGGGGTCTATAGGAGGGTGGAGGGTGGAGGGTGGGAGGGAGAGAATCAGGATAAGTAATTAGTGGGCACTAGGCTTAATACCTAGGTGATGAAATAATCTGTACAACAAACCCCCATGACACATTTACCTATGTAACAAACCTATACATATACCCTTGAACTTAAAATAGAAGTTAAAAAATAAATCAGTAACCAGAATCTGCGGCCACCCCAGATTTGGAGTTGTTACCAGGTAAACTGTTTCAACAGCTGCAAGTCCCAGATGGATTCTTAACACAACTGTAATTCTGTTTGCAGAATTTATTAGGTTGGTGCAAAAGTAACTGTGGTTTTATGGCAAACCTGCAATGACTTTCACACCAACATAACACCTTTAACTATGACCAGAAACAGTGATTTTTAAGTCAATTAATGTCTTTGAAAGTAATTTTAAAAATTTATAATATTTAACGGGCAGTGAAATACTATTTTTTCTTACAAAATTCAATATTCTAAAATCACTAGTATAAAAGCAGTAGTAATGTGAGAAAATCTAGAAGATTCTATTGAAGATAAATTTATTGCAAAGAATGGAATTCTATGTTATAATTAGATCCCAGGTACATCAAAGTGTGTATAATTATTGAGTAGACTATTTGTTAAGAAATCTGAAAAGATTAACGTGAAAAAGTGATGATAATTGATATTCACAACATAACACACTGTAAATGCTGAATTCCAGATAACATGAATAAAAAGAGAAAAATATTTTTAAATGATGAGAAAGCTATTACAAGGTAAGACAACTCTTTATATGGCAACATCAGAAATGTCAACAAGATGAAATAGAATGTTGCGTCAAGCCATTCAGAAAATAGACATAGGCCAGGGATAATGAAGTACGGGGTACTTATTGTTAGGAAGAGTTTCCTAAATGGTGATTTCCCTGCCACCATTTTAACTCAAAAAATGCCACTTAGCATCCTCCTTGTGTTGGCCTCCTATTTAGGGGTCTCAAACAGGACTCACTCAAATATGTATAACCACATACAAGACTTTTCAAGGCTTCTACTTGAACAAACAACTAAACCATCATTCACAAGGCAGGAGAATTCCTCTCCCATTTTCTTTGATCCCTGATTGTTTACAGAGATGCAGCTTCAGCACGGTTTCAGCACTAGAAAAATATTTTGCCTTCATCTGGGACTTTGATTCTACTTAAAAACAGGCAGTTGCTCTCATGTTGTCACCCCTGCCCTACATGCACAGTCTACCCCTTCAAGTGTGAAGAATGATCTATTTAAGAGAGAGCAAAAAAAGAAAAATAGATGTTGTGCAGTTCTGCCTGCAATTTTAATCTAAAGTAGACTCAAGAAATCTAAAGAACAAACTGGTAATTTTGAAAAATGCTAAAAGCAACAAAATGTGCTTTGCAGATATAGAAGTAATAAGATGAAAAAAAAGAAGAAGAACGGGGCAAATGGTTTGGGAACATATTGGATATTAGATTTTTCAGAATCTACTATTTGTTTCTGAGATTTCCCGAGGCTATCCTTGGAGATACAAAAAATTATAAAATATTTATCAACATTTATATATCCCTCTTTGTAAAATTTGAACATTTTCTTTCACAGTTTGAGTTTTAACAAAATTGATGTCTAGACTAGCACAATATCTTATGACTCCCTTTTACTCTATCTCTTTTAATTTTTCACAAGTACAGTTTGCATTATATTTTATAAACTCTTTATTCTCTTTACAAAAAAAAGCCCAACATAATCTTTATCCCTGTCACTTTACAGGTAAGCTGTTTTCCCTACCCCCTCTGCTTTCTTTCAACATTTTCTCTCTGCCTTGTTTTGCTTTGTTTTTGTTTTGGTTTTTTGGCGGGAGAGAGGTTTTTTTGTTTTTGAGACAGAGTCTCGCTCTGTCGCCCAAGCTGGTGTGCAGTGGCGTGATCTTCGCTTACTGAAAGCTTGACCTCCCAGGTTCACGCCATTCTCCTGCCTCAGCCTCCCGAGTAGCTGGGACTACAGGCGTCCACCACCACGCCTGGCTAATTTTTCATACTTTTAGTAGATACGGGGTTTCACCGTGTTAGCCAGGATGGTCTCGATCTTCTAACCTCGTGATCCGACTGCCTCAGCCTCCCAAAGTGCTGGAATTACAGGCATGAGCCATCACGCCTGGCTTAGGTTTTGTTTTATATGTATTACTTGATTATCTCTAAGCTTCCTGGATCTGTTGTTTAGTGTCTCATGAATTTTGGAAAATTCTTAGCCATTATAACCTCAAATATTTCTTCTGTTCCTTCCTCATTTTCTCCCTGTGTTACATCTTTCTAATTGTCACATCCACCCAGTTCTTAAAATAATCTGTTTAGTGGGTGTTTTCTCCATTATTTTTTTTCTTTGCTTTTAAGTTTAGGAAGTTTCTATTGACATATCTTCAAGCTCACTTATTCTTTCCTTGGCTGTATACAGTCCACTGCTGAGCCCAGCAAAGGCATTCCTCGTTTCTGTTACAATGTTTTTGATTTCTAGCATTTTCTTTGATTCTTCTTAGAGTTTCCATCTCTCTGTTTACATTACCTGTTTGTTCTTGCATGTTGCCCACCAAGATTTTCAGTATCCTTCTCTTGCTCCAGTTTGCAGGGAATTGTTTTGTTTGGTAACGTCAATTCTCTCCTTCAATTCTCTCCTGAATCAAGAAAAGTTGTTGGTTTTCAGGGTTTTTTTTTTTTTTAGCTTTTTTCTTGCTGTAAGGATAGGAGTGACGAGACTGGCTCAAAACCAGATTTTTAATTAATGCAATTAATGAGCATTAATTGCAACAGATACTGCATGATCACCCTTTTTACACCGCTATGGTTTGAATGTTTGTGTCCTCTCCAAAATTCATGTTGAAACTTAATTCTCAATGCAACAGTGTTAAGAAGTGGTACCTTCAGGAAGTGATTAGGCTATAAGGGTTCTGGCCTCATAGATGGATTAAAGTCATTATACAAGGGCTGAGGGAACTAACTGGCTCTTTTGCCCTTCCATTTCTTTCACCATGTGAAGATACGCTGTTTGAGCAGCCTCTGGAGAGTGCAGCACTCAGGTGCTATCTTAGAAGCAGAAATGGGGTCCTCACCAAACAACAAACACCAAACCTGTTGGCACCTCGATCTTGAACTTCCTAGCCTTCATAACTGTCAGAAATAAATATCCGTTCTTTATAATTACCCAGTCTCCAGTATTTTATTTTATGGCACAAACCAAGGCAGGCATTTAATTCACATATAATCCTATGTTATACATGAATATATTCTGTCTGAGGTCTGATACCTCAAGGACAGTAACCATTTCTCATATGTTTTTGTGCTCCTTCAAGCTCTAACATGTGGATGTGCATATGTTAGCTGCTCAGTTAGCATTGTTGCTGAATTATTTCATAAAATAGGACATAAATCCTCAAATCTAAAATATATTATGCCTCAGTAATGTGACCTTGAGTTTAGTTAGTGTTCTCCACTCATAAAATACTGCCAATGTTTTGATCACCTGAGGTCACATTATTTCTATATTTTCTTGAAGAACAGTAATCTGTTATATTCACGGATACATTTTTGTTTTTCCCATTTCTCTTTTTAGATGAAGTCTTGCTCTGTCACCTTGGCTGGAGTACAGTGGTGCTAACTCGGCTCACTGCCTCCCGGGTTCAAGTGATTCTCCTGCCTCAGCCTCCTGATTACAGGCACGTACCACCACGCCCAGCTAATTTTTGTATTTTTAGTATAGACAGGGTTTCACCGTCTATACTTCACCGTTGGCCAGGCTAGTCTCAAACTCCTGACCTCAAGTGATCTGCCCGCCTTGGCCTCCCAAACTGCTGGGATTACAGGCATGAGCCATGGTGCCCAGCTGACATTTTTCTACTATATAGAGAAAAACTTCTAATATTTATTAGTTACTGATTATTTGTCAGCCCCTCTTCTAAGTGTTTCATATATATTTGCTCATTAATTGTCACAATAACCCTGTGAGGTAGGTATTGCTATAATTATTACGGATTGAGAAACTCAG
>NW_012114744.1:3741800-3793470 GCF_000951035.1 Colobus angolensis palliatus | reverse complement strand
TCAATGTGAGGTCTTTTTATATGAAATCTTTGAAATCACTTGTTGATTTTATATATCCATAAATCCATTGACTAGAACACCTGTAAACTGTAACATATGCAAGATACTGAAATCAAGTGAAAAAATGTGGGTTTTACCCCTGTCTCCAGGCTGGGGAGCTCCTGCCCTTTTATTTCAACTTACCTCATAGTGTGAGATATGTAATCACTTGTAATATGCATGCAGTGGGCTTGATAGTGTCCCTTCATACATTTTATAGTAGTGAGATTTAGTTTACTTCTTAAGTTCTTTTAAATAAATATAAATGGAAGCTCCGATAGATTATTTTACCTTTCAATACCCACCCCATTTTTAAGACACTAGGATGAATCCTCCAAATGCTAGAAGGAAAGAAAGGCAAAGAGAACTGAGTCAAACCAATGTTGCATGGGCTAATGGGTCAATCTTCATAAAGCAGCAGGAATGTGGAGCATCTAAAGTGAAGAAATACAGCAAGAAACATAGCCAGGGGTCAAAACTCAAGGTCAACAAGTCTACAGAAAGTCCTATTCTATTTCAACTGGAAAGAAATCCCCTCAGAAACAAGATTGGTAAGAATGAGAAGTAAAGCAGGACCTAGACAAGAGTTGGAAGTACAGACAAGAGGAATGAAAAAATACCCAGGACCTAAGAAATACATGAAGAAGTCCAGCAGCTTGTGCTCCTTATAAGTGCAAATGGAGATGTCACGTGATATTATCAGTGAAATATATCCGTAACTGCACAGGCAAGAGGCAAATAAACAAATGCTTTCTATTTCTGTATTGGCAGCAAGACTCAAACCCATTGACAGAAAATGAGAGTTCATGGGACATGTATGGAATAAGACTACTGTGTCCTATTACCCTTCTAGAAGCCTCAAACTTCATGAAGGAGAACAGACAAACATACAGTGAAAGGGAAATAACAAACATGTTGCTATACCATAATACTTACAATTCATCAACCATCTACTACATACTACACACCAGGAAGAGTATTAGCTGCTTTACAACACAATCAAATATGGAGCAACTCAATGGGATATATGTTATTATCTTTATATTATAGATAAGCAGAACCCAGAGAGGTTAACCAATCTGCTCAAGGCCATATCCACACAGCCAAATTGGCAAACCTGACACATAAATGTAATATGCAAATCATGTCCTTGTTCATAAACATCAAGTAGCTACATGAGTGACTGACAACAAAATTTCCCACCAAAAAAAAACAAATATAGAAAAAAATGCTATCGGAATTGTGATGTGTGAGAGCACTTTTTTGTATTATTGAAAAATGTGGTTATTATGTGTTAACTAAGAAGAAGAAACACCCTCATCTATATGTGCAGGATCTTCACTGGTCTTTTCTGATCTTGCTTTTTGTGGGACACATATTGCCAGCACAGATGATGTATTGAACAGACAGAAGCTAGTGGTCAATTTTTGGTTTACTACGAACCCCTGGATTCAATGGCTCTACATTTCTTTATCTCCCAGTATGTACAGGGATAAAATTAATGGTGTAGGACTAATGCTAGCATAAATTTCTAGTCACTACGTGGCTACCTGCAAGCTGGTCATCACTATATATTGGGTTTGCTCACCCCAACTCCTTTCTTATTATCCACCAGCAACTATTTCTTTATGACTTTGTGCTTCATGAGACAAACACAGCAAACTATTAACAAATTCATGGAGTTTTCTTCTACACTCCAGATGGTTGATGTGTGCCAAGTTTGAGAAATTCGGTAAATCAATGGATGCATGCTGCTAAATATCTCCTCAATCTTTCCCCTACATAATGACCTTGAGGTTTTTATGTAAAAACTGGTCATAATTTACAATGTACTCAATCAAAGAGAAAGAAGTTTTTATCCTACCAATTAAAGAGTTTATGCTTTTGAAACTGTAAAATAAACAAAACTAAACTATGAGAGAAATATCTCTAGAATTAAAAAAAAAAAAAACAAAAACAAAAATCTGTAACTTGGTGCTTGTCCCTGGTGTAGTAGTGGTGCTTTAGTGCAATAGTATCACCCAGCTAGATTTTTAAAAAACTAGTTTCAATAGTATTGATACAGGGCCGGGTGCGGTGGCTCACGCCTGTAATCCCAGCACTTTGGGAGGCTGAGGCAGGTGGATCACGAGGTCAGGAGATCGAGACCATCCTGGCTAACACAGTGAAACCCCGTCTCTACTAAAAATACTAAAAATTAGCTGGGCATGGTAGCGGGCACCTGTAGTCACAGCTATTTGGCAGGCTGAGAGAATGGCGTGAACCTGGGATGCAGAGCATGCAGTGAGCTGAGATAGGGTCACTGCACTCTAGCCTGAGTGATAGAGCGAGGCTGCGTCTCAAAATATATATATAGTATTGATATGGAAGGGAAGTGCTGGGAAGGGGAGGGCATGTTCTTTTTAAATACTACAGAAGGGAGGAAGGAAAGTGTGGGATAGAGGATGGCATGGTCCCTGGGTAGGGCTCCACCCCCGGGTCTGTGCCTATGGATCTAGGTGAGGACAAGGATTTTTATTTTCCCGCCCAAATGTTGCATTTCCCAAGACCTCCCCTGGCCTGCCACGCCCCAATCCTGTGCCTGTAAAAACCCCAAGACCCTTGCAGGCAGACACACAAGCTGCTGGACGTCAAGAGGAACACACAGCAGCCATACGTCCAGAGGAGCACACCAGCATAGGAGCACAGCTGCAAGCTGGCAGGCCATCGACTGGCAGACCAACACAGTTTGACTGGGGAAGTCAGAGGAGAGCCTGGGCCGCTGAGCGGCCCAACTCCAGGGGGAAAACCTTCCTACTCCATCCCCTTCTGGCTTCCCCTATCTGCTGAGAGCTACCTCCATTCAACAAAACCTTGCACACATTCTCCAAGCCCAGGTCTGATCTGATTCTTCTGGTACACCAAGGCAAGAACCTGGGATACAGAAAGCCCTCTGTCCTTGTGACAAGATGGAAGGTCTAATTGAGCTGACTAACACAAGCTGCCTATAAACGGCAAAACTAAAAGACAATACGGTAGCATATGCCCACTGGGGCTTCAGGAGCTGTAAACATTCACCCCTAGACACTGCCATGGGGTCAGAGCCCCACAGCCTGCCCATCTGTATGTTCCCCTAGCGGTCTGAGCAGCGGGACACTGAAGAAGCAAGCCACACCCGTGACACACGTCCTGCGATGGGGACAAGGGAACTTTTCCTGTTTCGGTATCATTTTCAAAGACATATTTGAAGGCATTCCAGATCTGTGGGCTATTTACTCTAGTTTTAAAACTGCACTTTAAGCAAATGAGAATACTTTTAGGAGAAGAAAACATAATCTGAAAATGAATTATAACAAATAATAATAGTTTGTATATTTTTTTCTTCAACTTTTTTAAGTTCCGAGGTACAAGTGCAGGATGTGCCGGTTTGTTACATAGTTAAACGTGTGCCATGGTGGTTTGCTGTACAGCTCAAGCCGTCATCTAGGTATTACGCCCGGCATCCATTAGCTATTCTCCCTGATATTCTCCCTGCCCCTGCCCCTGCCCCTGCCCCTGTCCCTGCCCCTGCTTTGCCCTGACAGGCCCTAGCGTGTATTGTTCCCCATCATGTGTCACATGCGTTTGCATCGTTCAGCTCCAATTTATAAGTGAGAACATTCAGTGTTTGATTTTCTGTTCCTGCAATCGTTTGCTGATGATAATGGCTTCCAGCTCCATCCACGTCCCTGAAAATAACATGATCTCATTCCTTTTTATGGCTCTATAGTATTCCATAGTATATATGTATCACATTTTCTTTATCCAATCTATCACTGATGGACATTTGGGTTGGTTCTAAATGTCTAAATATCTAAATGTCTAAATGTAGGGAGTCCATTAAAAAGTCAAAGTAAGTCTCAGAGACATCACTGTTTTGTTTTGTTTTGTTTTTTCATTTAAAGGAGTCATTTCTGAAATAAAATTTTTATAAGGAACAGTAAGAAGAAGGGACTATACAGACCTTCCAGAATATACACCTTATTTTTATAGAATGTATATAATATGATCCCTGAATAGTAATGCTCTTTAAAAAGACATGGTCTTGACTGTCCGCCATCCTTCTTTAGACTCCTCATACCACAACCTTAGGGCAGCAGATAACACTCCAGTTAGTAGGTCTAAACATGAAAATATTTCATTATGTGATAGGTGGTCGCTGCTATCTACTGACCTTTTGGAAACAGCCTGATAGCTGTATGTTTTATGAACAACATTTACAATACAAGCTGCTCCTTTAATCTCTGAGACCATGGTGTGATGCAGTTTCAGCAATTTGGGACTTTTCCTGGACCATTATAAACATCAAGCTGGGTGTAGTGCCTCTTGCCTGTAATCCCAGGACTTTGGGAGGCCGAGGTGGGCAATTCACTTGAGGTGAGGAGTTCAAGGCTAGCCTGACCAACATAGTGAAACCCCACCTCAACTACAAACACAAAAAAGAATTAGCAGGGTGTGGTGGCACATGCCTATAATCCCAGCTCCTCAGGAGGCTGAGGCAAGAGAATCACTTGAACCCAGGGGTGGAGGTTGCAGTGAGCCGAGATCACGCCATGCACTTTAGCCTGGGTGACAGAGCAAGACTCCATTTCAAAAAAATTAAAAAATAAAACGAACATCAAAATTGTTACATTCAATAGGCACATTTTTATATCTTTATTGTAAAAACTCCCTAAAAACAAATTCAGGAAACTGTCATTTAAGAAACCATCAAAATTACAATGTTGAATCAGGTGTCACTCTTCTATAATTGAACAATGACCTGAAATTTAAAATTCTGAATAATGGTTGATCCTGTATTATATTTTCCCAAAGCCACCAAATCTTTTTTATCTAAGGTGAAGTAAAAATAGAGCAAGATAACTTTATGTCCTTTTTTAAAATTTATTTTCAAACAGTAAGTAACCAAGTACATCTCTAGTCAGGATCTCTTATGGTAATTCTGTCTGTTTTAATTACAAATACTGGAAAGCACAGGCACTAGCATCAAGCTTGTCATTATATTCTCAAATTTCTGGGTAAAGGCCATATTCAATTAACTATTAAGGGTTTTTTAAAGTAAATTTATAATTCACAACAGCACAATATTTTAAGATTCCAAAAGAAACAAAATCAATAATATTCACATGCAGTGAATAAGAAAAATAAGGTAATCCTGGTCTTAAGGAGTTTACAGGATAGTGAGAAAGTAAGAGTTAAAACTTGTTATACTACAATGTGAGCAGTATAGGGGTATATAAAAGGAGTAGTAGGAGTATAAAAGCTCACTAGTTCAAAAGGAAACATAGTCAAAAGCAAATATGATATAAAGTGCCAGTAGCTCAATATAAGGAACCTCAGATCTGTAACTTTATAGAAACACACATAATCTTCATTTTTCCAAGAGTCAAATCAATGTTTCTCTTTTTGTTAGGTGATACTTTCTATAACTGCATTTACTTATTCACACATTCATTCAGCAAAAATATATGGAACACTTACCGTATAGGAAAATAAAGAAAAGCTTGTGACAGACAGTCTTTTTAGTACCTACCCAGATGTTGCTTTGCTTATTGGTAAGGCTTGCAACATTTTGCATTTTTACATTTAAAAAAAACCCTATCAGTTTTTATTTCAGGCAGAAATGAATACCAACCTATTTTATGAAAATACATTTTTACTGACTCTACCCCATATCCATAAGTTAAATTATCATCTCCAGAAAAGGCATCTTGAAATAGAAGCCACTTGCCCACTCAGTTAGCACAGAACCAAAGCCAATGTTCAGAAGATAAGGAAACACAGAAGTTCGTTGTATGTGTCCGATCAAATTATCCGAATGAAGCAAAAACACAATACAGAAAAATCTGTAAGATGTTATTTTAGTAGGGAGGCTGTGACAAGAATGTCATAATTCTACGACAAAAAGTCTGGCCCTTCTTTCGATTTTTTTTTTTTTTTTTCTTAAGAGGTACCATCTCATATCTTGCCCAGGCTAGATTTGAACTCCTGGGCCCTAGTGATCCTCCTGCCTCAGCCTCCCACGTAGCTGGGAATGCAGGCATATATTTTTTTCTTTTTTGAGACAGTCATGCTCTGTCACCAAGGCTGGAGTTCAATGGTACAATTTTTGCTCACTGCAAGCTCTACATCCCAGGCTCAAATGATCCTCCTGCCTCAGCCTCCCACGTAGCTGGGACTACAGGCATGAGCCACCATACAGACATATTTCTTAATGTTTTTCTAAAAATCTCTTTATGCAAAAAATTAGTAGAATTAGACATTAATAAACTTTTTTAAGTAGCGAAATTTGATGTAGGGGTAAAAGATTATTCACAGGACCTGTGCCTAAGAAATGTGACAAGTTCTCAGGACAGGCAGGATCCACAAACTGGTAAGTCCTAAAGAGGCTGAGAGCTTCCTCCTTCCCTCCATGCTTCTCTCTGCATAACTGCTTCATTTGTTTTACTTCTACATGCTCTTAGCAGAAGATGGCCAATTTTCAGCTTCACTGGCATCATTTAAGTTCTAGAACACAGCTGAGTCCAATCACTGGCAGCAGGTAGATTATATGGTGTATAGGTAGCTGACAGTAGAGCATTAATATGGGAAGTGGGGGAGGTGCTTCAGATTTTAGAGGAAAACAGTCATCATAGACCCGTCAGATACTAAAAAAGATGACTAATATGCTTATCAACATAATATCTTTAGATATTTAAAGTCATTCTTAGCATATACAAGTATTAAGAAATGTCTCTTTTCTGTTCTAATTAGAAGCAGAAAATAGTGAGAAAAAAATTTAAACCAACACCACCTAAGTGCAAGTGATTTTATAATAGGAAACACAAAAATTCCTATCAAATGGTCCTAAAATTCCACAAAATATAATGGAAAACTATTAATGAAATTACTGATAATAAAAACTCAAAGAATCAAAACATAGGAATGAGTTTTTTGTAGCAAAGTAATGGTGATCTATATTATTTAAGCAGGTTAAAAAATACATTGACTTCACTATGTAAAAAAGCCAATGACATGAAAAGATAATGTACGTAAAAGGAAAGACAATGAACAAACAAACATGAAAAATGTTTTTCCTGCACCAGGAATAAAAACTGAAACAGGAAGATAATATTATCTACCTACCAAACAAGCAAAATTTTATAATTATACTGTGAAATTCTAAAAAGCTTATGGTGAAAATGGTATATTCAAACATCCCTGATGGCACTTTAAGCTGATGAAACTCTTTTAAAAAGCAAATACGATGGGAAAAAAATTGACTTATAGTATTATTTCTGGGATTTTCTTCCAAGGAAACAAATAGCTGCATAAATCTAAAATATTTATAAGCATAAAATTATCATTAGGATATTTTTATTTTCATTAGGATATTTTTATTATACTATAAATGTAGAAGCATATTACAGACTATTTACTAATAGGAAAATAGCTAAGGAAATTGTGAAAATGTTCACTTAAGGAAATACCTAACAGATAAAAGTGGCAATTAAAATTTAAGTGATAATAATTAAGACTGAATACTAGGATAGAATATTGGATATAATCCTAAAAGAAAAGCAAACTGTAGAAAAGTACAGGGTTGTAACCACAAATTGTATATACATATTGATAAGGATTATATGAAAAGAAAGCAATTCATTTTGGGGTAGCAGTATAATTATGTGTAAATTTATTTTTCATTTTTTTATTAATGTCAGTAATTTTATGACAAAAAAAGTTTACCTAGGCAGATTTATTTGTGTACTGTGACATGCACAATATCCCTTCTGCAAATTTCAAAGCCTTCTATTTCTTTTGCCATAACCAAATTTTCCTTTCTCTGAATATTCCTAACCAAACTTCTTGATTGCTAGATAAATCTACCAGCTGTTGCCAAAATAATAGTCTCTTATAACTTTCAGTTATTTCATTAAATTCAACCTTAGACAATTTTAAAGCAGTACAAAAATGCTTCTTATAGAGAGTCTTCTCTGTTAACTCATCTAAAACTTCCACCACATTTTACCAAACAATTTTCAGTCTGATGAATGGAATGTCAAGGACTTGTTTATATTTTGTAATAAAAACAAAATAGGATTAGCGATCCAATGCTTCCCCTTAAAGTGGAGCCCATTATCATGGCTATAAGGCCCTAGGGGTCACCAAGGGCATTTTTGTTTCACAGTCCCAGTCAATAAATGACACTCATAATCGAAGTACTAATGCACAAAAATGCATCATCTACCTTGTTTAAGGAAACAAGGGAGTGTCTGTCTACTTCAGATATATTTCTGTTGTAATAGTAAAATGCAATCCAAATGTTTGAATAGAGACAACAGAACTGAGTTCTATTTTGTGTTAATTCCTCTAAACATAAATTTTACTTTCATTACATAGCTTGTATAATAATAAAATAACATTGGCTTCATAGTCATCTTACACATATGGGATCAATTTTATAAAAATGGCATTTTCAAGCATTAAGCAAAGCAACTGCTTAGATTATTTGTATTATGCGCACACTTGAGCTCTGGATTTTGTTCTATCTCATATGCACTTAGATTTGTCTCTGACAGGACATAGAGAAAGAGTAGAAAGGAATATCCTTTCCTTAATAGGTCCCTAGACACTTTAAATATTAATTATTTGCTATCTCAAAAATCTGTAACTACTGCATATAGTCTATCTTTACTATACCCACTCATTGGAGTATTTTTCATTCTTTCCTAAATGTGAGCTTATTCAGGGACAGGATTATGCCTTGCCAAAAATATAAACAATATCTGATCATCTGTAGTTTATACCTGACGTTATTTTTAAATACTGAGGGCTTTTATGAACTGAGCTCTAGGCCAGTCACTGGGAATATGATGATGATGAAAACTCTACCCACAAAGATATTAAAACGTATTGAAGAGAAGACAGACAAGAAAATAGACAATAACATGAGACTGAATCTTGGTAGGGGCCGCATTTGCATAATACAATTACAATTAACAATTTTAAATCTTTTAGATTTTGACTTACTAATTATTTTTATTGTATATATTTGGAAGCACAACATTCTGCTGCAAACATCAGCTATGTTTAAAGAAGAATAATCTGTCAATGGCAGTCTAAATTCAGAAAAGAAGTCCTGTAGGTTCACCCCAAGTCTTAGACCTAATATACATCCTGATAAATGATCAGTTTTAATCAATAGCAACATTTAGAGAATATAAATGTCATTTTAAAAAATCGTAATACATGAACTAGCTGCACTGGCCATAGCCACCCCGAGTTCAAGGATCGGTCAGTATTAAACACTAGCAGAACAATAATCAGAGGGAAAATATACCACATAAAAATTTCTCCATAACTGCATAGATTGCAAATTTTCTTGTGGAAGCATTTTAATTACAAAGTTTTTACTAAATAAAATTTTTTTGTGTAAATAATATAAGACATTAAACTCTAGTTTATCAAAAATTAAAATGCTGGAGAAGCACATCTTACATCTGTATCATTAAAAGAGTAAAAACCAATTTGTAGGGTGTCATTTACGATCCTCTCAGTGAGTGCCTGCAATTTCTTCCTTACTCTATTTTTCAGGTTGTTTTTTTTTTCTTTTCAGTTTGACTACTTGGAATACAGCCTCAGAGCTGAAGCAGGAAAAGCTTAAACTATATACTTGACAATCACATGTAAAACGATGCAGCAGATTAAAAGCAACAAATGCACTAAATGCAGCAAAGGTATGAGAGGGGGAGAAGATGAAAAAATAATGACTGCATTCCAAAAGAACCATAAAAGTGGAGCCCATTATCATGGCTATAAGGCCCTAGGGGTCACCAGGGGCTTGTTTCACAGCCCCAGTCAATAAATGACACACAATGGAAGTACTAATGCACAAAAATACATCATCTACTTTATTTAAGGGAACAAGGGAGTATCTGTCTACTTCAGATATATTTCTATTGTAATAGAAAGATGCATTAAAAGTGTTTGAAATACAAAGGAAAATTACAGTCATGTGGAAAATTTATTTTAGTGTCCCATCTAATGTTATAACAATTTCAGAAACATGAATTCTATAAAATGATATCTTCATTTCCTAAGCCTTGGTATTTTAGCAAGCTATCATGTATGCTTTAGAATTCAGATCTTTAGAAACGTATCATGTTTAACTATAAAGATCCTTTGAACTGAAAATTACTATCCTGTCAGATGTTCTCTGCATTCACACATAAGTATGCTATGAATCTATAATTAAATATACCTATTAGATAAGATACAAAAGTTACTGGCTGGCTCTATAACACTCAATAGTCAACATAATATTAGTATAACATGAGTTTCCTAGGCCTACAATGTCATATTTTTTAAGAAAACTTACTTTAGTGTAATTCAACTAATAAAGTGGTCACTGTATTTATTTGTACCCTTTGTCTTTTAGGTATCGGGGTTTTTTCCTCCTATTTCTTTTCATAATAAATGTCTCTTTCAAAAAATTATTATCTGTTAGTACAGAATAGAAATCAAAATGAAATAGTTTATCTGTAAAGCATTTTGTTTATTAAAGAACAGAATAATTAGAAAGACAACCTGCAAATGGTAATCCTGCCCTCCATTCACAAAAGTGACTTTATACTATTGATATCTTAACTTGATACTATATGCTGAATGATTTTACTAAAAGACCAACTCATGTGTGCCCTCACTTTAAATAAATCCCTTTGGCTCATAGTATTCAGCAATCAAGATTCTTTGCATAACACCCTCTGAAATTCATTATGATTAAACATACTCAAGATAAAATGGAAATAGCAATCATGTTCAGAAGGTTTGGGGGCATGCCAAGTATCTACGATGATCCCAATTTTTTCCGTAATATCATTTATCAGAAGCATTTCTTCTTTTTAATATTTAAAGAATGCACACTTACTAAAAATAGGCCTCGCAGGTAGCCACTACCATGTGACTCAGCATTCTGAGGCACCCATGATATTATTAGATATGCCATTATTATATATGCCGTCAGAATTTAACAATCATTGAAGTTTCAGGTGAATTTAATTAAGCACTGATTTGTTCTTTAATTAGAGACCTCAATATCTAGGTATTGTATGAGAACATCACTTTATCATATATTTTACAGGACAAACAAATGAGTGGAACAATTAAGGCAGCAGAGTTCTTTATAGGTTGACAGAATCACCCCAAATTTTTTTTGCATATTTTAATTTGAAAAGTTGATAAGGCTTTGAATAAAACCTAGAGAGTTGAGGTAGATGAAATACACACATACATATGTATCTGAATATATATATATATTCATACATTCAGTTATTCCAGTGACCAGGGTTTTTAGTTGATGCTTATTAGATGACTGTCATGTTGTAAATCAGTATTTTATCATGAGGAGGACTGAAGATTAACTATGATGACTATTTTGTTCACAAGGTGGATATTTTTAATTGTGAAAAGTTATGTCAGAATACTCACATTAACTAAGTTATGACAACTTTGTTTAAAAACACATCAGTTTGTAATGTACATTCTTATTTGTAAGCTGTATTCAGAGGAAATTTAATGTTTTTAATTCACGTACCCATTCCCAACTGGTAAACCAAAAGAGTCAATTATTGGAGTCCAAGAAAAAATTGTATCTTATGATGGGTTTATATTTTTCAACGTTTGCACTCCATTTTAAAATACAACTTTTCAGAAGATCTCAGAAACTCTTTGATAATTCTTAACCACAAAAGTATTCCAAGGCCTTCCAGCATCTGGGGTTAATATTGTGTTTCAGCTCTTTATACCACCACAGTTAAATCCTTGCATAATATGCCCACTAGCTTTAGTAAGAGGGCAAAGGGAAAATAAATGTGGATAAAGGCAGTGTTAAAAAAAAATATTCCACAGTACTATCCAGAGAATATTTAGGATAATATATAGTATATTAGTCCATTTTCACAGTTCTGTAAAGATACTACCCACGACTGGGTAATTCATTAAAAAAAAAGAGGTTTAATTGACTCACAGTTCCACATGGCTGGGCATTCCTTGGGAAAGGTATGATCATGGCAGAAGGTGAAGGGGAGGCAGGTAGCTTCTTCACAATGCAGCAGGAGAGCACAGGGGAAGCAGCCACTTTTAAAACCATCAGATCTCATGAGAACTCCCTCACTACCACGAGAACAGCATGGGGGAAACCGTCCTCATGATCCTATCGCCTCCCACCAGGTCCCTCCCTCGGTACGTGGGTATTACAATTCAAAATGAGATTTGGGTGAAGACACAGAGCCAAACATATCATATAGTCTACAAGGAAATTATCTTGTTTATCTATACTCTTGTATTCCCTGATTCTCATTATGCTTTTCCATACATCACCCTGGAAGACTTCCTCTCTTACACTTCATACAAAAGACAAAATGGATGGATTCATGGATCAATAGTTCGATAGATAAATTGATGGATAAATGAGCATGTATACATACATATACATAAGTGGTATTTATTGTTATTTTGTATTAAGTAAATGAAATGTTATATTTTCTGGCAAAGGGAATTAACTCCAAATGCCTTTTAATTTTCTGTTAAAAACCTAAACATTTGCACAAATAATTCATAAAATTCAGCTGTGTAAACTAGATATAGGGAATATTTAGTTAACAAATTTAAAAGCCTGTCTAACAAATACAACACCTGAAATGATCATGATACATCATTCTACTAATTAGGGGGAAAGCTCCCATTGTTGAAGCTTGTAGAATGAATTCCTTTTCTCAGCGATTCAAATGACAAGTGGTGCATACTTACAGACAAGCCCATAGAAGACTTACAGGTGAAAAGATGAACTTTCCCTTTACATTCTTAAAACCAAATAAATGAAAGTCTGTTTGTTTTGCAATTACAAATACAAATCTGTATTTAATATCCACCTCTAACATGTGCATATTTTTATCTTGAGTATCTAAATATTTAAAAATATATTGCATTTTAATAGATTCTGTCTGAGCTGGCTATTAAATACAGTTCACTATGAGATTTAGTAATCTAGAAATACATTTAATATAAAGACTACATCCTAAGGAGAAAATACCACAACTAGAAGATTTATTTGAAAAGCAAATAAACTGAACTGGTATTATTAAAACCTAATTTCAAAAACACCAACGTTTCATTAACACTTGTCATCCATATTAAGACAATTTTAAAAGGTAAAGAACTGCATATATTTTAGCTCTGTTTACAAAACACAAATATTTCATTCAAGGGAAAACAAATCCTGATTGAGAACTGTAAAATATCTTAAAATCTCTGCAAAGGGTCTTTGTTTTAAAAAATATAAATGAATTTCAGTCTTGTAGAATATTAACTTTTAAATATATTATAAATCTGAAAGAAGAGATTGTTATTTACTACTGGAGATATTGAGACTTCTAGAAACCAAATTTTATAATGTTATTTGTAACAAAGTATTAAAAATTTTCTACTCACTCTAAAGTGTTGATTGATATGCCAGAAATCCTTAATATGGGGATTTTTAAAAATCTGTGTTAAATATCCATAGAATTATTGGACAAATTTTGGTTAATTATGTATAGTTGGAATTTTTTAAGCTTATTAAAATTATTTTTGTGTACATTTCATAATCAAAATTTTCTTGACTTCTACAAAGTTTGTTAAATGAATACATGTGATTAACCAAACATTTAAGTGTAAAACACAATATGTGATGAATGATATATGCACAAAAATTGCAAATAAGGTCCATTGACTTTTGGTCAATCAAGGCAGAATCTCTTTCTGCAATGTAAATATTATCAATGGAAATGACGAAAGCAAAATTTATGATTGGCTAACTGTTCTTTCTGCTGTGCATATCATTATATATGTATAATTTATATATATATACATATTTAGTGAGTTTAAAAATAGATAGATGACAGACAGACATTTAACTCATCACAAACAAGATAAAGTATGTTTCCATTATCCTAAAAAGTTTCCTCTTTCCATTTTGTAGGCAATCAACTCAACCATACCTTTAGCCTCTTTCGAGTATTCATGTTTTTTCTGTCCTGATGGCATTACCTTTATAAGCATGTCATATAAATAAATTTATACAGTATGAAACCATTTATGGCTGTCCTTTTTTACTTAGCTACTTTACTTTTTCTTTACTTAGGCTTTGAGATTTACTTGTGTTTTTGAATATGTGGGAAGGGTGTTCCTTTATGTTATTTACTAGTGTTCCACTGTACAGATGGACTATATATTGTTTGTCTATTCACCAGTTGATGGATATTTGGATTGCTTCTAAGTTCTGGCTATTTTGATTCAAGGTAATAATAAGATTCACATACAGGTTCTGTGTGGACATAAGTTTTCACTGATCTTAGTTTTCTGTTTCTGCATAACAAGTTAGTACTTGGAACACACATTTATTATTTCAAATTAATGCCATGATTCTGTGGGTCAAGAGTCTGGTACATTTTAATAAAATCTTCTGTGCAGCATCCCACTAAGCTACAATCAAGATGTAGGCAGGTCAAGGCAGTAACATCATCTGACACTTGGGGTCCTCTTCCTATCTCATTGGTTGTTGGCAGAATCTAGTTCCTTGAATTGTAGGATTGAAGACCTCACTTGCTGGATGTTACCAGGGGCCCCTGTCCACTCCTAGAGGTCACTCACACCTTTCTGCCACATGACCCCTTTCATACAGCTGTTCACTTTTTCACGGCAGCAAGAGAATGTTCCTCTCATGTGGAATTTCTAACTTTAAAGCAAGTCTTATATAATACAGTGTAGTCAGGGAAATGACTATCCCCTTACTCTGGCCACAGAGTGTAATCCAATTAAGGGAGGGAATATGTCACTATATTAACTGGTCTCCCCACAGTCAAGCTGTAGCATTTTGAAGAAAACAAACAAAAAACTCATACATGCATTATTTTCCCCAGAAGTAACGGATGCTAACTGGCATTGGAGCTTCATTAAAGAGATTAGGGACACAATAGCTCATCCTTCTCAGATTCTTTCTCACCAACCACTTGTTTATGTATTTGGAAAATGAAACTTTTAAAAATACATAATGTAAACTACAGGAAGTAAAGCTCAAAGACATTTTATTTTATGGTAGTAGAGACCAAAGGTAGACTAGTTTCTACATTTTAGAGATTCTTAGGGTGGGGAAATATCAGAGATGTCACTGAGAAGAATGTATTCAAAACTGAATTACCAAAGAAATTAGGTTTGCATATTTATCCAAAGCAGACATGGCTCAAATGTAAATGACTGATCAGCACTGACCTAAAATCAACAGGTAAACCTTATGATGCTCTAAGTAGGCCTCATATAATAGAGAATAATTAAAAGGGCAAGATAACATTTAAAATAACACATTAGAAAGGACTACAGTCTCTCAGACATTAAATTTCCTCAAGTTTTTCTTTAAATGTACCAAATTTTCAAGATTTTCTTGAAAACTAAAATAAGATCGGATTTTATGTGAATTTGCATTAATTTTTAAGTGATATTTTGCGGGTGCATATAAATTTCAGGATATTTTAGTCACTTGTACTCATCTAAAACAATAGAGTAACTGGTAATATATTCCTTGTAGATGTGGGCTTTGAGGAGGACAGCTGAATATAGTTAACTCATGATTAAAGTGAATCAAAAGAAAAATATTTAAAACAAAAGGATGTATTTAAAAGTAAAAACCTATAACCTGAGAATTTTGGAAGTATTGGGATTTGAAAATAAATGTAGGACATCTTATTAAATTGTGTTTCTTAGCATCTTAGTGACTGGTCGAAAATCCTGGTTTTTTTGCCTGTCACCGTTTAAAGGCTCTCATCTATTCTCAAAAACTGTAGGAATCCCCTAATTCCTAAGAATATGTTATATGATTAGTCACTTTACCTGGTGCTTACCTCAAGTAATAAAGTGTGATGCAATATTTAGTGTCTGTGTAACCCAGATCAGTTGAGACTTACCTTCCATTTGGAAACCTAAGAACATGTAATTTAGGACTACAGATATATTAACTTGAGCAAATCTGGCAGTCTCTGAACAAGTTCTACCAATCTCCAAACTTACTTCTAGCAAGTTTTAAGATTGTCTGTCTGTCCTATCTCTGCTCTCGTGTTAAAATTAAGATCTTGATTCACCTCCTTGAAAGGCACCATGTTAGCCCTTTTGCTGATTTCATTAAAAGAGCTGGTCATATGAATCCACCTGGGCCCAGGCACAGTGGTTCACACCTGGAATCTCAACACTTAGGGAGACCGAGGCAGGAGGATTGCTTGAGCCCAGGAGTTCAATATGAGCCTGGGCAACATGGTAAGACCCTGCATCTCTACAAAAAACTTTTAAAACAGCCAGGCATGGTGGTGTGCACCTGTGGTTCCATCTACTCGGAAGGCTGAGACAGGAGAATTGATTGAGCCAAGGAGATTGAGGCTGCAATGAGACATGTTTGTACCACAGCATTCCAGTCTGAGTGACAGAGCAAAACACTGTCTCAAAAAGAAAAAAGAAAAAAAAAATCAATTCATTTAGTAATTTCACGGAAGTATGAATGTTTCACAGGGAAATTAGGTTCCAGACTATAGAGCCCTCTGCCATCTCATTGGTTTCAATAACACACTCTGCTGCCGTCGGAAGAAACCTCATTCTCCCTGTACTGTGCCCAACCCCCAGGAGATGTAGTCCCCTTTCTTCCTCTCTCTGTCTCTCTCGCACACACACACACACACACACACACACACACAGAATGTGCTGTGCTCCTCTGCCTGCCTTCCTTCCCCATGCATTCCTCACCTTGTCAGTGATTCTACCATGTGAGATCATTACCTATTCGCAAAAGTCAGAACGATTTTCACAGATGAACATCTAATCTGCTTTTTAAAAGGCTCTGTGGGAAATAAAGTCTTCAATATCCAACTTTACACTTTAAATGGTTTTTGCTAGCAACTTTTCCTCTCTTAATAAGTTACAATAAATGTTGATTCTGGTTTGTGACAGATGGTTCATCTCTAAGAGCCCACAACAGTGAGTTCGATGTTTAAAATAAACTTGTAAAAAACAGGCATCAGGAGAAATGCATCCAGACCTTGTTCCACAAAGTCTTTTCCTAGATTGTCATATAAGTATGCATTTATATGTGAATGAAACAAAAATAATTTTGATCTATCATAAATGAGACTCTCTGCAGGAGTCCCCACCACAGAATATGTCTGTCCCTGCATGAAATCTCAATTGCCACTGAATCTAATTTAGGACTTATTTGTGATATTTTATTACATAGCTAGACATTTTGTATCTGCTAAAATTGGCATATCCTTTTCAGAGCACTCCTTAAATTGTTATTAAATGAAAAGAATAGGTATTATGTTAATTAATCAATTTTCAGAAGAATACCTGATGTTTTCCACAATGTTAATGCTACTTGTTATCTCTGCTTACTGTTGTAGTTCACCAACATCTCATTTGGTTTTCAATCTATCTCAGTTCAAATATAGGTCACTTGGGGCAAAGTTGACTAAAGAGAGGTAGTTTACAGTAAATCGCTGGAGAAGTCAAAAAGGTACAGGAACTATCGTATGTTTTTTATCCTATACAATAAGTTCTCAAGCAGAAATTAACTTTACATTACAAAAACAATGACTTGTTTCATGTGGGTTTTGATATATTTATTTTCTTTAGGCAGAGTTACCTTAGAGCTCTCAGCACATTGAGTCAATCGTCTTTGGCACATTGAGTAATCCACATATAACTTATGAGCTGGAGACTGTTAAAAGGAAGAACAGCAGTACGTGCAGCATAAAAATCAAGTGGACATTGAATTAAGAGTCTAAATATGATATCATCTTACATATTACATGCACTGTGTCCTTGGAATAAAAAGAAAAGGGCAGAGCTTATTTAATGTTTCACTTGGTTTCACTAAAATTTCTCTTGCTCAAGTAACACAAGAAGAAAAAAACCAAACATCGCATGTTCTCACTCATAAGTGGGAGTGGAACAATGAGAACACATAGACACAGGGAGGGGAACATCACACACTGGGGCCTGTTAGCGGGTGGGGGGCTGGGGTAGGGACAGCATTAAGGGAAATACCTAAATGACGAGTTGATGGGTGCAGCAAACCAACACGGCACATGTATACCTGTGTAACAACCTGCATGTTGCGCACATGCACCCCAAACTTGAAGTATAATAATAAATTTAAAAACAATTTCTTTTGCTCAACTAATAAATTCCTTGAATATAGTATGGCAATGAGTCAGCCCACTGATTATTTCATGTGCTCTCTTATACTTGCAAATCTTTTTGTATGTAGGTGAGGTCATGTGACTAGTTCTGGCCAGTGAAATCACACATCTTCTCCAGAAGACTGGTCATTAAATACTTCCAGAGAAAAGTACTTAATTACAAATGCAAGACCCTCTTATATCTCTTCACCTATTGTATGAATGGGAAAGGCCACATCTTCCAGATAGTTCACACAGAAGGTGATGGAGCCTTTGTCAACCAGGGTCCCTGACTGTGGATCCAACCCGCCACCAAATCCCAGCTACCAATTTTCATTGTATATGTTTCATGGGCCAAAAAAAAAAAAAAAAGATTTTAGAATTAATTAATTACTTCAACATATGGTAACACTGCAAGAATAATGAAATAATTATAAAAACAATACAAAGAAAAGGGATTATTGTCCTTATTCATCCCTCCCCAATAGAAACATAGCTCAGAAAGAAGAGCAAGCAGACATTGTTTTGTTTACATGGCCTATGAACACAACATTGGTGATGAAGTTCAGAAATAACAGCTATAAAGGATATTTACATACATACGCATTCTCACAACTACACATATATTCAAACACATCCTAAGTTGTCTATATTCTGTTGGATTTAAGAAAGAACTGTTGAAAATTAATATATACCACATTTGCAAACCTCTTTTTCTCAGTAAATGAAATCCTTAGTCAGTAAAGCCAAACTGTCCTTGAAGAGATTCCATTTAGCTGCCTATCTTCAACATCATTTGACAGATGTGATTAATTAAAAGATGTCGAGAATTGTTATTAAACTCAGAATATACAGATAAACATCCAGAGAACACTTTCAAGATGGTCCTCTGGGAATCTAACATAAATTTTTCATGAAAAAAAAATTTGCTCTGTCATCAATCAACTATTCCTGACTACAGTAAGTGCATTCTTCCTCTGTCTCAATTGTTTTATTAATTATTTGCTGCCATGTCCCCAAATTATTTTAGTAGATGTTATTTTTCAAAGTTGACATGATTTGTGATTGAAAAAGGCAGTTTATAATATTCTATAGCCAGTGGATTAAAACACCTATTGCTTTTGGGGGCATGCAGTGTCCCCAGATCCATATATCAGAAGAATAAATGAAGACTGCAGGAAAGTAGAAATAACATATCTAAAAATGCTGATGCTCTAATAACAAAATCCTTCACCAAGCATGGTGGCTCACAGCTGTAAATCCCAGCAATTTGGGATACTGAAGCAGGAAAATTGCTTGGGCCCGGGAGTTCGGGATCAGCCTGGACAACATAATGGGATCTCATCTCTAAAAATTAATAATAAAATTAGCCAGGTGTGGTGGCACAAACCTATAATCCCAGCTACTCATGAAGGCTGAGGTGGGAGGATCACTTGGGCCCAGGGGGTCAAGGCTGCAGTGAGCCATGATCACACCACTGCACTCTAGCCTTAGTGATGGAGTAAGACCATCTCAAAAATTAATTAATTAATTAAAATAAACATCCTTATACTAGTCTATAATGCAAAGCATACAATGGCACAGTTGTCTGGTGGAGAGGAGGTCATTTGAAGTGATCTGGGTCAAGCATAAGCCTGCCTTCACCTTGTATTTTGTGATTAGGAACTCATCAAGTTTAACCACTCCTTTCAGGTAGCTGTTAGAAAAAGAGTTTTCTAAAGTGTGGAGAAAGCACTTCTTCAATGAGATGAGTAAAAACTAATGTACCCAGAGAAACCAAGAGGAGTGAGCCATTGAGGAAACTCTTCTAGAATTTGGAGTTTCTCATTCCACTATTACTGAGGCCTTGGATTTCAGTATCGTTGTGCAACTGACATTTTAATGGGATCATCCACCACTTAAGACTTAATGGCAAGAAATTTTTAAAGATATCTAGCTAATGGGCTTAAACCCTAATTCCACTATTTGTGAACAATTCAAAAACCTCCCAAGATGTCCGTTAATCACTCAAGATTCAACTTATTTTCATGTCCTTCTCTGGTGCCTTAATTCTGTTGATAAATCTATTTTATTTTTATTTTATATATATATTTTTGAGATGGAGTCTCGCTCTGTCACCAGGCTGGAGTGCAGTGGCGCAATCTCGGCCCACTGCAACCTCTGCCTTCCAGGTTCAAGCGATTCCCCTGCCTCAGCCTGCTCACCACACCTGGTTAATTTTTTGTATTTTAGTAGAGATGGGGTTTCATATGTTAGCCAGATTGGTCTCAATCTCCTGACCTCGTGATCTGCCTGCCTTGGCCTCCCAAAGTGCTGGGATTACAGGTGTGAGCCACCACACCAGGCCAATATTTCTAACTAATGATGTCCTTCTCTGATTTGTATCAGTCCAATCATGGATTCAGCTTCAATCTCTTTCCATAATTATTTCAAACAATTAAGCAAAACAACTGCAAGAAAATACTTTGACTCTAAAACTAGGTATTTGTGTGTATGACAGATTCTACTGGAGATTTAAAGGAGTCACAATAGGATTTGCAATAAAGAAATAGAAACAACATAATTTTTATCATTAAACTTCTGGTAACCCCATTCCAGGATATTTTTCACTGACCCTGTGGCCCCCATTTAGAATTGTGTCTTCCCCTATACTGCTGACTCCTTATCTTCCCCTATCCCATCTCCCTCTTTCATCTTATTTCCAAGAGAACTATAAATTATCCTCAGAGCACTGCTTTGAAATTCAACTCAAAGCCCAGATTTGCATTTTCAAATCCATCAAAGAACTCTGCAGAAAAGAAATTAATTTAGCAGTGTTCACTCTTTTAGACAACTGTTATTTTAAATAGCAATTTTTTCCACCATCACTTCTATAATAAATTTGTCTTTTTGTTTCTGCTAGGTCAACCTTGAGAGTTTCAAACACACAAATAAAGGCATAGTGCATTGAAAAAGACCACTGTGGATTAGTAAAATATATTATTTACATAAATTTTAAGTGAAAATATTTTCAAGTATATGTTGCATACCTGGTGGGGGGAGCAAATTGGTAGTAACATGACTATTCTATACAATATTTTCATTAAATATTTTTATCTTCTAGAATATAGGGCACTTTCAGTCAGAGAAACACATTGTTGGCAAGCAGAAGTCTGGGGGGAAATGCTTTAATTAACAAGGATAATAAATGCTGAAGTAAATGGAAGTGATATAATTAAATGCTGTGCTTCTAGAAGCCTTTAAGAGTTAGATTTTCTGTAATATTATTGACTACTCATTTAGTGAGTGTATTAGTCTGTTCTCATACTGCTGTAATGAACTATCTGAGACTGGATAATTTATGAAGAAAAAAGGTTTAATTCACTCACAGTTCTGTACAGTAAGCAGGCTGTACAGTAAGCATGCCTGGAAGGCCTCAGGAAACTTACAGTCATGGAGGAAGGCACAGAGGAAGCAAGCATATCTTACTATGGCATTGCAGAAAAGAGAGAGACAGAGAGCAAAGGAGGAAGTATACACACTTTCAAACGACCAGATCTTGTGAGAACTCACTCACTATCATGAGAACAGTGAAGGAAAAGTTCACCCCCATAATTCAATCGCCTCTCAACGGGCCCCTCTCCTGACACGTGAAGATTACAATTCGAGATGAGATTTAATAGGTACACAGAGCCAAACCATATCAGGGGGTAAATCTATTTTTTCATAAAGGGTAAATTAAAAAGTGAAATTTAGCAGTCCAGTCCTAAATTACCACATTGCTTGAACTACAGTAATGTGGACAGGCATCTGTCTGTCTACATATTAGTTATCTAATTATGAGTATTTCTCCAAGGAGACTTCCTTAAATAAGTAATGTTTTTCTCATTTGAAATGCCTATTATGTTTTTATCTAAAAATACTTAAAATGCTTAATTAACATCTCCTATGTAAGATGTATTGACATCATTCAATCCTTGTATTTGAAACTCTGCATTCTCCCTGAAATCAAGGCTTAAGTGCATGAAAAGGCAAATAAGAGGCTAGAGGAGAACACATACACTTAAAATCGGTAAGATAATGACTTAATCAGTACAAATGAATGTATTTTCTTTTAAGGCCTTTTCTCTTACAGTGTAGCATTGCCAGGTAACTGCCATATGTGTCTGTCTTTACCTAGGAGAGGTGAAGAGCACTTTCAGCAAGGGCAACATTTGAAGCTTCCAGTTCTAGATTTACTGTCACAATCAGAAACAGATTCAAAAATCAGCGTAAAGAGTAATACTTCATAGGAACTTTGGCAGAAATGATGATGTGGCCTACAGATCCTCTTTTTAGAAGAGACTCACTGCTCAGCTGTGAAGAAGTGTGGTTAGCTGATAACCTCAGCTGTTAGTTCCTTCAAGGTCTGACTTAGCTCCTGAGCCAAGTTTAATCACTTACTTTGGCTCCCAGCCAAAGACTGATTAAAGGTAAGTAAAATGGATAGTAACTAACTCAGCTTTTCTCTAACATAAATCTTTGCTCCAGAGCTCCATACCAGGCTGGCAGAGGCATTCTTAGTGTTGGATGCTACTTTGCTTGCCTCTTTCTTACTTCCTTTTTCTTTCATGGGTTTACCCTCTGGGATACTTTTTGCATTCCTAACTTTGTTGCAGTATCTGATTTCCAGATAACTTCGGGGGCACAAGTTTACCAGGAATGGTCCAGGAAGACAGACATTAAAATGGGATATGGGACTGTCACTCACTCCTCACCTAGCAATAGACTCCAACCTAAGTGGCAACTGGAGTATGTACAACCAGTTGTTAAAATGTACACCAGTGGCCACCTGGGAGACTATGCTTGGGGAGGGCTGTTCCCTGAATACAGTGAGGATTCAGGCATTTGAACTGTACAGGGGAATTGGTAAATAGGACCATAATGGAATTAAATTATTTTGACTAAGTTCATTGCTTCCCTAAAGATGGATATAAAAGGCTGAGAGAAATTAACAAACAATTAAAAGCTAAGTGTGAGAGCAAGAGAGTTTGTTTGGTAGCTAACAAGAAGTTCCCGTCTCATAAAATGGGCAAGCAGAAAAAAAATGAAGTTCAAGATCAGTATTTAGTAGTCAGAGATACTAAACTTCAAAGGCAGTTAAATGTTCAAGACAGGGCTCTCTTGCCAAAGTCAGGTCCATAGTCAAGTAATACTGGGATACTGTCGCGTGGTAGAGGGACATGGGTAACCCAGAAGATACTGACTCCCCACCATCCTTTGAATCCTCTCAACGTACAGAATGTTCTCACTCTTCCCCACTAAGAACTAGCACTCATCCTATGTGTAAAGACTATACAGAAATTTCTCCCATCCTTCCACACAAAACAACATACTTTCTCAGGAGCTTCCCCCATCTCCTCACCTGGCCATCAGGCCCATAGCCAAGGTTAATGCATCTAAGAAGTGTAGGGGCTAATGAAGTAGGACATAAACTATACCCACAAAGGAGATAAGGCATGCAGCAGGCAAACATAGAGGAGTCCAGGAAGTGCTTGTGAAACTGGATTTTGAATGTACTCAAAGAGGTGGGACCATAAACTGAATAAGGAGGAATTGATTGACTTGGAGACACCCTCTCTAAATATAGGATTGGATATCCTCACAAAAAAAGGAGATGATCTTAATACAAATTTGTTGCTTGGATTTCTATTGGAAACCTGGAAAAAGTCATGACCCTAGATGAGTGAGATTGAAGTGCCTGAGCTGCTGTGACAGATGCTAAATGAAGGGATTAAAAGACTCTGGGATTTAGGACTCCTTGAGTAGTTACTGACATGATTTGGCTCTGTGCCCCCACCCAAATCTCATCTTGTAGCTCCCATAATTCCCACGTGTTGTAGAAAGGACCCAATGATTGAATTATGTGAGCGGGTCTTTCCCATGCTGTTCTCGTGACAGTGAATGGGTCTCACGAGATCTGTGGTTTTAAAAATGGGAGTTCCCCTGCACAAGCTCTCTTTTTGTCTGCTGCCACCCCACCCACATAAGACATGACTTGCTCCTCCTTGCCTTCTGCCATGATTGTGAGGCCTTCCCAGTCATGCGGAACTGTAAGTCCAAAAACATCTTTCTTTTGTAAATTACCCAGTCTCAGCTATGTCTTTATCAGCAGCATGAAAATGTTATGTGAGGTCACAAGATTCTCCAAAAAAGTATCTTTCTTGAGAAGGCCTAGAAGACACACTGTTTACCAGGATCATAAGAAATGTGCAGGCCTGAGCATCATTGGCATCACTGAAATGGTCAGGGATAGCTCTCTTGTACGGAGCAAGGCTGATGGTAGAGGCTATCACAGAAACTGACTTGCTGATAGCAAAGGTAGGAAGCAACAAAAGCAAGATGGTGTGGCTGAACTAGCAGACGTCAGGGTTTTATAATTATTTTAACAAGCAATAAAATCAGAGAGACATAGAGCATTATGAAAATGGTAAACAGAATATGGCACCTCAAAGGACAAAACAGGCAGGCAGTCATCAAGGTGCTGCTTAATATAATATCAAAAGTGAGCAAGACAGAAAGTAGAATAGTGATTACCAGTGGCTTCAGGGAGGAAAGGGAATGGGGAGTTATTGTTTCATAGGTACAGAGTTTCAGTTTGTGATGATGAAAAAGTTCTGGAGATAGATATGATGTTGGTTGCAAAACAGCGTGAAGGTACTTAATGCCAGTTAATTGTACACTTAAAAATGATTAAAATAGTAAATTTTGTTATTTACATTTTGTTACAATAAGTAACATAAAAACAAGTGAACAAGAATGAATGAGCAAAAGGCTAACAGTGGTCACCTCAATAAAATGTCATAATCACTTGCCAGTTTCTTTGTCTGAGTCACATTTCAGGACCAGAACCTATTGACTAAAGGTCAATAGATTCACTAAAGAGGTGAACACATCTCCAGAGGAAGATCCTACAATGTGATGACAAATACACAGTGATTTGTCAATGATCCTCTGTCTCCCTCAAACAGACCTGTGGCTATTTACCCAAGAGATTATGCACCTGGAACTGCCCAGATGTTTTGAAAATACAGAGTTCATGATGTTGTTGATACCAGAAGACATAAGTGTCATCATAACCGCCACATTAGAGTGGGAGCATGTGAGAAAAAGGTAACAAATAGAGTCCTAAGCTAATTCTGGCTTACCTTATATTAACCAGGTCCGTACACTCACCCAGTGGTAATACCCTTAGTCCCTAAATGTATAATTGAGATTGGCATACTTGTCAATTAAAGAAACCACAGCACTAGGTACTTGATCTATGGAGTAAGAGCAATAATAGTGGGGGCAGTATGTGTATGTTTTTGAATACATATATATGTATCAAAACATCAAACTATTCCCCATAAGCATATACAATTGCAAAATAGTAATTTAAAAAATAAATTTAAGAAAAGAGACCATGTACAGAGAAGCTTGATAGGTCTGCTAAAAGCTTTCACCTCTGCATATTGGGTCTCATGTACCTGAATAACCAGTTATTGGGGAAAAAGACAGTGGGGACAGCCAAGTGGAAGCCTATGGTACAGGCTCCAACTCTCTGCAAAGATAAGAAATCAAAAACAATATCATATTCTGGGATGAATTATGGAGACCAGTGCCACTTTTAAAAGTTTAACGAATGTAGAAGTGGTGGTTCATACAATATACCATTTAATTCACCAGTATGGCCCCCTCAGTAGCTAGACAGATCCTCGGGGATCACTATAGGCTATCTCAAGTCCAAACAGCATCCTTATCACAGCTGGCTTGCCAGGTGTGAAGTTCCACTAGAACGGATTTTGATTCAGGTATATGATATGTAGGCACTGATTTTGAAAATTTTGTTCTTTCCTATCCAGTCAGAAAAGAGGACCAGAAACCAAATTCACATGCAACAGACGACAATACACACATACCGTTTTGGCTCAGGACTAGGCTAACTCTCCTACATTTCATCATAATCTAATCTCAAGAGATCCGGACTATCTGAACATCCCATGTAATATCACATTGATTATTTCAACATAAAATGACTGGGTAAGGTGAGCAACTGTTGGTTAGAACACTGGAAGATGTGATGAAACGCATGTGCTACAGAGGCTGGAAAAATGAAAGTTTTGAAGATTTAGGGAACTGCTCTTCTTTAAACAGGTCCAGTGTCATAGGCACTCAGACATTGGGTCTCCAAAGTACAGGACAGATTGGAGCATTCTGTATACCTTACTACAAAGAAGGATTCATAGTTCCTGGTTCTTTGAGTTTTGGAGGAAAACACATTCATTCCGTACCTAAGAATAGTTTTGGGACCATATGTTAGATGACAAAAAGCAGTATCAGTTTGGAGTGAGGCCTAGAACACCTCTGGAATTATTTGCTCAGTATTCCCCTCTCTGGTACTGTGTCTTCCAAACTTTAGCCACCTTGGCCTCCCCACACTCTCTGCTCCATTTTCTCAACTGATATCTGCCAAGCTTTGCCTGGGACAAAGCTTTACTACAGTTTGAAAACTCCCTCAAGGCCATAAGCTTGGGTAATTATGATTCATCTTGATTGCTGCTGTTACTCTAGGATCATTGTCCTTGTGTGTGTGTGTGATGGTACAGTGGCACAATCGCAGCTCACTGAAACCTCCACTTCCTGGGCTCAGGCCATCCTCCTGCCTCAGCCTCCCTAGTAACTGGGACTACAAGCACAAGCCACCACACCCAGCTTATTTTTTAGAGAAACGAGGGTCTCATTATGTTGCCCAGGCCGGTCTTGAACTCCTGGGCTCAAGCAATCATCCCACCTCGGCCTTCCAGAGTGCTGGGATTACAGGTGTGAATCACTGTGTCCAGTCATTTTATATTTTGTTTGTTATTTTTGGTGTTCTGGTAAATCCAGCCCCTGTTAGTTCATCTTGATCAGAAGCAGATGTCTTCTCTTGTCTTTAGAAATACTAATCTCTCATTAAGATGGAAATCGTAGATTTTCTGTTATCTCTTTGTTAAAGTATCTCTCCAAATATTACTTCTTGTTTACACTGTCAAATTAAAATCTCTCCAAGCATAGAGAGATAGTTTCATGATTCCCTACATTCAGACTGTCCTCTTTAAATACTAACTGGATTTTGAGTCTTTACTGCCCAATGCCCGTGGGTGGCACAGAAAAGGTTACTTGTGTTATTTGTGGTGGGTCTGTATTATTTTAAAGAGAGGAAGGTATTTCCCCAAAAGAATATTTATAAATATGTTCTCTAAGCCAGAGTAGTAATAATTCCAAAGCCTCTGGCTCAGTGTATAAATCAAATATGAAAATCCATGAGAATCTTTGAGACCTTTCCTGTAGGACTTAATTTAAGCTTTTTAATAAATCTGGATTTAACAAACTACCACTTATGTTTAATTCAATTAAATAACTGCATATATATACTTTATTATGTATAAAGACCCACAGTGCCATGAGAAAGAGTGGGCAGAACCAACCCTTGACGTGCTGACATCATTACTATAGGGTAATTTAAGACAACTTCTGTACAACACAGCATGGTAAATCCATAAATGATGATTCCAATAAACTGTCACTGAGGATTAAATTAGCTCTTATGAAGGGTTGTAAAATTCTAAACGTGCCTTGTAGAGTTTCAGTTAGAGATAACAGGACAAAGCTGTCAAGAAAGCAGAACCAAAATTAACAAAGATTCAAACGTGAGAATATGTTTGAGAAATTCAGAGGAAGATGGATACAGATAATTCAAGCTGTCTAGAGTGTAGCCTAAATGCATGGAAGTAAACTGGACAAATGGAAGACAAATACTCTTTGTTGAAGGCTTTTATTATCAAGCAGAGGATTTTCTACCTAATCACAAGAAGGAAATTCTGAAAGATTTTGAACTCGAGAATGACTATCAGCAAAATTTTTAAAAACTACAGAGGAGTGGGCATAAAATGATAGATTAGAGAATTGAGATATTAAAGGATATGTAAGAGACATAAAAAGCAGAAAAATGAGGACAAAGCACAGATTTTTTAATAGAACATTTTACATAATATGCTGCTTTTAAAAAGTAAATAAAATTCTAAGGTACAAGAAAGAGCCTCATTATAGGAAAAAGATGTGAAGGAAGGGTAAGAGTGGTAGCTGATCTCTGAGAGCTCTCAGTTACAGAAAAAAATGGGAAATCTTTAGAATACAAAATACAAATGTTAATACTCTTAAAATTGTTCAACTTCAGAAACAAGTTAAAATAATAAATAGGAGAACTTTCAAATGTCAAAATATGACAAGACTGAAAATTTTCAGTGATGCACGTGGGCAATATATACCAAAAGGATTAAATTGTTCAAATCCATTGTCCTAGTAATTTCCCTTCAAATAATCTCTTCTAATGAAATAAAAACTCAGAAAAATGCCTATGTGAAGGCAATAAATGTTTTATTATTTGAATCCTTAAAGCACTAACAATAGTTTTAACTGCTCAAGCATACAAAAATGATACTTTAAACCATGAATAAAGTCATTCTTAACCTTTACCCCAAGCCTCAGGGAATTCATCCTCACTGTACCACTCATGTAACCATATTTTAATAAGTTTTATAATCAATACCACCCACATGCTACAATGGGAGGATAGTCCCTTTCCACCAGATTACATGATATGAAACATAAAGACTCTAGCACCACAGAGATCTCAACACAAATACATATATGAGAGATAGAGAAGAGAAAATCACATAGAAGAAAAAAGGGATGAATACAAAAGTATGATTAGAAGGAAGGTTTCTTTGGTAATAAGTGAAAAAAACCTGCAAATTAAGATCTGCCCATGTGATTTCAACAGGCTTCTGCTTTAAGAAAGGTGAAGACAATACAAAAATAAACTAAATGTGATCTTTACCCTCAAAAAGGGTGCTAGCAAAAGCACAAAAAATGTGTCTGTGAAAATGTATTGATTATATACACTAATTGCTAGTACATATTTAATGTACTAACAACTAGTACATGTAGTCAACAACTAGTAAGTTCCACTGAATAGGTCAACGTCACTACACTCTACTCATAACCTCTCATCCACAAAAAAGTCATATGGCATCTGTTTTAAAAAATCAAATAGCAATGTTCTAAGCAATTTTTTTGCCATTACTTTAAAGATTCTTTCATATTATACTTTGCCTAGTAATACTGCATGAATCAACTTTAAATGAATTGCCATATGTTATAAAGTCACTGACTGACAGTTTAGAATTACATTTGGCATGCAATTCAAATTTATGTCTATATATGGGAAAATAAACTTCTTTACAAACTATTTTTTGAGGTATAGGTACTGGATAAAATTTGGTAGAAAAAAGTGTTCTTTTCTTTCTTTGAGAATAACAGAATTTTGAGTTTATTTAGTATTTGTAGTATCAAAGATCCCCATAAGCCTATCTACAATTTAAGTTGCAGTCTCTATAATGTTACTTAAGTTAGTTAAGAAGAAAAATCAATATTTACTGTTGAATTTACTACTAGAAGCATTATTTGGATTAATATTCCATATGTAATACTGTCTGTATTAGGAAAAAATAAACATAAACGTGTATGTATGTGTGTGTATATATATAGTGTGTGTGTGTATGTATGTATGTATAGAAATTTTAAAACGCTGCTCTCTAATTATAGATCTAAAACTAGAAGGATCTTTAGGAAAGTATCTTAGTTCAGAATTTGCTTTCAGGCCAGGAGACAAGTGACTGTTTTGGAGCCACAAAGCTAGAAAGTACACAGGAAAATTTGAGGTTGTTTCTTTTTCCCTAATACAACATTATTTCTACTACATCATGATATGTCCCAGAAATAAGAAGCAACTTAATATTAGCTTGTTTAGTTTCATTGAACATATATTTTACATTTTTTGAATAGAAATTCAATGAATTGGGTCTAGAAAAAGAGAAGATAATGATAATATCTTACTATTTATTATTTTTATTAAAATTTCTTCTATTATAAAAACATGTTCATGCTCTCAAAATACGTTTGTGGCAATACATAATATATTTATTTTAAAGACAGCACATGGAAATGTATTCAGTGGAAACTACGGGTAAACACTATACTAAACATTGATTATATTTACTAGCAGTTAGTGTACATAGTTAACATTAGTACAGCTCAGAGGAGATATTCTCCAAAACTGTATTATCAATAATACCAGCTAATGCCAATAATAATTAGGCACCAGAGAAGAAGGTTGGATTAAACAACTAAATTTAATTTACAGATACCATGTACCAATGCTTTTTTGTTCTATTAGTAGCTCTGAAACTGAATTTCAAATGTTACATCCAGAAAATGGTAGGAGTAGATATATAAGGATCTTTTTCATCAAGGCATTATCTTAGTTGGTGTACAATGAATATAGCTTATTTCTATATATTTAACACATTTTCATTTATATTGTTTTTAAAGTGACAAAAACAACCCAATACAATTTTTGAATTTTAGATGCCCATCATACTAATAAGTTTGAAGCTTTCATTGTGCTTTTTTTTATTTAGCCACTTGGGGATATTTATTTTGCTGTGCCTTATTTATTTTTACATGCCTTAATATTCTATTCTGAACTAATCATAGCAGTGTGTATATATTCATGTATACATACAGTTTGTTATTAGTAATGCTTGTATAAAACTTTATCATGTCTTCCCAAGTATTTTTCCTATTACACTGTTGATAAACAATCATCGTTAACTATTTTAAACTATTTCAAGAAATTCTCTAAATCTAAAATAACTTGTCAACTGATTTAAAAATTACAAACACACTTAATGTGCATCACCATTGATGTTGCTTTTTAAACTGAAGTTGCTAATTTGGAAATCATGTTTAATCTAATGAATTTTAGATTATCCCAAACACTTACTTTTCCTTCTTACAAAATAGCAATGTAATTCAATAGAGAGCAGCATAGAACAATGGGTCCTTTCATAGACCCCTGTGAGAGAAATATTTTTTCCCAAATTAATATTTCCCAGAAATTGGTGATCTCAAGTAGTGCTTCCGTTTATGTAGATGTTTAACAGTAGAGATATCCCTCTTCAAATGCATATATAAAAAGAGAAAAAGCCAGCATTGATCTCCAGTACTTCCCAAAGTTTGGTGTAGACATGAGTCACCTGGGTGTCCAGTTAAACTGCAGATTCTGACTCAGCAGGCTGGGGTAAGTGTGAAAGTCTGCCGTATGAGCTCCCAGGTGATGGTGATGCTGCCCCTCCATGGGCCGTGCTTTGAGTAACAAGAAGTAAAACACATTTCCCTCCCTCTTTTCTTCAGGCTTTCCCCAACTCAAGTGAGTTTCAGAAGCCCTAGAAATGCATTTCTAACATTATTCAGTTAGAAATCAGAATACAGTTTATTAGGGAAAATTAACAGTCCTTCATTCTAGTGTTATTCTATTTTAAATAAATTTGAAATCATACCATTTTACCATATTTCATGTTAGGACAGGTTAAACAGGCTCTGCTTGCCTACCTTGCAATTTAATCACCATTTACAGCCTTACCTCTTTGGGACTATAAATTCTAAAATAAAAACAACCGATTTAATAATGAACACTTGAAACAATGTTCATTTACAAATTTGAATTTTACTGTATTTTATAAACTCAAATAAGCAATAACACCCCAAATGAACCAAGGAAACAGTATGATAGGCCAGGTAAAATACTATGATATATAGTATTTAAATATATAGTCCATGAATGTACTAAACATAATTTATGCATACAATACAGAGCAATTATGGAAAATAATAAAAAAGGGAACTGAGTTATAAAGGGCAATATTGTCAGAGTTCATAAAATACAATTTATATAGCAACTGGAATATATCACATTTCTAATGCATATTCTTAAAATGTTTATCTTAGTCAAATATATGTATTAATCCAATATTTATTGAATACCTCCAATCTAGATAATACAAATATAAAAATAAAGTAAGACACATTCCAAGATCTCTAGAATAAGTCTAAAATTTTAACAAACAATATCAATGCAATGTGAATGGTGTCATTAGATCAGAATGACCAACACAGATGTGAGGAATTCTGCTTCCTAAAATCAGAGACGGCTTTATTGTGGAGGTAGAACTGCCAGAATCTAGAAGGACAAGTGGTTTCTTTAATTGAAGATGGAAACAATATTTTCAAGAGCACAGAGAGTGAAAATAGCTTTTCATATTTAGGAATTAGCAACTAGGTCAGTGAGACAGTGAGATCTCATCTCTGGGCATCTGGAGTAGGCTGTGCTGGAGGACAGAGGTGGGAAGGTAGATAATTGCCACAACCAGAAAGAATCTATGCCAGGTTAAGGAGTCTAAACTTACTCCTATAGTCCGAACTACTGGTTTTGACATTGGATATTTTATCCCCTGGAGTAGACAAAGACTTTCAAAGGACACCCAGGCAAAATAGTCAAAGCCATATTTACACTTTTCTAAAACTGAGCTGAGAAACAACCTGTATTAGTCAGGGTTCTCTAGAGGGTCAGAACTAATAAGATAGATGTATATGTAAATGGGAGTTTATTAAGGATTATTGACACACAATCACAAGGTGAGGTACCACAATAGTCTGTCTGCAAGCTGAGGAACAAGGAAGCCAGTCCGAGCCTCAAAGCTGAAGAACTTGGAGTCCAAAGTTCAAGGGCAGGAAGCACCCAGCACGGGAGAAAGATGGGAGACTAAACCAGTCTAGTCTTTCCATGTTCTTCTGCCTGCTTTTATTCTGGCAGCACTGGCAGCTGATTAGATTGTGCCCACACACATTGAGGGTGGGTCTGCCTTTCCCAGTCCACTAACTCAAATGTTAATCTCCTTTGGCAACACCCTCACAGACACACCCAGGAACAATACTTTGCATCTTTAAATCCAATCAAATTAACACTCAATATTAACCATCACAGAACCCATGCTAGTTTTCTTGCTCTCCTCCTTTTTTAAAAAAGAAAGACAACTACCTAGATTTTGCCTGAATCAAAGACAATGGTTGATACAATTCTTTCAATGTTGAGAAACTGACTAGTAATTCTAATAGCTGCATAACAAAACTGCTAACAAATTATATGCTTTTCATTTCCTGGATTTTAATGATATTAAAAGTGAATCTAGTTGAGTGGCGTATGGTAGATGCACCTGACGGCAATAACTCGACTTGCACATACCCTGAGAATGACCCCCTGTGTGGCAGATTAACCTCAAAGTGTGTCCAGAGTTCTTTACTAAGGAATCCAGGAGTGGTCAATCTGAGATTCATTCCTTATCTGTGAGGAACATCTGAGCCCCTGACCCTTCCCAAAGAACTTGGGCCATACAGCTGATCAGGCCCTTTGTTTTGGGTTAAATGAAGGTTGCCAGGTAAATGTTGTTACAGGGAGGGTGTTAAATGTAAATGTCATATGAACTGCATGCCTTTTACAAACAGTTGCAGTTCTGCCTGGCTTGCCACCACTGGGTCAGCAAGTCTCCTATCCAGCCCACTGCTACTGGGCTTTCTTCCCTGTACGTAAGCCCTCAATATATCTCCATGGCTCGTTTGCTGGCTCTGGGTATCTTGGTCTGCCTCTTGAATCTGGTGCCATCCCCATCGGAGTTGATAGGGGTTCAGCACAACAAGCTGTCAGGTGATAGGTTAACAACAGAGTTGATAGTAGATTGCCATGTGATTTTTGGAATGTGACTTTAGGACTCTATGTGGCCCACAATTAAATGATACAGCTCAGAAAATAGAAACAAAATACTTCTTCAATTTCCATCTAGTTACACATTTGAACAAGTTATCCCAGTATTTCCATGCATAAAAAAATATAGAAAAGGAACTATACTAGGCCCTGTCTCCTAGCAGCTAGTAATATTTACCTGTAACTATATTAAATAATTGATAAAGCTGAATAAATGTCATTAAAAGACATAATGCCAATAACCAAATAAATATTAATGACTTTTTTAAAAATTTGAATACTTTTGCCTTGGTAATAAAGAGCACTGAATGATCACATTTACATGATCACACACTAATTTCAAAAATGCAAGTCTGGAGACAATATTAGAATTAAATGGAGAAATAGAAAACATACGGGCTACAATATTCTTGCAATAATTTCGATCAATTCTACACCGAACTTAATTTCACAAAATTAGATAATAGTTAATTAACTTAAATAACCTGTTTGATTATCTTATGCATCCTAGTAATATGACTTTCTTTGTTCCTGGATCTAATCAACCTTGTGACAGAAATGGCAGCTTGAGGCTGTTTTTGCAAATAGTTAGATGAAAACATGTTAGTAGAAAAACTACTTAAGAGTTTCAAAATATTTCTGTTAAATAGGAAGAAAGTCCAATTGATTTGACCTCTTTTCTCCTTGACTTCGCTTGGCCTGGCTCCCTGATTGAATGGCATTCAAATTGCAGCAATGTACACAAAGTTTTTCTTTCTTGAGCTTGACTCAAGAAAGTGTGCTCACTTTCCCTCAGAGTTTTTGTGTGGAAAAGATTTCATCAAGTTACTGGTATAGTAATTTGTCTCTGTAACTTAATATCTACCAATTTACATTTAAATTATCTGACAAATTATTGGCTTTATGACGCCTATAAAACAGTACTAAGTCATAGTATAAAACTAATGCTAACGCAAAGCTGAGATACAGTAAATAAAGTACTACTAGTCTATAAGTAATGAGTAGATAGATTGCAAGAAAATATAAGTTTGCCATCAATTTCCATGTGTAACTAATTTACAAAATACTGACTTGAAGCAATTGGCTATATGTCAGATATTCCTATCAAAGTCAATGAAAAATTTTTTAATGGGGTTTGTTCCACATATCTGCTTTATTACTCTAAAGTTTGTGAGGAAAGTTTTCAAAACAGGTTATCTGTCTATATAAATTTAGCTTCATTTGAGAAAAAAAAACGTTACCCTCAAATGATCATAAACTTGGAGACATGAATAAACTCAAAATCTTCAGCTAAAGTTTTCTTAACTAAGAATCTTATAAGCTCTATTGACATAAATTACAATTTTTAAGCATAACAGAATGTGTAAACTAATTTGCATGAAAAAGATCATAAGCTTCACATATGAGGTAGTAATAACTGTTTCAATATACTCAGTATTGGTTTTACTGCTAGGCATTGTGCTCCTCAGGGCAATTATCTTCTCAGTAACCTCAGGTGCTCAATAAATGTTGGTTGACTTGAATTGTCAGTTGTCAGAAAACAATGCACCAAAGTGAAGACCCCAAAAGTAGTCTCAGAAGCAAAAGTGTAGTTCTGACTTTCTCCTGCCCTTCTGTCTCTCAGTCCCACTCTCTCCTGAGTCTAGCCATAGAAACTAGAATCCTCTTCCCCAACTTGGGTCATAGAAATCAGACCCCTTTTTCACAAAGCCAGCCATAAAACCTAAAAATATGACTCTTAACTATTCCTCCACATTTCTATGTAAAAACTGGCCATGCCCAGTAAGAAGAAATGCATGCTCAAAGAGGCCAAGAAAAATCTAGACAGATAGGCCTTCCTGGGTTTCACCACTCAGTCTATCGGCATTAAATCATAGCCTTTTCGCGCAATTATATTTCTACATAGCTGTCTGTACTTGGTTGAACCTAAGAAGAAAATGGATAATTTTCCTGGTATCTTTGGTTCTCCATGCTGAAGGCTCTCATATCACATGAAACTATGATTACACAAATTTATATACCTTTTCTACTATCAATCTGCCTCTTGTCAGTGTTTTTTTCAGCAAAACTTTAGAGTGTGAAGGGGAAGTTTTTCCTTATCCTTGACACAGGGAAGCTAAACACTACATGCAGCTGTTGAAAGACACTCACTCTTTTGACTGGTGCCAATGATGAATATCAGGACAATGTATAAAACAAGTTGGGGTTATTTACAGTCTAAGTCCATAGAAACAATTCCTCCAACTCCCCACTGAAATTGGCAAAAGGAAGAATGTCCAACTTCAAATTCATATGCCCCAGGTCCTAACCAATAAAACAGATTAATCTCACTAAAGCACCTAAATATCCATTAAATTGCAAATAAATCTGCTTTAAAAAAATAAGTACCTTAAGTATTTAAATTATACTCTTAACATTATTAAATGCTTTCACACCTTTAATTTTGTATGCTCTTAGAGGATTTTAGACTCTCTTGTCTAATTATGCTTTTCATACAACAACAATACCTAAACTTCATCCAATCAACTTTCTCTTTTTAGACATAAATGATCAAAATCAATTAATAGTCATTGAGGACGTACTTTGTACTTCATTGTATGTTAGGTGCTAGGACTCAGTGGCAAAACGTAATTCCTACCAGCTTAGCATGTACATCATAGCCCCCAGTGCAGATAATAATTAAATAATTAGTTGTTTTAATCACAGTCGTTATAACTGCCATAAAAGACCATTGTTACAGTAAGAATGGGCATATGATCTAATCTAGGAATTGTGGAAGACTTTCTTTGGGCATTCCTGGAACTGAAGTTTAAGTTGGTATTTGATGGATGAGAAACTGGCTAGGCAAAGGGTGAGGACAGAAGAAGGTGGTCTCTAAGCAGAGAATAAAATACCTTGTAATAAAATAGTCTCACGTTATGGTTTCCAGAACCAAAAATTCGTCTCAAAAACATGTAATAGAACATATAAGTTAAATGATATTTTAACCAACTTGCGAAATATCAAAGTTATGCCTGAAAAAACTTTAATAATAGTTAAAAATTTGATTTCACAATGAAAAAACTTGTCAAAATTATTTACCTTGTCATCAATGTGTATGCACTTATGAATACAAACCTGTCTTCGCTAACTATATGTACTAATTAAGCTTTGTACTCAGGCAGCTGCTATTCACACACAACTTGCACTACTTTCAATGAAGTCCTTTTTATAGAAATTTGTCATCGTCAATCACCAATGAAAATGATGTCTACAGAAAGAATAAAGATAATCAGAAATTATTATTTTACTTTCTCAGGGTTTGAAAAGAAACATTTTTAACGGATGTAAGAATAACATAGTTACTGCCATTGAGAAAATTTAATCTTCTTTGAGGTCTGTTTTATATCAATGAAAGGAGACTTTTAGAGAATTTCTAAAACATAGGATTATAAAAATATTATAATCAGGAAATGTTTTAAGTAAAAAATTTTAACAGATAAATGGTCATATTAAACAAATTATTAATGGAATATTCTGAAATTCATTTGTATGGTGTGTCAGTTTAATGAGAGTAAGATAAAATTGAAGGGAACAAAGAAAAACTGATCTTATTTATAGTCAGTTGTCTCTAGATACCTATGTATCATAAAATAGATGATTGAGAATTTTGCAAGTTTTAAGATAATGCATTTATTGTTTTCACTTATTTATATGTACCTTTTATAAGCTCATACATATAATCACATTAAAAATATGTATACAATGTTAAAATATTTTTATAAAGTATAAAATTTGAATTAGATATTTTATTTTAATAACTCAAAAAAGATTGGTTTGATTTCTTTATTAATTAAAATATATCTTTAAGATTTTCCAAAATTCCATAACTTTTCTTATTAACATGGGATAAATGAACCTCTGCTTTGTCTTTTTATATTCTTCAGTGACTCTTGACAAACATGTACTGCTGAAATTGCAGGTGTCTGATAATCTTGCTCTTTACATTGTTCCATACAACCTCATATCGACACTAGTATCAGTAAACATGAGATGATAAGTCTATGATGACTAAGCCTGCCCTCTCAAACTTCAAGTTCACTCAAAAGGTTTGTATAAGCAGACACACAAAGAAAGATATATAAAATTATAAAAAGGAGAATGTATTACCTTGTTTGATCAGGATTTTCTAACATTTTTACCAATTATCCCAAAAATATAATTAATAAAACACCTTTCATTCTCAAAAGTATGCTGGCTTGGATGATAAGTCATATGGTCATTCAATTTATGAGCTGAGGTGCAGGGATAATTATGCAACTAAGTAATATGCCAACCACATCCAGCTTAAGAAAGGATAAAAGGAAGAAATTCCAAAGATCTATTTTGCAGATATATACCTTCAACATGATATATCCTTTAATGAAACTGACCCCATCTATAACCACATTAAATGTAATTGGTCTAAATACCCCAATTAAAAGTCGGAGATTGTCATGTTGGACAAAAAAAAAAAAACTAGGCCGGGCGCGGTGACTCAAGCCTGTAATCCCAGCACTTTGGGAGGCCGAGGTGGGCGGATCACGAGGTCAGGAGATCGAGACCATACTAGCTAACCCGGTGAAACCCCGTCTCTACTAAAAAATACAAAAAATTAGACAGGCGCGGTGGCAGTCGCCTGTAGTCCCAGCTACTCAGGGGGCTGAGGCAGGAGAATGGCGTAAACCCGGGAGGCGGAGCTTGCAGTGAGCTGAGACCCGGCCACTGCACTCCAGCCCGGGCGACAGAGCGAGACTCCGTCTCAAAAAAAAAAAAAAAAACTATATGTTGCTTATAAAAAACCCAATTCAGGCCGGGCGCAGTGGCTCAAGCCTGTAATCCCAGCACTTTGGGAGGCCGAGACGGGCGGATCACGAGGTCAGGAGATCGAGACCATCCTGGCTAACACAGTGAAACCCCGTCTGTACTAAAAAATACAAAAAACTAGCCGGGCGAGGTGGCGGGCGCCTGTAGTCCCAGCTACTCGGGAGGCTGAGGCAGGAGAATGGCGTAAACCCGGGAGGCGGAGCTTGCAGTGAGCTGAGATCCGGCCACTGCACTCCAGCTTGGGTGACAGAGCGAGATTCCGGCTCAAAAAAAAAAAAAAAAGAAACCCAATTCAAATACAAAAATCAAAATGGCTAAAAATAAGAGTGTAAAAAATATATACTCTGCTACCAATAACTATAAATCTGGACTGGCTATATGGCTATATTAATATTAGAGAAAGTAAATTTTATAACAAAAATATTAAGAGGTTAATTTCATAATGACAAGCAGGTTATTAACGTGACATAATAATTCTAGACATTTATATACCTCATAACAGAGCTTCAAAATACATACAGCAAAAACTGATAGGCTGCAAGGATAAAACAGACAACTCATCCAATATAGTCAGAGATTTCAATAAGCTATGTCAATAATTGACAGAACAATGGAAACTCAGTAAGAATATAAATAATATGAACAATTCTAACAATCGATTTTATCTAATTTATGTTTATATAATGCTCTATCCAACAGAAGCAAACTACACATTCTTAGCAAGTATATGCAGAAGGATATTCTTGTCTATAAAACAAGTCACAATAATTGAAAAGGATTTAAGCCATACAATGTATAATTTCTGAACACAGTGGAATAAATTAGAAATAAATAAGAAGAATATATCAGGAAAATTCCCAAACATTTAAAAACTGAAAAAACACAATTCTAAGTAACACATGGATCAAAGAAGAAATTAAATGAAAAATTAAAAAGTATTTTGATCTTAATGAAAACAAAAATAAAATACATAACAATTTATGGGAAGTCACCAAAGTAGAAATTAGAAAAAAATGCACAACATTAGATATCTAGTGAGATATTTAGTGAGAAAAGAAGAAAAACTTCAAAATCACGGGCTCATCTCCCACTATCAGAATGCAATCAAAATGAAAGATCCAGCAGGATTTGTTTTTTGTCTTGTTGGGGTTTTTCTTGGTAGATATTAAGAAGCTGATTCTGAAACTGATATAGAAATGCAAATGATTTGGAATATACAAAATAATTGAGAAAAAGATAAAGTTGGAAAAATATACTATGTTATTTCAAGACATTACAAAAATACAGTAATAACATTGACATCAAGATAGACAAACAGATCAACAGAACAAAATAGGGCCCAGATAGAGGCCCAAGTATATAAGCAAATAATTTTTTACAAAGGTGCAAAGGTGATTCAGCGAAGAAAGAAGAATTTTACCAACAAATGGTGCAGAAACAATTGGTTACTCATACAAAAATATATGAACTGGGATCCAAAACTTAAACCATATAAAAAAGTAATTTAAACCGTGTAATATATACAAATATAAAACCTAAAACTCTACAATTTCTATATGAAAATACAGAACAAATTATTTTTCCTTTGGATTAGGCCAAGATTTCTTAGTCATTACACCAAAAGCACAATACATAAAAGAAAAAGTTAATAATACAAACTTCAAAAATAAAAACTTCTGCTCTTTAAAACACTCTAAGGAACATGAAAAGGTAAATCTCAGAATGGGAAAATATTTATAAATTATATAACTCATAAAGTAAATCTACCTAGAACATATGTATTAAAAAAAAATCAAAGCTCAATAATAAGAAAACAAACTGTGGGGGCTAGGCTCCCTAAAGTTTTGCTGAAAAGTCACTGACATGAGGTATACTGATTAATAGGAGGAAAGACACACACATTTATTTAATGTGTATACATGAGAGCCTTCAAGATGATGACACAACCCACCAGTAAGGTACAGAAATTCATATACCATTTTGAAGTTATAGAAAGAATGCAGGCTCAGAGCATGGCCCAAAACAGGTTATTTTGATAAATTAGGTTTAGTGGCAAGACAGGAAAGCAAGGAAATTCCTTGTGGGCCTCAAGATCTTTACCCTAAAATAGTTCTGCTGAATTTCACACTGGCAATGTAAATTGATCACTTATCTTCACAGGTGCAGGACAAAGGACAGAACTCAAAGTCATTCCTCTGCTCACCTGAGACAAACCCATATTTGATTGATTCTTCTGCCTTATTGTTTAGGTAAAAGTGCAGATTCACTAAGCCAGACTAAGCCATAAGAGACTGTTAACTTACCCCCTTCTCACATAAAAATTGTGTATTCAGTGAAAGGCTGATCAAGGACTCAGAAGAATGCAACCATTTGTCTTTTATCTACCTATGACCTGGAAGACCCCCAACCCTTGCCGCCACTTCGAGTTGTCCCGCCTTTCCAGACTGAACCAATGTACATCTTACACATATTGATTGATGTCTCATGTTTCCTTACAATATATAAAAGCAACCTGTATCCCAGCCACCTTGGGCCTATGTCATCAGGCCCTCCTGAGGCTGTGTCATGGATTCATCCTTAACCTTGGCAAAATAAGCTTCATTAATTGATTGAGACTTGTCTCAGATACTTTTAGTTCGTACTTACTAGATGTGAAAAGTCAAATTTCTTCACAACGAAAAAAAAAAATGTATCCACTAACACTATGGGAATTACAAGTGATGAAGGAAATTAATAGCCACAGCAGTTCTCACATTATCATTATCCCCAACCTAAATTAGGTAGAGTTTGATCTCCGTTGGTATCTATGCAGTTTATTCTTTACAAATCTACAAACCTCTGAACTTTCCATACTTAAATATTTTTCCTTTTCTTCTTTTGTAGGCTAGACCATTTATTAAACTGCAAAATGAAACAGCTCATTTGGTTAAAGCATATATTATGCTCCTGTCTTAAAACAAATTGAGCTTTTAATATAGACACTAATCTTAACATGCAGCATAAATAACTGAAGGGTAGAAAGTAGAATGAAACAAAATGCTTAATTTACACAATATTTCATAATGCATTGTTGAGGTAACCTTTATGGCTTATAGAGTTACTTTCTGGAAGATAGAACAAAGTGCATTAGTGCCATCTCCTGGCTAGTATAATGATCCTGAAGATGTGTAAATTTCAAGGAAGTCCCTTAACTTAATATGTAGTTCATATTTACTAAAATGATAAAGAGAGGGACGAGAAGCTTATAGATTTTTCCTTTAATGGTAATGTTTCTTAAACAGAGTAATTATGAAGATTAAATATTTCTATAACAAGCTATTTTTTTCTTTGTACTTTTTAGTACCTTACCTCAACTTATATCATGAAATGTTGTAGTTTTAATATATTTATATAATGTATATTTATATAAATATTAATTATAATTATATAACATGTATTTACATATTTATATGCTACATATAACTTACAACATAGTTTATATTTAGTAAATAAGAATATATAATGAACTTACAGGGACATATATAAATTATATCATGTTACAATATTAACTTCCTAATTAAACAAGTAAGGATTCATGCTTCATTAAAACCTCTCTAATGTAATTTATAAAAGTAATTAAGTAGAATGTGAGGGAAAGCTATTAGAATCATGAACTGAGGGTCTGACATTCCCAGACCTGCATTTTCTGTTCTTGTTTAAGGAAATGTTTTCCAGTGGAAAAGTTTTAATGGCTTTATTTGTTTATTTATTTATTATGCCTGACTTTTATCAAAAAGATTATTGTTATAAGCTCCACAGTCCTACATGCTCAAATTTAGCCTATTTCTTCATATTTTTAATTCAATAGAGATGTTATGCAGAAGTGCATTTTACCATTTTTCCATTTAAAGTTGTGGATGCTTTTTACTGCTTTCCCATTAAATTACTAATAATTTACATACATTTAAAAAATGATAACAAACATATACTCGATAAAATATTGTTGCCTAAATTCCTAACTAGGTATTGCTAAAACTGAGTAAGTCAAAGAACTAGAAAATCTTCAGTGAATGTAATGTTCATGAATGTAAAAGGTTTTTCTTTTTGTTCAAAGATGCACCCACAACACCTAAAACAATATCTGATATATAGTAAGTGTTCAGTGTATATTTATTAACTTCTTAAAAAAGAGATAATTGGACATGAAAATTTATTACTAAATAATAAAATTAAGATACAGTTAGTTCTGGAAGTTTTGTTCGAACTTTATTATTTCTTACGTCAGAATATTTTAAATAGAATGTACACATACAAACACATACTCACATAGAATTCCTAAGCTACATTAATTTACAAATACGCTCTTAATATAAAGTTCTATGTTTGGTCCTCTTCTTTGCTGTCTGCCCACTTCCTCTTAGCAATTTTGTTCATCCTGCACATTTTAAATAGCCCATCTAGGTAGATGACTCCAAAATCTCCACCTATAGCCACATCCCCTCTTCTATGGTCTAGACCCAAATCACATTTTTCAAACATTCTACTAGATATGCCTGTATATATACCTAGTATATCTGCTAAGTGTACTTGTTCTACAAACACTTCAACCTGATTATAACATCAAGCCATCCTCCCAGCTAATAAAACTTGAAATTCTATTAAACTTCATATACATGCCTCCCACTTCAGACACCATACATACAAAGACACACACACACACACACACACATACACAAAGAGAGAGACACAAACCACTTTCCATTCTTGCTGTCATATGCCCAGTTAAAATACTGATTAATTTTCACCAAGCCACACTCAGTAATCAGCCGCATGGCTATGAAGACTTTGGTCTCTCCTCACTGCATCGCCTCCTAATTCCCACTGCCATTTTAATCATCCCAGAGCAGCATTGCCTCAAAATATCTTAAGCAAAATACTAATCCACTGTGTTCACTGGATAAAAGTCTCTGGCCAAATAAGTTAGGGAAAAACTAGACGTTTTTTAAAGTTAAAATTCATATATTTACTACAGAGGCTAAAATATACTAATGTGAATGTGAGCTTTCAATAAGAGAAAATATCATGCAGTTTTTCCCTCTCTTACTTGGACCTTAAACTTTTTAAAGTGAGATCATCTCTTGCACCAGTGTTCCATAGAAGATGCTTTGGAAAGTGCTGCTATATAGCATCATGGTAAGAACTTCTCTCCTCTGTTCAAAAATGTAATGGCAAAGAGAGTATACTCCAGAACTTTGCTGTTCAGTAAGCCAACTACTAAGCAAGGTGTGGCTATTTAAATGTAACTTAATCAATATTAAATATCATTTTTAAAATTCAGTTCCTTAGTCACAGTAGTCATATTTCAAGTGCTCAGCAGCCACATGGGGCTAGTGGCTGCCATAACAGACAACACAGATACAGAACATTTGTATCACCACAGAAAGTTCTACTGGACAGTGTTGCTCCAGAGAAAGACTGAGTTCAACCGTTTAGTAGTTGTTTGACATAGGACAAGATTATGAACTATTCAGGACTTCTGTTTCCTTATCTATGCACTAAGAATAATTATAGAATCAACTCATAGAGCGAACTGTGGAGAAAAAGAAACTTTGTACACTGTTTGTGAGAATGTAGATTGGTATAGCCATTATAGAAAATACTAGAGAGGTTCCTAAAGAAATTGAAGATGGAACTACCACATGCCCCAGCAATCCCTCTTCTCAGTGCATACTCAAAGGAAATGAAATTTCTGACTCACAAAGATACCTGCACTCCCATTTTCATTGCAGAATTATTCAAAATAGCCAAGATACGTGATACGATTTGGCTGTGTCCCCACCAAAATCTCATATTGAATCCTACGTGTTGTGGGAGGGACCTGCTGGGAGGTAATTGAATTATGTGTGTGGGTCTTTCCCATGCTGTTCTCATGATAGTGAATAAGTCTCACGAGATCTGACGATTTTAAAAACAGGAGTTTCCCTACACAAGATCTCTCTTTGCCTGTTGCCATCCATGTAAGACATTAACTTGCTCCTCCTTGCCTTCCACCATAATTGTGAGGCTCCCCCTACCCATGTGGAACTATAAGTTCATTTAACCTCTTTTTCTTCCCAGTCTTAGGCATGTCTTTATCAGCAGCATGAAAATTGACTAATACAATATTAAAACAACCTAAGTGTCTGTCAACAGATGGATAAAGAAACTGCAGTGCATGTATACAATAGAGTATTATTCAGCCTCAAAAAAGAATTGAGAATTAGACTTGTCAATTGCCACAACATGAATAAGCCTGAAAGATATTATGCTAAATAAAATAAGCCAGATGCAGAAAGAAAATAATTGCATGATCTCTCTTATATGTAGAATCCAAAACAAACAAACAAACAAAACAACAACAACAAAAATCATTCAAGTATACAGAGATGGAGAACAAAGCAGTGGTTACCAGGGCTGGGACAGAAAATGGAGAGACACAGTTCAGTGGACACAAAGTAGCAGATGTGTAGGAGAAACTAGTCTAGAGATCCAATGTACAACATGAGGACTATAGATAATATAATTACACTGTACATGAGATTCAGACTAAATGAAAATTTAGCTGCTCTTGCCACAAAACACACAAAAAAATGAGTAACTAGGTGAGATGATGGGTATGTTGATTTGCTATACTACAGTAACTTTTTACTATCCACATATATCCCATAACATCATATTTTATGCCTTAAATATACACAATAAATTCATTTGCTATAATAAAAAAAGAAATGAGCTAATACATGTGAGGTACTCGGAATAGGACCAGACATTGTGTAATAATTCAGTAGATGTTAAGCAATAGTATTCATTAGTATTATTAAAATCATTCTTCATCACCTAGTGGGTAAAACCCAAACTTTTAAATCTGTTATTCGAATCCTTTTTTGATCTGTCCCACTTCTCTTTTAGCCTTTCTTTCTGCTATTTCATTATATTCAGCTTGGCTTCTAATCAAAATCTCACATCCCAGTAAATATCTCATAAATAGCAGGCTCTGTATCTTTGATAAAATTGTCTCCTTTGCTAGTAATGCCCCCTTTACCTCCTATCATCGCCACATCTCGATTCTGTTTAAGTCAAGATCAAATTTTACCTTCACTGCAAAGCAAGAAAGGAACTGTCCTGCCCTCTGAATCTGTTTTTGGAAAACCCAATCTTGTTTAATAGTTAGGTGTATGTATACCTTATTTCTTTTACATAAATTGTCCTATACACCATAGTATATCTTATACACTGTGAAGATAATCAATAAACATATTCTAAATTAATAAATCATATTTTAATATAAAGACATTGGCTTTGCACAGTTCAGCCCCTCACTCTATTAAGTGACATATGCTATTTGCAACTGTACTTTCCATGATATTTACTATCTTTATATGAGTTTAAAATTTACTCTTTAATGGACATGTGAATGCTAAGGAGAAAATTTGTTTTTCCAATAAGAAAAAAAAGGAGCTCCGAGTAAGTTATTGGATCAATGGAATATTAAAATCCAATAAACCGTGTTATTATAAACACACATTTTACTTTTAGAAACTGTTTTGAACCCCTATCTTCAAATGATTATTTCTAACAAATTTTATTCTAAGAGAGAAATAAAAGTAAAAGCAGTATTCTTGTTTGATATAAATTATCACTGAAATTTGTGTATACTTTCTGCCTGTTTTAAATGCTGGTCATCAAGTGACAGAGGGAAAATGACAAGAACATTTTCATTCTGAATGAGCATAGAATGTAATTTCATGAATGTATAATAACACTTTTAAAAAATTTAAAAAGTCAATAACACTAATTAAAAGTGCAGTTGGGCATGAGTAATCCAGATAGCTAGCAATATTTATAGATGTAATCTTTACATTGGACAAGCCAAATAATATATCCAATGTACCAGAACGTTTGTATTGTTAGAGATTGATTAATAGAAATTTTCAACTCCTTTTAGAATGCATTCAACATTTGTGAATGGAAAGAAATAATCAGTTTCCAAGAGGGCTTTAAAGATCTCTTAAGGTTGAACACCCCACTATAACTTTACTATGACAGTGATAGGTAGTAAGAGCTCAATTATTGATATAAAGATGTTAATAATGGTAATAATTAATAACATAGGTACATTTCTACTGTTTAAATCAGCTCTGTTTTACATATTTTGTTGCCAGAAAGTTGAACAGTTTAAAACCATTTAGAACTTTCATCTCCATATATATTAAATTCAGAAGGAAAATGGGTAATTAAAATTGATTAAAGATGTGCTCTAGATATGATACCAAAAAAAAAGATTAGAGAGACAGAAGAGACAGATGCATTTATCTGAGTTACTAAGGTAAATAATTTCATATGCAAATCTGTCATTGCTTCAAACAATCATTTACTACTTAATGCAAAATAGTTTAATCAAAAGCCATCCTTTGCTTTTCTCCTGTCCCATCGAAGCTTTTACTCTTCTTGGGCAAACACCTCAGGTAGTTATTGAAGTGAAAAACAACAACAACAACAAGAACAACAACAAAAAAATTGATGGTTTTATGCATTGAGATGAAATATATATTAAGTCCTACCCTAAGTAAAATTGCAAAGTTAAACTTGGCACCCTTCAAAATTTCTAATGCTAAATGACTCTCCTCCATCAGAAACACCAACATCACACAGAACACAATTCAAACTCTGTGTTTGAACTTTAAAAAAGAAAGAAAAACTTCTAATACTCCACTGAGTACTTCATTTGGGTGGGCTTAATTTAAAAGATTTAAACAAAATATATATTTAGCCAACTTTATGAGACATATAAAAGGAAAGAGATGTGTAACTATAACATATATAAGAAATACTACTTTATGGCTATGGATATTTTAATATGACTTCCAGAATCCATTTTTATAACTTTAATCTTCACAATTACTCCTGTATATAATCTGGAGTAAAAAAATGTGTGTGATGTGGTTCTGTTGGAACATACATCAATTCTTTTTCCAATAAAAAGAAATTATTATAATTAACTAAACTTTACTAATTTTCTCTTCCACAAAGTTGGATAAATTCTCAGACTGTACTCAATTGTATAATTTACACAGTTATTTCTCTGAGGAAAATAACTGCATATTTGCTTTCCTTGCAGAGTTTAATTTTTAGAAAAACATCACTTATACAACAGTAAGTGATGCTAGAGGCTACACAACCCAGCAAAATGACAGTAAATGCCAGATATCATAGGATTTGGTGAGGTGGAGTTGGCTGAAATACACACAGCAGACTTCCAGGGAGAAAAGAGCTATGTAGAAAAAGAGCTCCAGACATCTGCATAGACATCCTCCTCATTATTTGCTGAGTAATGACAGAGCATACATACAGTTAAACTCCCAAAGTGGGGCAAAGAAAAACAGAGGACTCTTAAACTCAACAATTTCCACACATTATATCTCCAACTGCCCAATATGGAGAGTCTTCAGTTATTCTCCAAGACATTCAAACATTCAGTGGAATCCCAGAATGATCAGACTATAAATATGTAGAGGCTGGAGGCTGGGGAGGTATATGCATATATAAAAATACACATTTTATCATAGCATATATTCACGATATATACGTATGTGTGTATATATTATGTATATCTATATGTAAACATTTTATGTACATATATATAGGAAAAGAACAAATAAGCAGTTATCTATTAAATAATCCAACCTCCAAAAAAAATTCTTCTCTAGGTTACTGAAAGTCTTCTTGAGCTGCTATTTATTCCACTGTTGTGTTTATAGGCTTTTTTTTTTCCTTTAAAAGGAAAACAGTCCTGTTAAGTATAATTAAGCCATTAACACCTTGGCCTAGATGAGCTTCTGAGATCACAGAAGAAAGGCCTTTGTGAGATGCTGAATAGAAGTAAGTATTTCACCCTGACAATCAGGGAGGACCAAGTCTCCTGGTTCCAAACTATCCGTCTATCCAAAGGCATAGTTTTAGCTCTGCAAATGTGATTAGATTACACTCCTTACTAATGAAGAGAGCTTAAGAATTGCAATGTGCCACATAATCAATTGCTAATTTCTAAATGGAGTTTTAACAGCATGTGGTCATGAAGTTTTTATAATCGTAAATTAGTTGAAAAGTGAGCAAGTCATTTCATGACCATTTTTTTAGGTCTACATGCCAATCAGCGAGACAAACGAATTTTGAAACAGAACTAACCATTTTTTGGTTTCCTACTAATCAGGATATCATATCTCATCCCATCTAGTCTAATCAACCTGACTTGCTTCATATCTGAGACTCTATTTTCTGTGAATCAGTTTTTGTATGCCAGAAAAGTCATAAACGCCCCCTCCAAAATTTTAAAAGGACATTATACAAAGAAAAAAATGGCACAGCATTGCTTGAAAAGTCCAAAACAATTTGAAATTGAATAATTCAATAAATAATATTGTTTATTGAGCGTGTGCTAGGTGTATGGCACAATTCTGACTTGCCTGATTCACATACAAACCTATAAGGAAAGGCACTATTATTTTAATTCACACTTTGTCAATGAGGAAACTGTGATGAGGCAATTTTAAATAACATTAACTAAGGCTATTTTTGTATTTAATAGCCAAGTAGATACACTCATTCTATCTAAATTTTCCAGTGTTTGAAGTATTATTTTGACAGAAAAACCCTCTTAAAATAGAAACTGGTAACTGTTAATACTGTAAGAAGTTGAAAGAGTAATTATCCCACAGCTAATCAAATTTGAAAGTGGAGACTGCACCACGGTGGGTTTTTTCAATCTGCTTTCTAAAAATCAAGCCCAGGCTCATTTTATCCTTTAGGAAACCTACAATCCACAGTGTCCATCAACACTGTCAAAACAAACTTTCCCAGCAGAGGAAAGAAACTCTGACCAATTCTATCAGCTCTTCATCACTCAGGAAGGATTGCTTTCACAAGTGTAGTCTGATCTCTGCCCCAACAGTAAGAATATCAGACCATATTTATGCCAGAAGATCTTTGAATAATTTTGATGAGAAATATTTTCACCAACTGCAGTCTGATCTCTAATCTTTGGCACACTTCCTTATAGATAAATATCTGCATAATGTTGAAAAAAATAATTTTGCAAACAATTTAGTAATTTTTACCTACTGAAAGTTCTAATCTATGTGAAAAATGATCCCATGGATTGTACTTTTAAAAGGACTAAGAATGCAGCATTTACGGATGCTATAGATAATTTGTTTTTGTGTTTGGCTTTTATATTGTTCAAACTCTGGGATCATTATCTGTTTGCCTCAACATGGCAGAACAGTGAGCTAATTCAACATAGACCAAAATTAGAAATGCTACTATACAAAAATTGCAGTTTCAAATTTACACAAATATAAAACACTTTGAGCAACAACTATGTGGCAACTTCAATTGTGTATGCTCTTTGGTACTTTACCTAGGTTTTTGGTTTTGTTTCCTAAATACTGATAGCCCCAGATTGCAGACCATTTCTCTTAAACAAGCTCAAGAAAATGTACAGTACAATAAAACGTACATATAAAGAAAGTTTCTGGATATTACCATGGATTTTTTTTATAATTGGATTTTAGCTGTCATTTAAATTATTTGATATAAACTCTTCTCGTACTAGAATGAAAATTGGACAGTTATTATCTGTAATTCTTAGTCACTCAGGTTCCAGGACAGGACTCAGGCTGATTCAGAAAACCTAATAACTCTGCTGCCATGGCAAACACTGTTCAGTTCTTAGGAAAATTATTCTCCTTATCACTTGACCATGTATCTTCAAAACAAAAGACAACTGAGTTCAACCATCATAAAGGTTTAAGAATTGTGCTATTGCTAACACAGGTGATTAGAATTGTTGAGAAGATTTGAGTGTTGAAACATTTAGGAAAGAGGAAAGACAAATTTGTTAACATCAAATCCTTCCTCACAACAAGCATGAATGAAATGAATTCTTGCATGGGATATTTTCTAATAGTGCCAAGTGTCCATTTTCTTGCTTCTCATTTTGTTTCGGAAAATTGTTTGGGTTATCTCATTGTCAGGAAATAATTGTGTTTCTAGAGATATTCATGAATTACGGCAATATTTGCAGCATTTGTACATGGCAGCTGGAAAATATTTTGCAATTTAAACAATTCATATTACTATTTAAGTTGTATCTATGTAAGTCTAAAGGAACATGCATGGATCTATATGTTTTAGTCTTGATGGGCATTGAATGAGCCTTCCAAATGCTCCACATCCTTGTCAATAATTGTGAGTCTTTTGAATTTTAGCCAATGGCTTAATTTCAAAAATGTATACCTTTCCTTTTGATGGCAAAGGGAAAGATATAAAATAATAATTTGGCCTTAAATCTGGAAGGATTCATGGCACAAAAAGAATGATTCCAAATTTCAGACAAAATTAGTCTGAATTGGTTACTAGATGAAATTATCTTAACAGTAGCTAGAGCTCTGATATTCATTGGAGCAACTCAAAGACAGAATACAATATTTTATAGATCTATTTGAAGATGAAAAAAAATCTTTAGTGAATATCAAATTTGACCTCACAACAATTTGCAGATATATAAAAAGCATGTCAACTAAATTTTGCTAAAAAAATTAGATTTGACTGGGTGCAGTAGCTCACACCTGTAATCCCAGCACTTTGGGAGGCCAAGGCCAGCAGATCACGAGGTCAGGAGTTCGAGACCGGCCTGGCCAACCTGGTGAAACTCCGTCTCTACTAAAATACAAAAATTAGCTGGGTGTGGTGGCAGTCACCTGTAATCCCAGATACTCTGGAGGCTGAGTCAGGAGAATTGTTGCAGTGAGCCGAGATC
>NW_012114744.1:3717659-3741436 GCF_000951035.1 Colobus angolensis palliatus | reverse complement strand
GAGGGAGGGAGGGAGGAAGGAAGGAAGGAAGGAAGGAAGGAAGGAAGGAAGGAAGGAAGGAAGGAAGGAAGGAAGGAAGTTGAGTGAAATAACAGAAGATCTTCAAGGAGCATTATGGTCTTTGTCATAAAAGAAAATTAATTTTGAACTTGCAATATCCAGTGATTTGCAATTGCAGTTGCAATATTCAGTTATTTGATGTGAATTGCTACATACTATCAATGTTAGCAAAACCTATGAAAAATCCAAACAGATCTACCAAACAGAAATCTGGCAATTTCTCTTTCAAAGGAATTTAAAATTTAGAAAAAGTGTGTTTCTTTATCAAAAGAAATTTTTTGTGCAATATGTAAAGATAATAACCACTTAAGAAAATCATTTTGCATCACCATGAAGAAAATGCACATACAAATAATCCTGAAACTAATTTCTACAAAGAACATATTTCTGGCATAATAGATCAAGCAACAGTCTCCACTAAGCAGAAATTTTTTAACAAATTAAGCAAAATTAATAAGTAGTTTGTCATATTCAACTTTCCAGTCAGGTTTAAACCATGATGGTTCAAGTGAAAACAAACCATAGGTTGGCCAGTGACTAATAACTTGCAGGTTACTCCAGAAAGAAAAAAAGTAATTTGAGTAGATCAGATCCATTCTTGCTCTCTCTCTTTCTTTCTTTCTTTTTCTTTCTCTCTCTCCCCTCTTCCTCTCTCTCTCTCTTTCTCTCTCTCTCTTAGACACACCCACACACACACACACACATATGCATCAACAATGTCAGCTGAGATTCAAAGAAAAGGCACAGATGCAGTAGTAGGCCCTGGTGTTGAGAGGTAGTCATGAAGGATCTTGTGCAAGTGAAGGAATCAGCGTATGGTGATAAGGGAGTTGGAAGGAGCGGACTTAGTAATAAACAGAGATGAAACAGATTCATAAAAGAAATTGGATGGGGAACTCAGAGACAAGAAGGTTTTTCAGCTTCCTGTTCCAGAGAGAAATAGGCAAACTTATATGAGAATTTTATGAGATTTCCCTGTAAAGAAATCTTGCTCCCATGATATTTGGTTCCACAGCAATCACCTTCTTGCAATTGTTAGTTTACATTTCTGCCTCTCTAACAGCCCACAGCTCTAAGAAAGCAGGATCTAAGTCTGATTGTCATTCATATCTTCAATGCCTACCACATACTAGATGTTCAAAAATAATTTAATAAATGAATAAAAACAGATTTAATTTAAAAAGTAGGCCTTACATCTTCCCATCCTTCAACATCACTAACCTACGTAAAAAAAAAAAACAGAATTATAGAACCATAGAAGACCCAGAGTAGCCAAAACCATCTTGAGCAAAAAGAACAAAACTGGAGGAATTGCATTACCTGACTACAAATTATACTCCAGGGCTATAGTAACTAAAACAGCATGGCACTGTCATAAAAACAGACACATAGACCAATAGTACAGAACAGAAAACCCAGAAACAAATTCACACAATTCCAGTGAACTCATTTTTGACAAAGGTTTCAAAAACATACATGGAGGAAAAGATAATCTCTTCAATAAATGGTGCTGGGAAAACTGGATACCTGCATAAGTCCATGCTCACACTGCTAATAAAGACATATTCAAGACTGGGTAATTTATAAAGAAAAGAGGTTTAATTGACTCACAGTCTCACATGGCTAGGGAGGCCTCAGGAAACTTATGACCATGGCAGAATGGCAGAAATGACATCCTTCTTCACATGGCAGCAGGAAGAAGTGCAGAGCAAAAGGGGAAAAAGTCACTTATAAAACCATCAGATCTCATGAGAACTCACTATCACAAGAACAGCATGATTAAATTAACCCCCATGATTAAATTACCTCCCACCAGGCCCCTCCCATAGCACATGGGGATTATAGGAACTACAATTCAAGATGAGATTTAGGTGGGGACATAGTCAAACCACATCAATATCCATTTGCAGAAGAAAGAAATTAGTACACTATATCTCAACATATACAAAAATCAAGTCAAAATGGATCACAGACATAAATCTAAGACCTCAAACTATGAAACTACAAGAGGAGAACTTTGGGGAAAATCTCCAGGACATTGGTCTGTGCAAAAGCATCTTGATCAATACCACACAAGCATAGACAACCAAAGCGAAAGTGGACAAATAGGATCACATCAAGCTAAAGAGTATCTGCAGAGCAAAGAAAAGAATAAAGCAAAGAGAAAATCCACAGAATGGGAGAAAATATTTGCAAACTACCCATGTGACAAAGGACTAACCAGAATATATAAGGAGCTCAAACAACTCTATATGAAAAAAAATCTAATAATCTGATTAAAAAGTTGGCAAAAATTTGAATAGACATTTCTCAAAAAAGACATATAAGTGGCAAATAGGCATATGAAAAGGTGCTCACCATCACTGATCATCAGAGAAATGCAAATAAAAACGACAATGAGCTATCATCTCACCCCAGTTAAAACGGCTTATATCCAAAAGACAGTAACAAATATTGGTAAGAAAGTGGAGGTAAAGAAACCCTCATACGCAGTTGGTAGGAATGTAAATCAGTACAACCACTATAGAGAACAATTTGAATGTTCCTCAAAAAAACTAAAAATAGAGCTACCATTTGACGTAGCAATCCCACTGCTGGGTATTATTCTGCTTTCACACTGCTGACAAAGACAAACCTGAGACTGGGAAGAAAAAGAGGTTTAATTGGACTTACAGTTTCACATGGCTGGGGAAGCCTCAGAAACATGGTAGGAGGTGAAAGGCACTTCTTACGTGGTGGCAGCAAGAAAAAAAATGAGGAAAAAGCAAAAGTAGAAACACCTGATAAACCCATCAGATCTTGTGAGACTTATTCACCATCATGAGAATAGCACGGGAAAGACCGGCCCCCGTGATTCAATTACCTCCCCCTGAATCCCTCCCACAACACATGGGAATTCTGGGAAATACAATTCAACTTGAGATTGACGTGGGGACACAGCCAAACCGTATAATTCCACCCCTGCCCCCTCCAAATCTCATGTCCTCAAATTTTAAAACAAATCATGCCTTCCCAACAGTCCCCCAAACTCTCAACTCATTTCAGCAGTACTCCAAAAGCCCACTGTCTGAAATCTCATCTGAGACAAGGCAAGTGCCTTCCGCCTATGAGCCTAGAAAATCAAATGCAAGCTATTTACTTCCTAGATACAATGGGGGTGCAGGTATTGGGTAAATACAACTGTTCCAAATGGGAGAAACTGGCCAAAGCAAAGGGGATACAGGGCCCATGCAAGTCCAAAATCCAGCATAGCTGTCAAATTTTAAATCTCCAAAATGACCTCCTTTGACTCCATGTCTTATATCCAGGTCATGTTGATGCAAAAGGTGGGTTCCTACGGTCTTGGGCAGCTCCACCCCTGTGGCTTTGCAGGGTACAGTCTCCCTCCCAGCTGCTTTCACAGGCTGGCATTGAGTGTCTGTGGCTTTTCCAGGTACATGGTGCAAACTGTCGATGGATCTACCATTCTGGGGTCTGGAGGATGGTGACCCTCTTCTCACACCTCCACTAGGCAGTGCCCCAGGAGGGACTCTGTGTGAAGACTCCAGTCCCACATTTCCCTTTCTCACTGCCCTAGCAGAGGTTCTTCACGAGGACCCTGCACCCTTGGCAAACTTCTGCCCAGGCATCCAGACATTTCCATACATCTTATGAAATCTAGGAGGAGGTTCCCAAACCTCAATTCTCGACTTCTGTGCACCCATAGGCTCAACACCACATGGAAGCTGCAAAGGCTTGGGGCTTCCACCTTCTGAAGCCACAGCCCAAGCTATACATTGGCCCCTTTCAGCCATGGCTGGAGTGGCTGGAACACAGGGTTCCTAGGCTGCACACAGCACAAGGACCCTGAGCCCAGCCCATTAAACCACTTTTTCCTCCTGGGCTTCTAGGCTTGTGATAGGAGGGGCTGCTGTGAAGGTCTCTGACATGGCCTGGAGACATTTACCCCATGGTCTTGGGGATTAACATTAGGCTCCTTGCTACTTATGCAAATTTCTGCAGCCAGCTTGAATTTCTCTCCAGAAAATGGGTTTTTATTTTCTATCACATTGTCAGACTGCAAATTTTCCAAACTTTCATGCTCTGTTTTCCTTTTAAAACTAAATGCTTTTAACAGCACCCAAGTCACATCTTGAATGCTTTGCTGCTTAGGAATCTTTCCCACCAGATAACCTAAATCATCTCTCTCAAGTTCAAAGTTACACAAATCTCTAGGGCAGGGGCAAAATGCCACCAGTCTCTTTGCTAAACATAACAGGAGTCACCTTTGCTCCAGTTCCCAAAAAGTTTCTCATCTCCATCTGAGACCCACCTCAGCCTGCACCTTATTGTTGATACCACTATCAGCATTTTTGTCAAAGCCATTCAAAAAGTCTCAAGGAAGTTCCAAACTTCCCACATTTTCCAGTCTTCTTCTGAGCCCTCCAAACTGTTTCAACCTCTGCCTGCTACCCAGTTCCAAAGTTACTTCCACATTTTCAGGTATCTTTTCAGCAACGCCCCACTCTACTGGTACCAATTTACTGTATTAGTCCATTTTCACGCTGCTGACAAAGGCATGCACGAGACTGGGAAGAAAAAGAGGTTTAATTGGACTTACATTTCCACATGGCTGGAGAGGCCTCAGAATCATGGTGGGAGGTGAAAGGCACTTCTTACATGGCAGCGGCAAGAGAAAATGAGGAAGAAGCAAAAGTGGAAACCCTTCAGATCTCAGGAGACTTATTCACCATCAGGAGAACAGCATGGGAAAGACCTGCTTCCATGATTCGATTATCTCCCCCTGGATCCCTCCCACAACACGTGGGAATTCTGGGAGAGACAATTCAAGCTGAGATTTGGGCGGAGGCACAGCCAAACCATATCAATACCCAAAAGAAAGGAAAGCAGTATATTGAAGAGAAATCTGCACTCCCATATTTGTTGCAGCACTGTTCACAACGGCCAAGATTTGGAAGCAACCTAAGTGTCCATCATCAGATAAATGAATAAAGAAAATGTGGTACATATACACAATGGTTTACCATTCAGTCATGAAAAAGAATGAGATCCTGTCATTTGCAATAACATAGATGGAACTGGAGATCATTACATTGAGCAAAATAATCCAGGCACAGAAAGACAAACATTGCATATTCTCACTTATTTGTGGTATCTAAAAATTAGAACAATTGAGCTTATGGACATAGACAGTAGAAGGATAGTTACCATAGGCTGGGAAAGGTAGTGAGGGACTCTGTGGGATGTGCGTTTATGAGTACAAAAACAAATAGAAAGAATGAATAAGACCACTTTTTGATAGCACAACAGGGTGACTATAGTCAATAATAACTTAATTGTACATTTTTTAAATAACTAAAGGAGTGTAATTAGATTGTTTGTAACATGAGGGATAAATGCTTATGGGGATGGATCCCCCATTTTCCAAAATGTGATTATTTCACATTTCATGCCTGTATCAAAACATCTCATATGCCCCGCAAATGCATACACCTACTCTATATGCACAAAAATTAAAAAGAAGAGAGAAGAAAAACAGAATAACATCACAAGTTCAACTACGCAAAAGGAAAAGAGATTGACCTTTAGGTGAGGGGAGAATTGGACAGAAGGAAAAGAATTCTAGAAGTCCTAGCTTTAGGTAGTAGTTCACAAACTTTAGTGTGCATCAAAATCACTTGGAGGCACTAATTACTGGGCTATATTCCCAAATTTCTGAATTAGCACATCACGGATGGAGCCAAGAATATTCATTTCCAACAAGTTCCCAGATACTGTTGATGCTTCTGCCCAAGGACCTCACGAAGAAAACCATAGGCTTAAGGAAGTGAGCTGTGAGTAGGAGGAAGATGATGAAATGATAACACCGGGAAAATTATAATTGCCCTCCTAAAAAGGCATTACATTAATATTCCATCAAAAAAACTGATAAAAGGCTGTGATTGGTAACTTACAATACATTGGTAAAGTTTGATTATTATTACTGTTTTAAGCAAGTAGAATTAAGATGACCATATGTCTAGACTTGTCTGAGAGAGTCTTAATTTTCTCCAACAGCCCAGCATAATAATTAGTAGCACCCTCTTTCTTTCTTGAGAGTAGCCCAATTGAAAAAATAAATTATATAGTTACCTTACTTATTCATAAGAAATGAAATACACAATATATGGAAGTTGTAAGGATGCTTCTTCTCTGTCTGCCTGGGCAAGAAATTAAATGAGCTGGTGCAAAGAAGCAACAAAGATCTTTATCTCCTTAATGCCCTTTCAAAGGATCTTTGAAAAATACTGAGTAGCAAACACTGCTCAAGATAGAGAGACAGTACTGTATACACCAAGCAGAGAAAAAAAAAATGAGCACCAGACTTGGAGCCAGGATGATTAATGGCTAGGTGTTTCTTAGCCCAGAGAAAAGGTATGCCTTTTGGTGGCTGGGCCTTCTCAGGACACTCTTATAGGCAGGAAATAACTATTATCTCCAGATATTCTGACTCTGGGCATCTGAGAAAGAGTCAAAAAAGAATCTTGTTTTTCTACCAACAACTCAGGGAATTGAGATGTATGGCATCCATTGACCATAGTTTGAAGAGCACTTCAATCAACTTGATCGAAGTTTGATGTGTTACTCTCCCCAGTAGAAATGACATTTTAAAAGCTTAACCCAAAAGAATGAATTTATAATACAAGAAATCCAGAAATCAACTAAATGTATACCAGAAGAGCACACAGGCACTCCTTTTCTCCACATAGAGAGGCCTATGTTAGGTCCAAAATCTCAACTTTATCCTTCCAGTACCTAAATAGAAGTGCAGGTTGGAAAAGAAGGTTGTCACAGTGAGCAGAACCTGGAATTAGAGCATCTGCAACTACCTCACCTTCTTCATGAAATTAGAAGTTCTCTAGTACTATCAGTAAATCATGGTGGGAGAATCGTTGAATTACTTCCATAAAAGTCCTTAGGTCCCAGAACATCAAGCATTGTAATTTGGGTTGGAGGAGTCCTCCACAGTTGTCATGGGAGATATGATAGCATTTTATAATCTGAAGGCACCTTGACTGTTACAACCTGAAATTTCCTTTATTTAGTAGAATTTTAATAAAGTTTTCTCTGGCGTGATTTCTTTTTTTTTCTCAGTAATGTAACACTTGGGCAAGATTCAATTCTGACATCTTAAGGTCTGAATAAATATGCATTTTCCATTGAATTGATGATACAGCCATGCTGAGTGTATCCTTGACATTGTATCACCTTCTTGGTCATACACTGACATTATAATGTTATGTACTACAAAATTACATTGACAGTGTCTTAGGAACACTGTGACAGCATTTTAGTTGCAATCAAAGAGAATATTGAAGCACATTTTGACAAAAATGACTTGGAAGGAAAAAAATAACACTACCAAATAGTGCTTCAACAAAATCGTCATAGATTTCAGAAAACAATTTAACTATTTGAATGCTAGTTAGCAGTTTATTCCGGATCAATGGCAGATAAGGAACTGAACTTTATTGAGAAAGACTTCCTCAAGAAATATAGAAGAGAAGTTTGGCTCAGGAAGCAAAACAGAATTGAGAACCCTTTGCTTTTATTTTCAAGTACAAGGTAATATGATTACCTCCTCTTCACAGATTTTGCCAGATAACTATAAAAATTATAATCCACACTCTAATGAATATTTTGTAAGTACACATCTAGAAACATGTATTTTAGTACAGAGGTAAGACACAGAAGGATAGCATTTTGTTATTTCAATTTTAGAATAGGCCAGCAACCTATTTAATCCCAGAGCTTTATTTTGGACACATTTTTCAGTCCTATATTGCCAATATTTCCTCTTAGATCTGCATGTCTATTTCCCTCACATTACATCCCACTAAGTATTTTTGGCAGTAGAAAGAAAAAAGAAAAAGTAAAATAATAATAACTAGCATTCACAAAATGCCAGCTATATACCAAACACCATACTAACCAAGCACATTACATGTAAAATCTCATTTACTCATGACAAGAGCCTTAATGAAGAAATACAATTATTATTCACAGCTTACAGATAAAGAAACTAACCCCTTCAAAGGACAAACACTTCTCCATAGACCCCATAGCTAGTAAGCAATAGAGTTGGGATTTGAACAAGTCTGACTCCAGCTATCACTCCTCTTGGAAAGAACAGAAATGGAAAAGCGAGACCAGAGTGTGTGGATGATAGAAAGGAGTCAAATACGTCTACAAATACTTCCAGCCCATGCTCATGGTTGCCCATTCCTCTTTCCAGTTGGAAGTCTGGTGGAAGGGAAAGGTCTCTGACCCAAAGCCACAATGAGTGAAGCCAGAGGGAGATTTACTAGACCTTTACTGAGAGATGTTGCTGAAGTTCATAACCCAAGCAGTGATCTTCAGGGCAAGGAAATACAGTGATCCCACCAGAAATCTAGTGTACAGCCTGAGGGAGAGCCAAAAAAGTTTCCAACCTGTAGACAGCTGGGCATGAGTCTCTCTGGTTTCTGAATAAATATCAGAGACAGCAGCAGCTGGGCTTCAGAGATTGGCTCACAACCAGTAAATTATGCAGATCCATTTAATATTCCATCATTGGTAGCTATAGTACCTTAAGAACTTAGAAGAGGGGTATTTTTAGTTCCAAATTCTTCTTTCTTACTGTTAACTAAAATATTTGTCAAGATCTTCTGTCCATAGTGAAATCCTGTCAAGTAGCATGCAAATTCAGTTCTCAACATCATTGACTTCTTTCCTAAAAATGTCATTTGCTGAGTGACCAAGAAAATGTGAACAGTATTTGACCCGAAACTATTTAGGATAAAAACTATCTAAACTTCTTTCTTAATCAATTATTCAATACTAGAATGTAAATTATTTTTTCAAAACATTCATTCTACTCAATATTGGCCCCAGATTGTTGATATGAGTGCATAGTATACGAAAAGTATCATACTCTCCGCTTCAATGTCAAATAATCCCAACATTTGTTCACTAGAATCTACTTCTAAAAGCATCACTCATCTGAATTATTTTTCAATTACAAACTTAAGAGGGTTCAATAAAACAAGTGATTTTCAAGGGACTTTCAATTAAATGAACTTGTTTAGTTGTGTTCAATTAAGCACTAGACATGGAAGATGGGTGATTTTCAATTTAAGAAAATATGTTACCAATGTGTTGCTTTGAGTCGAGGGGAAAAAAGTCATTTCTTACATAATTAACTTGAATACAGCTGTCACTTGAATCCCTAACTCTATTGCTAGAAATAATTACTGGTGAATTAACTTTATATTTGATAACTTATAATATTGAATGTGTATTATTCCATTTCATATATATGTGTGTGTATATATGTACATTTATACACATATGTGTATATATACCTATACATATGTATGAAAGAAAAGAGAATACACACACACACGTCTGTTTTAATGGCTCTAGTAGGTTATAACTATATTGACAGAACAGTTCAAAAAATATAATAACATGGAAATACGTGGGAAAAGGTCATGGAAAGATCATAGAAAGAACTACAAGTCACTGTCTCAAACTTCCCCTTTCCTTAATAATCCAATTCACATTCTCCATCACTTTTTTCAAACTTTTCTTTATCTTTTCTAGTTCTTTAGGTGGCTAACTTATCTTTTCTAAAGAGTTTTGTATCTAAATTTTATTGTGTAACTGGCTTTCATATATTGGCTATTGAGTTTCTAATATGATAAATAAGGATGCTCTTCCCCACACTCTTTCATCTAATCCTTCTGCTAATATTGTTTTGCCACTGCTCTGATTAATCAAGTATGCAAATTCAAACAAGACATGTAAACCTACATTTCTTATTCTGAAAACCCCAACCCTTTGACTTCTCATTTGATAAGCTGATGTCGCCAGCAAGGATCAGTCAGGTGGAGATTGATAAGTACCTAAATTTTCTCCCTATCAAAGAAAAGTGTTAAAATTATATTTCCTACTATATAGATCCAAGACTATGACTCCTGTGCTCCACAAAAGAGAAAGTTTTAGCATGAAGTTTAAATGGATTATCCTTGTCTTATGTCTTTATCACCTCTGGTTTTTTTTCTAAGCTCTAAATCACTCTATATTCTATTAAATCTCCTTTTATCCCTGGAGAACTCTCCACCCAAATCTTCTGATCTGCTAATTGGGTCTGAGTTTTCTGGTACTTATATTAACTCATCTAGCTGTTTCCCAGAAAGCCTATAGTCCTTTTCAAGTTTTAAAATTTTTGACAACTCTTTTAAGGTATAATTGACATGCAATTTTACCTGCAATTAGATTTTTATATTTAAATATTTTAGACTTAGAAAAGAGTTGCAAATATAGTGCAGAGTTCCCATATATCCTTCACCTAGAATCCTCTAATGTTAGCATTTTACATAATCCCATGCAATGACAAAAATTTAAAAACTGACGTTGGTACAATACTGTATTACTCAGGGTTCCCCAGAGAAGCAGAACTAATAGGATATGTAGTGTTATGTAAGAAGAGACATAATGCGAATTGGCTCACGTAATTCCGGAGGCTGACAAGACTTACAAAATGCCACTTGCAAGCTGGAGAATCAGAAATGCCAGTGGCATAATTTAGTCTAAATCCAAAATCCTGAGAACCAGGGGAGGCAATGGCATAATGCTCAGTCTGAGGCAGTAGGTCTGATAAATCTGCTGGTGTAGGTCCCAGGGTTCAAAGGCGTAAGGACCGGTTCGGCTGTCCATGAGTAGGAGAAGATGGATATCCCAGCTCAAAAAGAGAGAGGATTCATCCTTCCTCTCTGCCTTTGTGTTTTATTTGGACCTTCAATGGTTTGAGAGATTACTGCACACATTTGATGATGGTGGATCTTTATTTGGTCTACGGAATCAAATGCTAATCTCTTCCAGAAACAACCTTAGAGTCATACCCAGAAATGTTTTTACCAGCTATCTAAACATTCCTTAGCCCGGTCAAGCCGATAAAATTAACCATCACAACTGCATAATACTACTCAGGTGATGGATGCATTAAAATATATCAGAAGGAAAGATTCCTGTACCCATACAGTTATTTAATTTAAAAAAAAATTAACCATCACTAATAGAATTTACTAAACTGTGGATTTTATTTAATTTCACCAGTTTTCCCACTAATATTCTTTTTCTGTTCCAGTATCCAGAATCCAGCATTGCTTTCAGCTTCCATAATTCTCTTTTAACCTATTATAACTCCTAAGGCTTTCCTTGTATTTTATAACTTTGACTTCCTTAAAACCTAACTGTCAGGTATTTTGTAAAAAGTTCCTCGATTTGGGTTTTGTCATATATATTCATGTGTGTGCCTCATCATGTATATATAACCATGTATTTATATGATCAGAAATTTTGATCACTGCATAGTGACTACGTAAATGCTAACATTAGGAGATTCTAGGCAAAGGATATAGGGAAACTCTGCACTATATTTGCAACCCTTCTCTAAATCATATATACACAAATAGAGATATAGATACAGATATAATCACGATTAGAATGAGCTTACAAATCTGGTGGATAAATATCATAGAGCTGATATACTCTTCTTAGTACACAATTTCAGAAAGTATATATTACTAGTGACATTAAACTTGGTCATTTAAGGCGGTGTCATTGTGTTTCTTCACTATAATTACTTCTTTCCCCCCTTGCTAAATGATATGTGTTGGAGCCACTTTGAGATTATCCAAATATCCTATTTCCCCTTAAATTTTGCCCACCAGCTTAGCAGTCATCAATTTATCTTATTTGGAACAATTATTACTCTGGTATTTATATGATGATTTGCTATTTTGTTCTTTCTACCCATATTTATTCATTAGAAATTCTCTGTGAGGAAAAATTTCCCTTCTCACCCATTTACCATTTTATTATGGATAAAATAATAAAATTATGAACCTCTGGATATTTATTTTATTCTTGGGGCATTCATCTAATATCATCATTATTCATTTTCCTAAATTGTTCCAGCTTTGACAATTACGACTTTTTTTTTTTCTTTTTTTAATGGGGTCTCACTCTGTCTCCCAGGCTGGAATGCAGTGGTGCAATCTCGGCTCACTGCAAGCTCCCCCTCCCAGGTTCACGCCATTCTCCCGCCTCAGCCTCCGGAGTAGCTGGGACTACAGGTGCCTGTCACCACGCCCCGCTTTTTGTATTTTTAGTAGAGACGAGGTTTCACTATGTTAGCCAGGATGGTATTGATCTCCTGACCTCATGCTCTGTCCTCCTCGACCTCCCAAAGAGCTGGGATTACAAGCGTGAGCCACCGCACCCGGCCAATTATGAGCTCTTTCAGGTTGGCTTTTGTGTTCTTTGAAATGTCTCATTTTTTTTCTTTTCTTTTTGGGGGTAGTGTTTTACTTTCTGGCACCACAAGATGCTGCAGGCTCATATGTATCTTCCGTGTTCCAGCTGTGAAATCAACCACTTTTCTAAAGAATCCTGGCTCATTTTATCAGAGAATGCTATCTAAAAAGATCCAAGAACTAGGTATAGCCGTTGCTGCTACAGTATTACTCTCAGAAGATGAATAAGAAATACATAAATGTATATTAGCCCATGTAGACACACACACACACACACACACACACACTATATTTATTTTGTATCTATGTATATTAATATATATATTTTTAAAACCTTGAATTAATACTGTTAAATGTGATTCCAATGCAGTATTACATAGTTCGTTTGGACAATTCCCTTTGCTTGTTTTTAACTTCTTCATCTGACAATGAGAAAATTAGCTCTCACCACCTTCAATATGTTGACATAGATATGGTAAGACTTCAACATCCATGATATCAACCAAGAGTGGATTGCAATATTTTTTAATTGTGTCTGTACTAAACATATATACACATTTTTTCTTGTCCTTATTTCCTAAACAACTCTTTACCTAACACTTACATCGTATTAGTTATAAGTAATCTAAAGATTATTTAAAGTATACAGAAATATATGCATCAGCTATATGCAAATACCATTTTATATCAGGAACTTGCACATCCATGGATTTTGGTAACCAGAAGTCCTGGAATCAGTCACCCATGGATATTGAGGGATGACTGTTTATTTATGTACCAGTTCAGTATGTGCTAAACAATATCCATGTAAGAAACAATATAATCAACTAAAGTAGAATGTTTATAAACAGATCATTTTGATTTCAGCATTATAGGATGTATCAAAACATGGTTTTCCAAAGTGATGTAGATCAGCTCCTCCTTTCCTCACTCCTTTCAGTGGGGTTATGGTGTTCACTTGCAATACTGTTAGATTCCTTTGTCCCGAACAGCATTCCATTTCATCCCCCTATTCCTTCCCCCACACACATCCTGGTTATATTTAATTGGCATAAAATGGAAGTTTGTATTATATAATCTTATAAATTTTGGCAAATGCATAGAAGCATGCATCTACCATCCCACTACAAAACAGAACAATTTCACCACCCAAAACACTATCTCTAAATATCCCTTTGTAGCTAAAACCTTTCACTCACCAAACCCAGCAACCATTAATCAGTTTGTAATCTCTTTGGTATTACCTTTTTCCATTTATATTGTCATATAAACTAAAGTCATACAATATTAGCATTTAGGACTGATTTCTTTCACTTAGTAAATTGCAATTAATATTTATCTATCCCTCCTGTTGAGTGAATAAATGGCTCATATCTTTATATTGCTCAGAATTTCTTTATATGGATGCACCATAGTTTGTTCATCCATATTCCTATTAAGACATCTGGGTTGGTTCCAGATTTTAGTGATTATTAATAAATCTGCTATAGAAATTCATCTATAATTTTTTTTATTTTCGTAGATATATAATAGGTGCATATATATACATATATATGGGTTATATGAGATATTTTGATACAGGCATGCAATACATAATAATCACATCATAAAAAATGTGCTGTCCATCACCATAAGCATTTATCCTATGTATTACAAACCGTTTATTTATACTCTTTTAGTTATTTTAAATGTACAATTAAATTATTTTTTTACTACAGTCACCCTGTTGTGCTAGAAAATACTAGGTCTTACTCATTCTTTCTAACTATGTTTTTGTACCCATTAACCCTCCCCACCTCCCATCTGCCCCGCTACCAGCTCCCCACTACCCTTCCCAGCCTCTGGTCACCATCTTTCTACTCTATCTCTGTGAGTTCAATTATTTTAATTTTTAGCTTCCACAAATAAGTGATACCATGTGAAGTTTGTCTTTCTGTGCCTACTTTATTTCACTTAACATAATAACCTCCAGTTCCATCCATATTGTTGAAGATGACAAGATCTTCATTTTATGACTGCATAGTACTCCATGGTGTATATGTACCACATTTTCTTTATCCACTCAACTGTTGACGAACAGTTTGGTTGCTTCCAAATCTTGGCTATTGTGAATAGTGATGCAATAAACACGCAAGTGCAAATATTTTTTTGATATGCTGCTTTCCGTTCTTTTGGACATATACCTAGGAATGGGATGGCTAGATTGTGAGGTAGTTTTATTTTTAATTTTTTGAGGAACCTCTAAACTGTTCTCCACAGTAGCTATACTAATTTACATTCCCATTAACAGTGCATGTATAAATTTTAATGTTAACATGATTTCATATCTTACATGAGGAAACAGGTTAAATTGCTGGGTCATATGTTGAATGTGTATTTACTATTTATATACCTTTATAAGAAACTGCCAAACTGTTTGCCAGAGTAGCTGTATAATTTTCTATTCCAACTAGCAATGTGACAGAGTCATCCTACAACCTCATCAATAATTGGTATTGTCAGTTTGCATACAATTTTGCTTTAGTCATTCTAACTGCTCTGTAGCACTATTTCACTGCAGTTTTAATAGGCACTTACTAAATGACTAATGATGTTGAGCATCTTTTAATATGTATATTTCATAACCAGATATCCTCCTTGGTAAAGTGCTTGTTCAGACTTTTATCTTTCATTTTATTTATTTATTTTTTTGAGACAGAGTCTTGCTCTGTCACCCAGGCTGGAGTGCAGTGGTGCTATCTCAGCTCACAGCAACCTCCACTTCCCAGGTTCAAGAGATTCTCCTGCCTCAGCCTCCCGAGGAGCTGGGAATACAGGTGCCTGACACCATGCCTGGCTAATTTTTTGTATTTTTAGTAGAGACAGGGTTTCTCTGTGTTAGCCAGGATGGTCTTGGTCTCCTGACCTCGTGATCTGCCCTCCTCGGCCTCCCAAAGTGCTGGGATTACAGGGATGAGCCACCATGCCCAGGCAGCTCATTTAAAAAATTGTTTGCTTTCATATTATTGAGTTTTAAATGTATTAGATTGTTAAGATACAAGTATTTTAACAGATATGTAACTTGAAAATATTCAGTCTGAGTCAATGACTCATCCTTTCATTCTTTTAACATTGTCTTCCACAGAGCAAAGTTTTCAATTTTGGTAAAGTGCAATACTTCAAATTTTATTTTGTAGATAGTGCTTCTAATGTTTTGTAGATAGTGCTTTTAATGTTTTATCTGAATTCTTGCCGCACTCAACCAAACTCAGAATTTCATGTAAGTTTTCTTGGGAAAGTGTTATAGTTTTATGTTTTACATTTAGGTCTAGGATCCATTATGAGTTAGTTTTTGTGAAAATTGTAAGGAACATGTTGAAGTTCATGTTTTTACATGTAGACATACAATTCCTCTGTTTTTGCTTCTTTGTCAAAAGCCAGTGAACTATATTTGTATGCATGTATTTCTCAACTTGCTATTTTGTTCCATCAATCCATGTGTCTATTCTTTTGCCATTACTACACTGTTTTTTTTTTTTTTTTTTTTTTTCAGTTTGGGTCTTGCTCTGTCATCCAGGTAGGGTCACAGCTCACTGTAACCTCAATCCCTTGGGCTCAAGTAATCCTCCCACCTCAGCTACTGCCAGCTAATTTTTTACTATTTTTGTAGAGATGAGGTCTCACTATGAGGCCCAGTCTGTTCTCAAACTCTTGAGCTATCCTCCTGCCTTCATCTCCCAAAGATCTGGGATGATAGGTATAAGCCACTGCACTCAGCCTACATTGTCTTATACCTGTAACCTTTTAGTATGTTTAATAATTGAGTACTTTGAATCTTCTGATTTTATTATTCTTTTTCAAAATTGTTCTTGTTATTCCAGCTTCCTTTCCGTTCCACATAAATTTTAGAATCAGTTTGTCAACATATATATACAGAAAATCATCTGGGATTTTGGTTGGGACTGCACTGAATCTATAGATCAAATCAAAGAGAAATGACATATTAACATTATTCATTTTCCTAATACATGATCGTGTTTTATTCAACCTTTTACTTTGGTCTTGATTTCTTTCATCTGCGATTTGTAGTTTATAGTATACATATTATTTAAATGCCTTATTTATACCAAGTATTTTATTTAATTTGGTGCTAATGTAAATGGTATTATTTTTATTTTTCAATTTCAATTATTTCTTGCCAGTGTTTAGAAATACAGTTCATTTTTGCATATTGATTTCATGTCCTGTGAGTTTACCAAACTCCCCTACCAGTTGTGTTAACTATTTGTACATTCCTTAATATTTTCTACTTAGGCAAAGGTGTTGCCTTAAATAGAAAACATCTTTCTTGCTTTCTGTCTTTCTTTTTGTCTTTCTGTGCAGTCTGCAAGTCTTATGTGTTTTTCTCATGTTAATTAAATTGACTAGGACTTCCATTATGTTGAATAGGAGCACTCTTAGGGAGAAACTATCTAATCTTTCACCACTAAGCATGATATTAACTAACAGGTTTTTTTAATGCCTATTTCGAGGTTAAGGACACTTCCTGATTTACACAGTTTCTTCTGTTATAAATGGATGTTGAATTTTGTCAAATACTTTTCCTGCATCTGTCATACATTATGTATGAAATGATCATTCCATTTTTTTTCTTTAGACAGTTAATATGGTGAATTGCCTGCTTTGATTTTAAAATACAGAACCAGTCGTGCATCTATTGGATGAACTGCCCTTGGTTGTATCTCTTTTTTATATTGCTGGATTCTATTTGATAATATTTTGTTGAAGATTTCTCTGTCTACAATCTAATCTTTTTGATGTATCATTTGATGCTTATCATTAATAGTTTTTTTTTTAACCCAGTCAGTAGTTCTTCAAATACATATTTTTTTCTTGTTCTCTTTCTCTCTTTTCCTTCTGAAATTCTAATCATGTAAATAGTAGGTCATTTGATACTGTCCAAACTTACCGGAAAGCTGTTTGGAGTTCTGGGTTTAGTTTTTTTGCTTGTTCCCACATTTTGTGTTTGTGTTTAAATAACTTTTTATAGGCCTAATTTCAGGTTCACTGATTCTTTCCTTGTCTGTCTTGATTCTCCTAATGAACCTTTAAAAGACATTCTTCATCTCCTGTTTTTCATTTCTAGCATTTCTATTGTATTATTTCTTATAATTTTCATTTCTCTACTGAAATTAACCACCTGATAATTGATACAACACCATCATTACAGTGTTTAACATATTAATTATAGTCATTTTAATTTTTCTTTAAAATAATCCAAATATCTGTATCACATCTGAGTTCAATTCTTACAGTCGTTTTCTTTCTTCTGATGCATTTTTTTTCTTGTCTTTTCATATGCTTTGCCAATTTGTCAGGTATCTTGTGCATGACAATAGAGACTGAGGCAACCAACTTTTTATCCCTGAAACTGGGCACATTTTTTTCCTTTGCTAAGCCTTTAATGCTGGAGCTTTAGGTAATCAAATGAGGAGATGGACTGTTTGAGGTTTGTTTTTGCAATGGTTACCCTCATTGCACACAGTGTTTAAATTTTCCCAGAAATATCTTTTAAAAAGCAGTGTCCGATTTGTTTGGTTTTGTTTTTCAATGTCTGGCTCACTCTCAGCTATTGATCAACCCTCTCTGCTCACCTCAGAGTGTGTCATGCAAACTAATTGCTACTTAACACTTCTTAGTCTTATGGCAAGGAGTGCAAGGTAGTCTTCTTTGTTAGGATTAAACTTATTTTATCCAGATGCAATGTCCCTTACCTCAATATGTTTGCCCTGTTGGTAATTTAAGTATTTCCCTGCCCCTTCACTAGAGACAGGTTTTTCTAGTTCTCTTCCCCAACTGCAATCTGTTTTCACCAGTGTCTTAACAGCAAAAGTGTTTTATTTTCCCTGTCTCCATAGATTAAGCCTACTGTCCTACAGAGTTTGAAGAAAAGTGCTCTGATAGAGTTTAGTGCCCCTTCCACAGTGTCTACTCTTCCCCACCCAGATTTTCACCATAAGGGAGACTTTTTAAAGTTCCCCAAATCTTTGCTTTGAGTCCCAGCAGGATTCACGGAGTGAAAAAGAACACACAATAGGATGAAATGTCCTCTCTCATTGGTACAGCCTTGTTTAGCCCCCAGCATTTTACCACTCTTTCTAGTTAAACTCTTCTTTCCTTTATCTGGCTATATCTTTTCCAGTAAACCAATGCTCGTGAATTTTCCATCCCTGAAGTCAGGAGTGTCTCTTTAAATTGTCAGGCAGTTGGTTTCTCTGTAATCTCAGCACTCCAAAGTCATGAACTCACTGTTTGTCCATTGGAAGACGATGGTGGTGATGATTAAAAAGATAGTAGGAACACTTTTCTCATCTCTCTATATCCCCAAGTGGAAAACTGATTGTGGTACTTTTTGATTTATACTAGTGTTTGCTAGAGTTCATACTCAGTAACTTAAAGAAAAAAGGGGAGGACTGTATGGTGTGTAAGTATTTCAAATACTTAGATGTTTGAGTATAATTGTGTTCTTTATTCACATTTGATTGCATTTTGCTAGGCTTAAAATTTTAAGTTAAAAATTATTTTCCCTCTAAACTCTGAAAGACTTCTTCAGTTGTCTTCAGCATCTAGTGTTGCTAATGACAAGTCTGTTCCCATTCCAATATGTATTTGTTTGGTAGTGGCCTAATTGGGCCTTCTAGAAAATCAATAAGGTCTTCTATTCATCCTTAGAACTCTGAAATTTAAGAAAAATGGCTACAGATTTGCATTTTTTAATCCACTATGCTTAGTATTTTGTCGGTAGTTTCTTCAATTTTTGACTGGTTTTTTTTCAGAGCTGTAAGTTATAATCCTTGATTTCTTGTTTGTCTTTCTATAAAAATAGTTTTAATTGACAAATAATAATTGTGTATGCTTATGGAGTACAATGTGATGTTTTGATCTATGTGTACTTTGTAGAAACATTCAGTCATACTGACATATCCATTACCTAACCAACTTTTTTTTTATGGTGAGAATGTTAAAAATCTATTCTTTTAGCAATTTTGAAATACACAATACATTCTTATCAACTTTCAGTTAACATGCAGGGCAATCGATTAGTAAAATGTATTCCTCCAGTTTAACTGAAAGTCTGTACTCTTCGATCTACATCCCGCCATCCTCACCCCTCCCTGATTCATACCTCCACTTTATTCTCTGATTCTATGAGTGACTTTTTAGATTCCACATGAGAGAGACAGGACGCAGCCAAATGCCTACACAGATGGGGTGGGTCCCCAGTGAAACCCCACCTCCAAACTGAAGACAGTTTAAAGCCTGAAAGCCCAGCTACAAGTTAAATCCTCAGACTAGATTGAGAAGTTTTCTTCCTGTTTGGCATGCTTTCCTCTGATTGTTTCCGACCCTTCACCTATTTTATGTACACCTACCCTTTTCTAATTGGTTTTCTACACTGCCATGCCCACCTTTGAGTAGTGTCTTCACTTTAATCTTTTTTGCATACTCACAATCCAGTCAGCACACATTCCCCATTCTAAGTCCATAAGAGTCCCCAGCCACACCGGGAAAGCCTTCCTGCCTTCGGGTAGGGGAACCACCCCTGCATCCCCTCTCGGCTGAGAGTTTTCCTTTAACTTAATAAATTCTACTGCACTCACTCTCCAGTGTCCATGTGCCTAATTCTTCCTATTCATGAGAAAATACCTTGGACCTAGCTGAGCTAAGGAACAGAAAGACTGTATCATACGTGTAGGTGACAAAATACAATATTTCTTCTACGTGTAGTTTATTTTACTAAGAATATTACTAAGGAGAGTGTCCTACAGCTCCATCCATGTTGTTGCAAATGACAGTCTTTCCTTCTTTTTTAAGGTTGCATAGTATCCCATTGTGTGTATCTACCACAACATCTTTATTCATTCATCCATTGATGGATACTAACATTTCTTCCATATCTTGTCTATTGTGAATAATGCAGAAATGAACATGGAGATGTCTTCAACATTTCTATTTCAGTTTTTTTGCATATATACTCAGAAGTCAAATTCCTAGATTATATGGTAATTCAGATTCTCTCTTTTGGTAATCTAAGCATGAGCTATAGAAGAACTTAAAGAGCTGATAATAGGAGCTGAAAATATGCACAGAAAGGGAGGTTATGAAGTATCAGTATCATAGTGGGCCACAAGTAAAAATATGATTATGTGTATGTTAAAATTAAACCAAAACTGAAATCGATAAGAGATGTTTTTATAATAGAGAGTGAAGCAAATGATTGTGGTAGAAGCAGAAATGAGGAACAGGATATTCCTCTGTGTAAGAAATGGAAGCTCTCATACTGATGAACGCTACAGCTTCTTAGATTTTCTTGGAGCCTCAACTACTTTCTAGTGTCTATGATCTCTGGTTTATTTCTATACAACACTCTTGTCCTCATTCTCATGTGCAATAAAACCACGGTTTTACTATTCTACTATTCAAGATAACCTGGGTCTGTTTCTAGTCACCAAAATAATCTAGCACATTTCCTCAAGAAGACCATAAGCGGTTCAAGTGTCCAGTTCTTTGCATGCACCACAACTTTTGAGGTTTAAGCACCAGAGATTCTTGACGTGTTCATCCAATGGTTCTAGAAACTAGAAAAGAGATGATGCTCCAATCTAGAGATTAGAGAAGTGGTGAGTGTACCTACACAATTTCATACTGTTATCAAATATTAAAACATTGCTCTTGACATACACACAACAAATTGGAGTTTACTTAAAGCACAAATTGTGACAGGCCATAACTTCTTTAGCTGATTATCACAAAACTACCATACTCTGAGACCTTCTAAAACATCCCTGTGGTGAGTCAACAGAAGTCTATAAATCTAGTTAAGATGCTTGGATTTGTTCTCCCTCAGAAGACAGCAACACAAGACAAGCTGCAGCCTGAGGTCATCATGCATTTGATTCATGATATTTTTCTTGTTAGGTTATATCTGCTAGGAGTGAATAGTCTGAGAATTTCGTACACAAACGTAATGAAAAATATAAAGTGTTCATACTAGGAAAGGAATGGAAATGATGAACAGAAAAAGAATTTCTACTCTAAGCTTGTGATGTCAAAATGTTTATAATAAAAAATAATTTATATGATGTTTTCTGTTATTTGGCTTAAACATAAATATTTTATCTTCAATATTACTTTAAAATATAACACTAGTGCCAGTGAAGCTGGATTCTCTATATATTCAAGTCTATTTTACCTTAATACATAAATAGTTTATTTATTAAAATGCTGTTTTGTTATTAATCACAAGTGAAAGTTTCTGAATACAGTCATAAGTTTTGTTTGCTTTTTCAGTATTCCACATGTGTAAGAATAAATTTACATAGACTCTTTGTAGTTTCAAAGTAAAAAACATTTTCTAATGAATATCACATTTTATTTTTAGTTCAATATTCAGGATTGATTTTTAGTTTTCAAAGCAATTAGTGGGTTTTTTCCTATTATTACAATCCACTAATAATAGAACCCATCTGTTTCTTAAATAAGGTTACGGAGGAAATCAACCATCTTTACCTCAAGTATATTAAGACAAAAATACAATGATTTAATATATACTTATAAAGGTGAATTAATTAAAATTTTCAGCTAGTCCAACAAATTGTTTTAATAGTGATAGTTTGACTATAACATGTTTTTTTCTCCGAGGACATGGTCTTTACCTTAGACCTTGAAATTGAGAGAAATTTACTATGAATTAAGAACACCTGTCATGAGGAATGCAGAAATAGTATTGATTGAAATGTTATGTGGTAAACATTTTTATAGGCTTTCTCACAATCTATACAGAGAATTTCCAAAATAATATTGTGACATCTTTCCTTGGAAAAAAAAAAGAAATTGAGTCAACTTAATATCTTTACATTTAGATGTTAGCTTTTGATACTACTAGAGGAAAGTAAAGATACATCCATACTGCTCCACCAAAAAAGTGTCAGTGAAGAATATTACTAAGTCTAGACTGCATAAGTAAGATAAAACAGTCAAGCCAATAATAGATCCCTTCTTCTTTAAGAAAACAATTATTCAGTAAAAGGTTTCACTTCTCACATAACTTTAGGGAGACGCATTCGCTTTCAGATTCATAACACCAAGGGAGCAAGGAGCCTAAATGTAGGAGCCTGGTCGTGAATTGAGACTAGAGCTGTTAGGACACTCCTCCTATTTAGATGAAACTCTAAGCCCATACAAGCCAAGCCATTTGGTCTTATTTATTTATTTATTTAGAGACGGAGTCTCGCTCTGTTGCCCAGGCTGGAGTGCAGTGGCAAGATCTCAACTCACTGCAAACTCTATCTCCTGGGTTCACGCCATTTTCCTGCCTCAGCCTCCCGAGTAGCTGGGACTACAGGCACCTGCCACCACGCCCGGCTAATTTTTTTTTTATTTTTAGTAGAGACAGGGTTTCACCATGTTAGCCAGGATGGTCTCGATCTCCTGACCTCGTGATCTGCCCACTTCAACCTCCCAAAGTGCTGGGATTACAGATGTGAGCCACCGCACCTGGCCACCATTTGGTCTTCTAATGTTTAGCCCTAGAGCAGGAGCAAGCCCTATATTCATGATCTCAAGAAATATCGATCATATACAAGCCACTCCTATCTGGAGGACAAGCAGACCATGAGGCTATTCTGCTTTTAATAAAGGATAAGAACTGTGTTGAATGAAACAAAGAATTAGTGCAAGTCATTCTCTCCAGAGCATTCAATAAACCTTTCTCCTGCCTTTTAAAAGTTAATTCATTTAAGTGAGATAGAGTCGATTAAAATAAGATCTTTCCCAGAATTCTTAAATCTTGCACCTAATTTCAGGGACTCCATATACTAACAACTTCTGAAACATTACTTACAACTACCTAATATTGATAGTAGCAGGAGACAGAAAAATCCCTAGGCAGATGGGGCAGGTCCCCAGTGAAACCACACCTTTTGTCATCATGCATTTGTTTCATGACATTTTTCTTGTTAGGTTATATCTGCTAGGAGTGAATAGTCTGAGAATTTCTTACACAAATGTAATGAAAAATATAAAGTGTTCATACTAGGAAAGGAATGAAAATGATGAATAGAAAAAGAATTTCTACTCTAAGCTTGTGATGTGAAAACGTTTATAATAAAAAATAATTTATATGATGTTTTCTGTTATTTGGCTTAAACAGGAGATTTACATGAATAAATAAATTCATTTATTTAGAGGCAGAGTCTCGCTCTGTCACCCAGGCTGGAGTGCAGTGGCGAGATCTCGACTCACTGCAAACTCTGTCTCCCAGGTTCACACCATTCTCCTGCCTCAGCCTCCCGAGTAGCTGGGACTACAGGCACCTGCCACCATGCCCAGCTAAAT
>NW_012114744.1:3714061-3717609 GCF_000951035.1 Colobus angolensis palliatus | reverse complement strand
AAACTCTGTCTCCCAGGTTCACACCATTCTCCTGCCTCAGCCTCCCGAGTAGCTGGGACTACAGGCACCTGCCACCATGCCCAGCTAAATTTTTTTATATTTTTAGTAGAGATGGGGTTTCACCATGTTAGCCTGGATGGTCTTGATCTCCTGACCTCGTGATCTGCCCACCTCAGCCTCCCAAAGTGCTGGGATTACAGATGGATTGTTTATTTATTTATTTATTTATTTAGAGGCAGAGTCTCGCTCTGTCGCCCAGGCTGGAGTGCAGTGGCGAGATCTCAGATGGTTTAAAGCCTGTAGAATATTTTTCATTACATTGTGTAAGAAATTCTCAGGCTTTAAACTATCAAGGACAGTTTAAAGCCTGTAGCCAAGCTACAAGTCTCAGATAAATCTACGGACTGGATTGAGAACCTCTCTTCCCATTTGGCGTGCTTTCCTCTGATTGATCCCTACACTTCACCTATTTTGCATATACCTTTCCATCCCTAATTGGTTTTTTAACATTATCATGCCCATGTTTGAGTGGTGCGTTTTTTTGTTTTGGTTTTTGATTTTTTTTTTTTTTTTGTATACTCACAAACCAATCACCACGCACTCACCCATTCTGAGCCCATAAACGCCCCCAGATCCAGCCACACTGAGAGAGGGACTGCCTGACTTTGGGTGGGGAGGACTAACCACCTTCAGGTGCAGGACTACTGCTTCGAGGCCCCTCTCCACTGACAGCTGTTCCATTGCTCAATAAAACACTTCTCCACCCTTCTCATCCTTCAGTTGTCAGTGTAACCTCATTTCTTTTGGAGGCAGGACAAGAACTTGGAACCCACCAAACATGAGTACAAAAAAGTCTGTAACACTGTGACTCTGCCCTCTGCTGGCACGGGGTAGCTGCCCCATGTGACAGGAAGCAGTGGTGGTGCTGGATCAGCCCTGGAGCCACAGGCCAGAGTGGGGCAGTGGGACTGAATGAGCTGTAACAGAGGCGGGCTGGGAAACACCCAGCCCAGCTGCAGGCTGAGCATGGGATCCAGGCCAGGGCACAAGCCAGCACAGCCTGCAGAATCAAGTGGGCGGGGTACCTCCAGCAGCAAGTTAAGGGTTGCACAGGGCTTGGATAGGGATATCATGGGCCACAGAGGTCTCCAGCTGGTGAAGCAGCACCAAAAATATCCTGCATCAATATGGTAAGTACACTGATAAAAAAAATTGAAATAATTTACCCAAGATGACACTCAGGAAATGGCAAGAAAGAGGATTGGAACTCTCAGCAGCCTAATTCTAAAGTTCTTGCTCTAACCCCTTGCTGAGTTTTAGTACCATAGTATTGACTATAATTATGTGGAGACGATGTAGAGACGGAAGACATTTCTCACCTTCTCCTGCAATTTCAATAAGTTATTTGAATTCTTTGTGGATCCTCCTCTTGACTTCAAAGTATTGGGGTTGATTTGTTTGTTTTACACCTCTGTGCACATGCAAGCACACAAACGTGTGTGTGTGTTTCTGTGTGGATATTTAAAAATACATGCCATTTATTGAAACTATTCAATATGGACACATTCTCTCAGCATTACTTTGAGTTGAGAGCAATTGAGGAGTAATACAAAGAGAATCTGTCTGTCCTCCCCTCTCTATCAGAAAAAGCAAGAGTATTCTTAATCACTGGAGACAATTCTAAACTCATCAGACTAGAGAAAGCACCACTGGAATCTATGTAGCAAACTTTGCTAAAATAACTTTCTTTCATTGGTTTCTACCATATACTTGCCTTCCCACAGCTGCTGTCCCTAAAAACTGGAAGCACTTTTCTTTCCCTTGTAATTCCACTACAAATGTATTTTTCCTTTCTTAAGACACTTCATATTTCCCAAGTCCTAACCCCCTCTTTGGGTTACTCATCCACTGAGTACTCCCAGTTGCATAATGCCTGCTAATAAGCTTCTTATTAGCTTTGTTGTTTGTTTTTCACGTGTAAATTTGACTTTTGTCTAATTTTCAGAAAAGTGCTTCCAGGTTTTAGGGACAGCAGTTGTGAGAAGGCAAGTATATGGTAGTCAATGAACCCAAGATGAGTAGAGGAAAAACTCCTCAACACTTATATCTCTTTTTGAAGTCCTCTTGAGTCTTAAACAGAAGAAAGGGCTCGTATGCATGAGCAAAGGATTTTTTAAAAAATAAACATTTTATTTTTAAAATAAAGGATTTTAAAAAAATAAACATTTCCACTTTCAAATAAACATCCCTCTAAAAACCTTCAAAGTATTAAATCATGGATATATTAGTTATTGCATAGGATAAAAAAGGTGAACCCTTTATGATGAATCATTCATCACAATATTTAAAAATGAGATGCTATAAATAAGCTCACAAGGTTGTACATTATAATACTACATACTGAATGCTTTTCCAGAGAAAAATAAGAAAAGTAAAGCATTAAGCAATAAAAAATGAAAACTATAAGAGGAGATATGGGAGTATTAATAATAACCAAAGATACATCAATCTTTTGGAAGTCTTGGATAATGGAATTTTATAGTAAATCTCTATCTAATAAACAACCTTGGTTTTCAATTTAAAACCCTATGTTTATGCCAACAGAACTGACAAGTCCTACAAAGATTAAAAGAAAATTATTCGTCATTGAAGATCTCTCATCTTGCTAAGGAAACAGAAATATTAAAGATAACTTACTGAAAGGTATATTCAAAAATGCCATCTATTTAACAATATTGCATTTGGATAAGAAAAAAATTACAAACTTTGAGATCTTCAAAAATGAAAAATAAGAAAAAATCAATTATTTTAATTCACTTAAAGCTACTACCTGCCATTCTGCTTTCAGAGTTTCAACAAAGGCATAGGCTGGGTGTTCTGGCTTACACCTATAATCCCAACATTCTTGGAAGGCCAAGGCAGGGAGATCACTTGAGTCCAGGAGTTTGAGACCAGTCTGGGCAACATGGCAAGACTCTGTCTTTACAAGAAATTAAAACTTACCCAGATGTCGTGGCGCACACCTGTAGTCCCAGCTACTTGGGAGGCTGAGGTGGGAGGATTTATTTAACCTAGAAGGTTGAGGCTGCAGTGATCCACAATTGTACCTCTGCATTCAGCCTGGGTGAGACTGCCTCAAAAAAAATAAATAAACAAACAAACAACATAAACCAAATACATAAATTAACACCATCAATATCTGCACACAGTAAAATAGTTTTACTATTTAATTATAAAATTAAAAATCAGGAATTAAATATTCTAGTACCTTCTAATGCTGAAGAATGTAAGGCTCCAAGAGCCTGGTACCTATGGAGAAAACGGAAAATGGCTGTCAGAAACAAACCCCAGGAACACTCAACAGAGACTACACTGAAAGTACTAGAAATGTACATGAACACAGAACTATCCCCAAGAAAATTGTATAAAATCAATTAAGAAAAACAATAAAATGGGGGGCGGAGCAAGATGGCCGAATAGGAACAGCTGCAGTCTCCAACTCCCAGCGCGAAGGACACAGAAGACCGGTGATTTCTGCATTTTGAACT